>NC_134692.1:85746450-86110616 GCF_050947455.1 Rhinoderma darwinii | reverse complement strand
GTTGTGTGTCAGTCTCGGGGGTGTTTGTACTTCACAGTATGAAGTTGTTTTGTTCCAGGCAGCATTTTCATTAGCGTTTTTTGGGGCGTTTCGGATTTGCTATTGGATGACGTAGCAGTACTGGGTGACATTGTTTCTTGTTTGATTAGGCGGTCAAAAACGGACCAGATTGGAAAAGGGGTGAAAGTGGTGCTTTCACGTTTGGAGGGCTCCCCATGGTGCCCGGTAGGTTGTGTGGAGCGCTTCTTGAATATTCGGAAGATGGGCGGTGGTTCTTTCTTAGTACACGGGAACGGCAAGTCATTGTCGCAGTTTCAGTTTATTGCGGTTTTCATAAAGTGTTTGGTAGCCCTGGGTTTGGATGGTAGGGAGTTCTGTTCGCATTCCTTTCGGATTGGGGCAACAACGGAGGCATCCCGGTGGGGTCTTGGGGAGGCTGTGATTAAGAAGATTGGGCGTTGGGAATCTGCTAGGTTCAAGGGGTATGTCCGTCCTCAGTTGTTATAGTAGTGGTGTTCCTGCTTAAAAAATGTGGGGGTGTTGTGGTTGAGTGTTTGTATACTATATTGTTATTTCTATTTCAGGAGCGGCGCCGTGTCTGTCATGGATTGTTGGTCATTCTTACATGTACTGGGGCGCGCTACGAGCCGATGTTCGACCCGACGGGCGGCAATTGGGTTTTCACAGGGCAGATATGCAGGTTCGCTGGTTAGGGCTGCGAGGAATGCTGTGGAACAGGGTGTTGTCGGAGGTCCAGTTCTATGCAGGCATGGATAGGCCTCCGGATATCTTATTGCTACACGTCGGGGGTAACGATTTGGGGATCCGCCAATCTAGAGAGATCGTGAATCTGACATCTTTTTCGCAGTTATTAACAAGTTACATGTATCTAATCTGCTTTCCAATACCCATGTCAGTTAGGCCTTGAAATTACTTCTTCTTTGGAAGTAGTGTCATAACGTTAAAGGTTTTAATTCCCCATCGAAAAGATGCCAACTGGTCATCTTTTCCAAAATTAATTGTCATCTGGTCAGATATCGTGGCCAGACAGGCGTGGCGGAATGCGAGGAGTGTGGAGGGGTTGAACAGGGCCAGGGTAAATATTAACAAAGAGGTGTCACGTTTTGTCCGCCGTAACGGGGGTTTTGCAGTGCGGCACAAAGAATTGGAGATACTGTCCCCGGGATATCGCCGCAGCGATGGGGTTTACCTTAGCCCGGTTGGCATAGATATGTGGAGCTTGGGCCTGCAAGATGGATTGGAATTAGCCCTCAAGGTTTGGCGGGACGGCCTCCAGTAAGGTTTCACTGTGGTACGTCTGTGGCGGGGAGAAGGGGTCCTTGGAGGCAGAAATTTTATCGTCAGGTGCACGAAAATGGGCCGTGCATTTGAAGGTGTAATACAACGAATGGAGTTCTGGGGGGAAGGAGTCCCCCAGGAATAGTTGGAGAGTTGTATTTTGGTGCCCTTAGGTCAGGTGTGGACAGCTAAGGGTAAGGAGTTTTACCTTACTTGGAGAGTAGGGGTTAAAAAATGGAGACTGCCTCTAAGGATCGCTTTTTCCCCCCAAAATGGAGAAGATAGAACAGGCAATATCTTCTAGGATGTTTTTGTTGATTATTTGTCTTTTTACATTGTATTTTATGAAAAGTTATTTATGAAAGTTTTGTATGAAAAATTATTTATGAAAGTTGTTTATGAAAAAGTTATTTATTAAATGTTGTTAATAAATATGGCTACTATGGCCTTACACCAACAACGGTAGTGGGGTCTTTATTGGAGAAAAGGTGGGGCCGTGGTAGAGACGGGGTCAATCTTCTGTCCTTAAAGTCAGGACACTGATAGTGTTTGAAACGCGTAGGCTTCAACTCATATTACTTGAAACCACCTTGCTACTGCGTTTGTTCACATTTTATTTTTTTCTACTGTAATGAAAGTGGGAACACTGATTCCTTTTTAAATACTAAACAGCACTGGATCGACCCTCCTTTGTTTTTCAAAGTTAAATAAAATAATTGTACACGAGGCCCCGGGACCAGCTGGGTTACACCCTAGAGTTCTTAAACAGCTTAGTTCAGTTATTTCTGTCCCCCACTTCATAATATTTAGAGATTCTATAGTGACTAGTATAGTGCCAAGGGACTGGCGCAGGGTAAATGTGGTGCCTATTTTCAAAGAGCGCTCTAGGTCTTCACCGGGTAATTATAGACCAGTAAGTTTGTGGGGAAAATGTTTGAGGGGCTATTGAGGGACTTTATACAGGAATATGTGACAACATTTTTTATAAGTGACAGCCAGCATGGTTTTACTAAGGACAGAAGTTGGCAAACCAACCTGATTTGTTTTTATGAAGAGGTGAGCAGAAGCCTAGACAGCTGTGGATACAGTGTTTCTGGACTTTGCAAAGGCATTTGACACTGTTCCTCATATGGGTAAATTAAGGACAATAGGTTTAGAAAGTATAGTTTGTAATTGGATTGAGAATTGGCTCAAGGACCGTATCCAGAGAGTTGTGGTCAATAATGCCTACTCTGAATGGCCCCGGTTATAAGTGGTGTACCCCAGGGTTCCGTGCTGGGACTACTATTATTCAACTTATTTATTAATGATATAGAGGATGGGATTATTAGCACTATTTCGATTTTTGCAGATGACACCAAGCTATGTAGTAATGTTCAGTCTATGGAAGATGTTCGTAAATTGCATGCTGATTTGAACACACTAAGTGTTTGGGCATCCACTTGGCAAATTAAGTTTAATGTAGATAAATGTAAAGTTATGCATCTGGGTACCAACAACCTGCATGCATCATACTGTATGTCCTAGGGGGAGCTATACTGGGAGAGTCACTTGTTGAGAAGGATGTGGGTATACTTGTAGATCATAAACTAAATAACAGCATGCAATGTCAATCAGCTGCTTCAAAGGCCAGTAGGATATTGTCGTGTATTGAAAGAGGCATGGACTCGTGGGACAGGGATATAATATTACCACTTTACAAAGCATTAGTGAGGCCTCATCTAGAAAATGCAATTCAGTTCTGGACTCCAGTTCATAGAAAGGATGCCCTGGAGTTGGAAAAAATACAAAGAAGAGCAACGAAGCTAATAAGGGGCATGGGGAATCTAAGTTATGAGGAAAGATTAAAAGAATGAAACCTATTTTGCCTTGAAAAGAGACGACTAAGGGGGGACATGATTAACTTATATAAATATATGAATGGCACATACAAAAAATATGGTGAAAGCCTGTTCCATGTAAAACCCCCTCAAAAAACATGGAGGCACTCCCTTCATCTGGAGAAAAAAAGATTCAATCTGCAGAGGAGCCAAGTCTTCTATACTGTGAGAACTGTGAATCTATGGAATAGGCTTAGATAATTTCCTAGAACAAAAAAATATTAGCTCCTATGTGTAGAAATTTTTCCCTTCCCTTTCCCATTCCTTGGTTGAACTTGATGGACATGTGTCTTTTTTAACCGTACTAACTATGTAACTATGTAACCTAAAGTCCTATCAAACTAATTTTAATATCTCAGAAAACTCCTTTGACAACCCTCCCCAGTGGTCGCTGCTTACTATGCTTCCCGCTGACCATTCTGCTCACTTCCTTCACTTTAAAGACAGAAACAGTAAAACTCCTAGGGGCCCTGACCAATCTCACTGTATGGGGCTCTGAAATTCCAGATGGTGGCCCCGGCCGCGGGCAAAGACTAAAGCAACAAAGACTGGTTAATGATCAAGCTGGATTCATTCCAGGCAGACAAGCTCCAGATAATACAAGACATATTATTTCTCTTATGCAGTACTGCGAACACAGTAATATGCCTTCGACCTCCCTTACTATTGACTATTACTATTGAAGGCTTTTGATAAGATACTCGATCATAAGAATTTACAATATCCAATGGAACTAGACAGGGGTGGCCCTTTTCCCCGATCTTCTTTACTCTATCTATGTGATGATGGGGGTAGGGAAACAGACAAGTGAGCCCTAATCTACCCGCCACTCAGTCCCTGCCTACTTGCAACGACCCGCCCTAGGCGACAGGGTACAACTGGGCGACGGTCCCTATGCTCAATAAGTGCACGACAGACAAACAGACAAGGGTACACAGAAGCTAAGGGAAATGGGGCAGTTGCCCACGGCAACACCGTGAGCAACAAGAGTGGTGAACGATCCGAGTCAAACCAGGAGTGTACGAGGTACCAAACGCAGAGCAGGAGAGTAGTTAACAAGCCGAGTCAAACCAAGAGTGTACGAAGTACCAAACACAGAGCAGGAGAGTAGTCAATAAGCCAGGGTCAATATGAAGCAGGGTCAAATAGATCAAGAAGCTGCAGCAGGGCCAGGAAACCAAACGAGCAAGCAAGGAGGAACAGGAAAGACAGGTATAAATAGACAGAGGGCGGGAGCTAGCTCCGTCTGGCCAGGCTGTGATAGGCTCTCCCACTCCTAAGCCTGCCATCCTGAGTGGTGGAAGATGGAGTCAGTCTCACAGACATAGAAGCAGGTGCAGACTGATTACCTATGGGCGTTGACACAGAAGCTGTGCCTGGCAGTTCCTTTACAGTACCCCCCCTCTTATGAGGGGCCACCGGACCCTTTCTAGGTGGACCTGGTTTATTGGGGAAACGAAGGTGGAACCTCCTGACCAATACCCCAGCGTGAACATCCCGGGAGGGTACCCAAGTCCTCAGGCCCGTATCCTCTCCAATGGACCAGGTACTGGAGGGAGCCTTGGACCATCTTGCTGTCCACAATCTTGGCCACCTCGAATTCTACCCCCTCAGGGGTGAGAACGGGGACAGGAGGTTTCCTCAAGGGAGCCAAGGACGGGGAGCAGCGTTTAAGGTGGGAGGCATAAAACACGTCGTGTACTCGAAAAGATGGGGGCAACTCCAGTTGGAAGGAGACAGGATTGAGGACTTCAATGACCTGGTACGGCCCTATAAACCAGGGAGCAAACTTCTTGGACGGGACTTTAAGGCGCAAGTTCTTAGACGATAGCCACACCAGATCCCCGACCATAAACAAGGGGTTAGCAGAACGTCTTCTATCTGCCTGAGTTTTTTGTATGCTCTGTGACGCCTCTAGGTTCCTCTGAACCTGGGCCCAGACTGTGCACAGTTCCCGATGGACGACCTCTACCTCGGGATTGTTGGAACTACCAGGTGAAACGGAGGAGAACCGTGGATTAAACCCAAAATTACAGAAAAAGGGGGAGACCCCTGACGAGTTACTGACCCGGTTATTAAGGGAAAATTTGGCGAGGGGAATGAATGAGACAGAGGGACATGGGGTTTCAGGGGATCCCAGAGAGGGAAAAAGAAAAATCAAACACATCAGAGGATATAACCCAAAATAAAAAAACTATACCTATGGATTCACTACAAGTCATAAATCTCTCCAAACATTCTCTGACAGGAGCACAAGCTAAAATTTTTAAAAAGAGGTTTAAATTTTTGCCTGACAACCAGATTGAACAAATTCTCCATTATTAAAGATTTACATCTCTTTGGACGTAAACTCACTTACAAAAAGATTTTTTCTAAACATGAGCATAACACCCTGCTAGAAAATCAAACCATGATATTTCCAGAAGATCCAATACTAGAACAGGAAATGGAGACTATTAGGGATTTGGAAGAACTTCTCTTGGAAAACCTTAATCAAGAAGAAACAAATAATCCAATTTTTGGAACAAAAAAACATTTAAAACCAAAATCTACTATAATGCCACCAATGGATACATGCCCAGCTATAAAGGTTTTTGTGGATTTAGTCAGTAAGGACATTTTATCACTTCCGGCCCATACAATGAATGACAACATCTCGCAGGAAGAACAAAAAGCGATAAAAGAACTTAAATTATGGGATGATGTAGTCTACAAACGATCCGATAAGGGAGGTAATATTGTTATCTGGCCAAAGGACAAATATATACATGAGGCCAAGCGTCAATTACTTGATAGAAATTGTTATAAACCACTATGGGGTGACCCCACATCTCAATTCGTAGAAGAATATAAAATCATGATAGAAGAGGGCTATGGCCTGGGAGCCATATCTCTCAATGAGAAAAAATACTTATCAGTCAAAGATCCTAGGGTATCTACTCTATATCTGCTTCCTAAAATACATAAAAATAAGGAGAATCCCCCAGGAAGACCTATAGTCTCTGGTGTGGGAAATCTAACCGAAAAATGCAGCATTTGGTTAGATCATGAACTTAGAGATATAGTCTACCAGCTGCCTTCCTACACCAGAGACACAATGCAGATTCTGAAAGAGATAGAAGGGATAAATCTAAACCCAGATGAGATACTTGTGACTTGTGATGTGGAAAGTCTCTATACAAGCATTGACCACTCCAGAGGATGTAGAGCTGTGGAATTTTTTCTATCTAAAGACACCAATTACAGCCCTATACGGAAAAAATGTGTTCTCCGGGCCCTCAAATTCATTCTCACCCGAAACTACTTTCTATTCGATGGTCGTTTCTACTTACAAACTCGCGGAACTGCAATGGGAGCAGCAGTTGCTCCTACCTTTGCTAATATTTATTTGGGCTGGTGGGAGGAAATGATTGTCTTTGATGACAGAATGAGGTATTTTACAAATCATGTCAGTCTATGGCGGCATTTTATAGACGATATTTTGGTGGTTTGGAGCGATACTGTCTCCAACCTTCAAGAATTTATACAACAACTTAATGATAATGACTTCAATCTTAAATTAACTTTGGATTTTAGTTATAACTCAATACCATTCTTGGACATTAAAATATACAAAGACGATAATGGAGAGTTAAATACTGACTTATATAGGAAAGAAACTGCCACCAACAGTCTGTTAGACTCCGAGAGTGCACACTCTCCCAGTACTATTAGGGGAATTCCTAAAGGAGAATTTCTGCGGTTGAGACGCAACTGATCAACATTTGAGATCTTTAAAGAAAGAGCTGTAGAATTAAAATCAAGACTACAAATAAGAAATTACTCTAATAGAAGCATAAAAGAAGGCTACAATATAGCATTACGAACAAACAGAATCGATCTCCTAACTCCAAAGAAAAAAGATCTTGAATTTCCACGCCAACCGAGATTTATTACTGATTATCATGAAGATTGGAACACAATGCTTGATATTTTAAACAAACATTGGCATGTTCTAAAAACTGATATAGATCTGGGAAAAATTTTGGGAGAAAGAATTCCCACAGGCTATCGTAAGAGTAAAAGCATCTCAGACATATTAGTTTCAAGTCATTTCTCCCGAACTAATAATCAACCAAAAATTTTAGCACCAGGATTTCATCCTTGCAAGCTATGCAGGGCATGTAAAATTCTAAAAAGTACAAAGACCTTTCTGGATGGATCAGGAAAAAGTTACACAATAAGGGAACACATTAGATGTTCATCAACAGGTGTCATTTACTGCCTCGAGTGCCCTTGTGGCCTCAGATATGTAGGCAAGACAAAAAGAGAATTGAGGATTAGAATCAGAGAGCATATTGGCTCCATCCTAAATTATGAGAAAAACAAACTGGATAGTCAGGCACAAAATAAACCCTTTACCCCGACCCCAATTGCTAGACATTACAAGCAACATCACAATCTTGAATGGACAAACCTTAAAGGATGGGCAATCTGCCAACTCAAAATGGGCATAAGAGAAGGCAATTTGGATGAAGCCCTTTTAAAAAGAGAAAGCAAGTGGATTTTTCAGATGAACTCTGTTAATCCAAATGGCCTTAATGAGAGTTTTAATTTTGGTTGCTTTCTGTGAATAAAAAAAACCCTTAAAACAAATAAATACTCTTGATACGGTAACAATTTGTCAACATCTACTGGTAATCTACCATGGGTATGATAAAGATAATTTGTTAATTCAACGTGCTTAATATTCCTAAAAAAATCCCCCTATTTCGCTCCTTTTCCTATAAAATTTGATAGTTAAAAGGGTACTATCTATGGATGTCATTTCGGTATATGAAAGAACAATAATTAGAGAAAAAATACTTTGAAGTGAAGAATATGGAATGGGAGATAAATATACACATAAATAATTATGTACTCTGGACATTAAAATAAACATCAATAAATCGAGTACAACAACCCTCTACAAACTTCACATATGATATCAAAGAAATCTTTCTCATCATATCTGTCTGAACTATATGTATATATATGGAACTAATATCCATATGTACATTAGAAACTCACAATTTAAATAGACATAGGAAACTAAGAGTAAAAGTTAATATCATAATAAAACATCATTTAAAATTGATTCTTCTTTTAAGAAATAATATTGAACCCTATGACAGATATTTGGAACTGCTCTACCTGTCATTTACACACTGCTATAATCAAAACAATCCTATTGGCCCCCTTGGCTGTCACTCAGCACTCACGATATTTAAGGGCGTCAGAACCGGCGGGTTACACCCCAAGAGGAAGCCGGAATGCCGGTGAAACGCGCGTTGGGTGTCCAGTCATATTTATAAAATCAATGTCTAAGGTCCTAGCCTTATCAAACGCTACCTGAATAATTAACTAAGAGTCGGCAACGACTTACATGTGGAAGCGCTGCTCCCTCAAGGAGAGCAGTGCGTGTATCTTGACAGACGCTGCAGGGTAAAATCCCTGGCAGCGCTCATTGAACCAGCTCACTAAGCCAGCAGATATACAAAAGCTGGTTGATCAGATTACCAAATCGTGCTGCTATTCATTGCCAAATCTGTGATAGCGGAGATAGTGAACAGCAAGCAGCTCACAAATAGAGCACAATATAAAGTGCATATCTAATTGAATTTGTAGCGCTCACAGGGCTCGCTGACACACACAGGCAGCACTGTCAGAACATTACAATCTATGTGGAAGCGCTGCTCCCTGAAAGAGAGCGGTGCGTGTATCTTGACAGACGGTGCAGGGTAAAATCCCTGGCAGCGCTCATAGAACCAGCTCACTAAGCAAGCTGACGTACAAAAGCTGGTTGATCAGATTACCAAATTGTGTTGCTATTCACTACCCTTTCTGTGATAGCAGAGATAGTGAACAGCAAGCAGCTCACAAATAGAGCACAATATAAAGTGCACCTTAATAGAATTTGTAGTGCTCACAGGGCTCGCTGACACATACAAGCAGCTTTGTCAGAACATTACAATCAGCTGCTGCTCCTTGCCCTTATGGAAAGCGGCGATAACAGACAGCAAGCAGCCCAAAAACAGTGCAATTCTATCTGCAAAAGATCGTTGGCACACAAGCTATCTAGCATACACACTATCTAGTGCTGCTGTTCACAGTCTCTCACAAACCCACGGTGGGAAATAACAATGAGCACATGACAATTAGAGCACTCCCTGTGGTGCCCATTCACACAGATTAACGCACCGTTGCTATTTCAGACAGAATTAGCCAGCATGTTAAAATAAAACAATGTGGACAATTGCAAGAATCTAAAATTGTATCATAAATTCAGTGAATCTAAGAGAACTTTGAGAATTGACAACTTTTAGACTAGCAAGCTTATAGTGACACATTCAGTGCACAGCACAGAACCAAAAATTGATACAATTTCTACTTACAAATAGAAAACACTGCAACTGTCAATGCATACAAGAAACAGATACAATGTTTAATGATTGACAGCAATACTAATTCACACAGTGCATACAATATACCAGTGTGATAAGATTTTCACTTACCTCAGCAAGCAATAGAGTCCAACCTTGTTGTAAAACAGTAGCAATTGAAAACAGAGTATACAAAAGACAAATTCTGTTCTTCAAGTGCAGGATAAGGGGTTTTCTGCACTGCTATATAAATTTTGACCTACATTGATAAAATATAAAAAAAAAAAAATATTTTAGAATTATTTTAACCAAAACATATTAATAAAGTTTATTATTTTCGTTCTCTACAGGAACCACAACTCTTTTCCCTTCTTCCTATTTCCAAAAATATAAAATAGCATATACTGGTGGTATACACCTTTGTGGTTCCCTAAAACTCACTTTGTATATAATAAATAAGTGAGGGTATCAGCAAAATCTCTATTTTTGACGAATGAATGAGACCCAATCATATTGACAGTCAGAGATAAAACACCTTAAATATTGTTCTAGAGACTGGTCCTCTCAGTTTGGCCATTAGTTTCAGGATGGAAGGCCGAGGAGAAGGACAGATCAATCTCCAACTTTTTACAGAAGGCTCTCCAAAACAATGAAACAAATTGTACCCCTCTGTCAGAAACAATATTGACAGGAATCCCATGGAGACGCAGGATGTGTTTGACAAACAAGGTAGCTAACGTCTTAGCATTGGGTAGTTTCTTGAGGGGCACAAAGTGGCACATCTTACTGAAGCGGTCTACTACAACCCACACCACCGACTTGCCTTGAGATGGAGGCAAATCATTGATAAAATCCATGGAGATATGGGTCCAAGGTCTCTGGGGAATGGGCAAAGAACATAGTAAGCCCGCTGGTCGGGACCTGGGATTCTTGGACCTAGCACAAACTTCACAAGCGGCGACGTAGGCCTTAACGTCTTTAGGCAACCCAGGCCACCAATAGTTTCTGGCAATGAGGTGCTTGGCACCAAGGATGCCTGGATGACCAGATAGTGCGGAGTCATGATTTTCCCTAAGTACCCTTAGCCGGAATTGCAGGGGAACAAACATCTTGTTCTCAGGAAGGTTCCCGGGAGCTGAACCTTGATCAGCCGCAATTTCAGAGACTAAATCAGAATCAATAGAGGAAATGATTATACCTGGAGGCAAAACACAAGCAGGATCTTCCTTCAAAGGAGGGCTGGCCATGAAGCTACGCGACAGTGCATCAGCCTTAATATTTTTAGACCCAGCCCTACCCTTAGGGAGCTTAGCTCCTGGTACCAAATGAATTGCGCAATCGTATTCTCTATGAGGTGGTAACACTTCGGAGGCCTCTTTAGAGAAAACATCAGCGAAGTCCTGAACAAACTCAGGTAGACTGTTCATCTCCTCAGGGGGAGAAATAGAATTAACAGAAAAACATGACGTCATGCATTCATTACCGCATTTGGTAAGATCCCCAGTATTCCAGTCAAACGTGGGATTATGCAACTGCAACCAGGGTAGGCCTAAAACCAAATCGGATGATAATCCCTGCCTCACAGTACAGAGCACTGCTCCAAATGCATGGAGCCAACAAGGAGTTCAAAAACAGGGGTATGCTGAGTAAAATAACCATTAGCAAGAGGAGTGGAGTCGATACCAACTACCGGGACAGGTTTAGGCAAATCAATCAATGGCATAGCTAGAGACATAGCAAATTCCACAGACATAATATTAGCAGAAGACCCTGAATCCACGAAGGCACTGCCGGTAGCAGACCTACCACCAAAGAGACCTGAAAGGGAAGCAAGATTTTATTACGTTTCATATTTACGGGAAATACCTGTGCGCCCAAGGGACCTCCCCGATGGTCACTTAGGCGCGGAAGTTCCTCCGTCTGGTTATTCTTACGCCTAGGACATTTGTTCACTTGATGCTTGTCTTCCCTACAGTAGAAGCAGAGACCATTCTTCCTGCGGAACTCTCTACGTTGTTGGGGGACACGGAGGCCCCGAGTTGCATAGGTACCTCCGAGTCTTCCGTGGAAGAACGAAGCAACGGAACCTCGGGAGGCATCATGGGGGAGTCATAGGAGAAAACACAAAAACGTTCAAGTCGTCGTTCCCTGAGACGTCGGTCAAGTCGTACCGCTAAAGCCATAACCTGATCTAGGGAGTCAGAAGAGGGATAGCTAACTAGCAGGTCTTTCAGGGCGTTCGACAGACCCAATCTAAACTCGCACCTTAAGGCAGGGTCATTCCACCGAGAAGCTACACACCACTTCCTAAAGTCAGAACAATACTCCTCAACAGGTCTCTCACCCTGACGTAAGGTCACCAGCTGACTCTCGGCAAAGGCAGTCTTGTCAGTCTCGTCATAAATGAGCCCGAGAGCAGAAAAGAAAAGATCAACGGAGGAAAGTTCAGGGGCGTCAGGAGCCAAGGAGAAGGCCCATTCTTGGGGCCCGTCCTGGAGCCGGGACATAATTATACCCACCCGCTGGCTCTCAGAACCAGAGGAGTGGGGCTTTAATCGAAAATAGTACCTAGAACTCTCCCGAAAGGAGAAAAAAGTCTTCCGGTCCCCTGAGAACAAGTCAGGCAACTTGAGGTGGGGTTCAAGATGTGAGGTGAGGGGCACTATCAGGGTAGCATCAGGCTGGTTGTCCCTCTGAGCCAGGGTCTGGACATGTAGGGAGAGGCCCTGCATTTGCTGAGCCAGGGTCTCAAGGGGGTCCATAGAGTGTCAGGGACCAGGGTAGACTAGGTTTATGGGCTTGTGACTACGCCACTCAGTCCCTGCCTACTTGCAACGACCCGCCCTAGGCGACGGGGTACAACTGGGCGATGGTCCCTACACTCAATAGGTGCACGACAGACAAACAGACAAGGGTACAAGAAAGCCGGGGAAATGGGGAAGTTGCCCACGGGAACACCGTGAGCAACAAGCAAGGTGAACGAGCCGAGTCAAACCAGGAGAAGAGCGAGGTACAAAACGCAGAGCAGAAGAGTGGTCAGTAAAGCCAAGGTCAAATACAAGCAGAGGGTCAGTAGTTCAAGAAGCTGCAGCAGGGCCAGGAAACCAGCAGAGAAGAATCACAAGCAAAGGAGGAACAGGAAAGGCAGGTATAAATAGACAGAGGGCGGGAGCTAGCTCCGTCTGGCCAGGCTGTGATAAGCTCTCCCACTCCTAAGCCTGCCATCCTGAGTGGTGGAAGATGGAGTCAGTCTCACAGACATAGAAGCAGGTGCAGACTGATTACCTATGGGCGTTGACACAGAAGCTGTGTCTGGCAGATCCTTTACAACAGGACTATGTGGTAGTTAGTAGGTTGGTTAAATTGGTAATTCATGAATACATTACATCATGGACATACGCAATAGAACTGCATAGGAAACAAGCCCATAGATAGAATGCACTGATAAAATGCACAGAAGGAATGCTAGCATCTTGAAGAGGGGGGACCCACGCGTACAAGGTGCATAAAAGGATGTGGGAAACTTAGTAGAAATTATTCTGTCCTTACCTGAGCCGTACTGGGGACTCGATCAGTGTGTATATCGCGTTTGTAGTAGCGCTGCTATAAATTATGTCCGGCGGTTTGCCGCTCTTTAGGGGGCTTTCAATCCCTAGTGACTTCCTGGTTTTAAAGTCCTGCTTGGGGGGCGTGTGTAGTGGGTTGGAACGCATCGGCCAAGATGGCCGTGCGTTCCACCGTGGAGTGCATGCGAGGCGTGGAACGCATGCGCATGCCCAGATCATAGAGGAATCTGGGAAAGCGGGAAGATAACTGCCGCACAGTACGAAGACGTAGTGTCCTGTTAGACACGATAAATGTAAGGGCACAGTATATGAACTAGTAAGTTATAATATATATCTCTAAGTACAGTAAAAAATAGTGTAGTACCGTGTTAGCCAGAAACAATATGCAATGTTAAATACCTTTGTGTCAAAAAAGACAAAAGTATAGAAGGTATGATACCTTTATTGGCTAACCATTAAAGTTCTATATGCAAGCTTTCGGAGCACAGAGGCTCCTTCTTCAGGCAGTTTACAAATGAATGACTTAGAAAAAAGCACAACATTAAGATGTTACACAAAGACAATTAATACATGAGGTGATACATCATTAAGATAAGCTGGGGCAATAAAACTGGGGTTATAGGGGTGATGACTTAGGAGTTAAGACATCTGGAGTCAGTCTGATGGGGGACGTGACGTGTGTCCATGTGGTGGCTCATAAATCCTGGTGTTAGATTGAGGCCTTGTGTCAATGACTGGAATTTTATCATCATCTCGAATTCCCAAATTTTTCTCTCTCTGTTGTTTTTAAAATTACCCTTCAGTATTAGGACTTTTAAATCTGCCAAACTGTGATCAGGTCCAGAGAAGTGTTTTCCCACGGGTGTATCCACCTCCTGTTTTATTGTATGTCTGTGAAGATTCATCCTGGTTTGTACTTTTTGTATGGTTTCCCCAATGTAGATTCCTTTATTGATGCACCTTGTACACAGGATCATGTAAACTACATTGGAGGATGTACAGGAGAACGTGCCAGTGATTTTATAGTCCTGCTGCGTGTTTGGGATGTGGATGGTGTTTGATGACAAGATGTTGGTACAGGTCTTGCATTTTCTACTGTTGCAAGGAAAAGTGCCAGTCTCTGATGGTGATGAGAGGGCACTTCTGACCAGGAGATTTCTTAGGTTTGGTGGCTGTTTGTATGCAAGGAGAGGTAAATCCGGGAATATTTCCTTCAGTTTATTGTCTTTGTTGAATACAGGTTGGAGATCAGCAGCAATTTTCCTCAAGATGTTCATTTGTGGGTTGTATATGACCACTAGGGGCACCCTGCTGTTGTCTTCCTTCTTTTTGTACTCCAGAAGATTGCTCCTTGGAGTTCTTGTTGCTCTGTAGATCTGATCATCTATAATTTGTGGATGGTATCCCTGTTGTAAGAATGTATTCCTCAGTGATAGCAGGTGTTGTTTTCTATCTTCACTGTCTGAACTGATTCGTATGTAGCGCAGAGCCCGGCTGTAGATTATGGATTTCTTTATGTGTCTCGGATGGAAGCTGTTCCATCTCAGATATGCTGGACGGCCTGTAGGTTTATGGTAGATAGTTGTTTGTATGGTATTGTTTCTCATGTATATGGTCATGTCCAGGAAATGTATTTGAGATGTAGAGTAGTTGAGAGTGAGTTTGATGGTAGGATGGAACTTGTTGAAGTTTTTATGGAAAGAAAGCAGTTCATGTTCTGAGCCTGTCCAGATTATCAACAGGTCATCAATGTACCGGAAATATGCTAGAGGTTTAGTTGCGCAGGTTGATAAAAACTCCTCCTCTAGTTTGGCCATAAACAGGTAGGCATATTGTGGTGACATTTTGCTACCCATAGCGCTTCCCATACATTGCAGATATATGTCTTTGTCAAATAAAAAATAATTGTGATGGAGTACGAACCTGATGAGTTGTAGGGCTGGCTCTGTCGCTAGATTGTCCTTTTGAAGAAAGTATTGGCATGCGGCTATGCCATCGTCATGGGGGATGTTAGAATACAGAGACTCCACATCCATAGTTGACAATATTGTTCCCTCTGGTAGTGGACCCAGGGCTGAGAGTTTGCAGAGGACGTCCGTGGTGTCCTGGACATAACTGGGTGTGCACCTCACCAAGGGCTTTAGAAGATTTTCCACCCAGCCAGAAATGTTCTCAGTTAGAGTCCCAACACCTGAAGTGATTGGTCTCCCTGGATTGCCTTCTTTATGTATTTTAGGTAACATGTAGAATGTTCCCATTCTGGGATTGTCCGGTATAAGTTCCAGTAAACTGTCTGATACAGCGTTGAAACGATTGATGATATGGACAAGTTCCACTGTGTATTGTTTGGTGGGGTCTTCATTATGCAGGGTGTAGTATTTATTGTCTGAGAGTTGTCTATGTGCCTCCTGGATGTAGTCAGATGTATTATCTCTCAAATAGCACCTTAATGTGAGGAAATGATTCTGATCAATTGCTAAATAGCGCCATCTTGTGTATGTGTCAGGTAGTACATGTCTTGACAGAATATAGACTAGTTGGCTCTGGTACGCCCTATAATAAAAGGATACCATGTCAATAGAGGTGGTTTGCTGGTCGTGTGAGCAGTACCCCTTGTAGTACATGCAGACTCAGAAGGATTCATCGGGTCTGAGATAAAAAAGAGATGCAGATTATGATAATGTCAATATCGTAATAACTATATAGCATATTTACACATGGATTAATGAAATGAAAAATAGAACTAAAGTAACCAGTAGAGGTAAAATGTAAAATTACGCTTATTGTATGAAATCAGAGTCTTCTATCTCGTAGATGGCCGAACGTCAGAATCCTGTTACTGTTTATTGTTTAAAGGAAACTGCTGATTTCATACTCCCTATTTAGACCCCTAGGTTCCAGTGTCTGGAGTTTATGTATCCAGTAAGCCTCCCTGCGTTTAAGTTGATTGATCCTGTCGCCCCCTCTTCTAGGTGCTGGAACATGTTCAATGACTTGGAACATCAACTGAGATATGTTATGTTTGTGTTGGGCAAAATGTGCGGGAATGGGAAGTAAAGTTTTGCCGCATCGTATATTAAACTTGTGCTGACTAATTATTTATTTAATTCGCTGGGTGGTTTCGCCTATATAAGCCAGTCCACAGGGACATTTGATCATATAGACCAGGGGTCTCAAGCACGCGGCCCGCGGGCCGCATGCGGCCCCTGGGGCTGTCATCTGCGGCCCGCGGGACACAGAGCCGCTAGTATCGGCTCTGCTCTGAGACTCTGGAATTCCCTGACATCGCTGTTCATATGTGGACAGCGATGTCTGGGGCTTCCCCAGAGCCGGAGTCCCGAGCAGAGCGCTGGTGTCGGCTCTGCTCCGGGACTCTGTGGAATTTCCTGACATCGCTGCCCATATATGGACAGTGTGTCAGGGTCTTGCCCAGAGCGGAGCAGAGCGCTGGTGTCGGCTCTGCTCCTGGACTCTGTGGAATTCCCTGACATCGCTGTCCACATATGAACAGCGATGTCTGGGGCTTCCCCAGAGCCGGAGTCCCGAGCAGAGCGCTGGTGTCGGCTCTGCTCCGGGACTCTGGGGAATTCCCTGACATCGCTGCCCATATAACGACAGTGTGTCAGGGTCTTGCCCAGAGCGGAGCAGAGCGCTGGTGTCGGCTCTGCTCCTGGACTCTGTGGAATTCCCTGACATCGCTGTCCACATATGAACAGCGATGTCTGGGGCTTCCCCAGAGCCGGAGTCCCGAGCAGAGCGCTGGTGTCGGCTCTGCTCCGGGACTCTGTGGAATTCCCTGACATCGCTGCCCATATATGGACAGTGTGTCAGGGTCTTCCCCAGAGCAGAGTCCCGGGCAGAGCGCTATTATCGGCTCTGCTCCGGGACTCTGGGGAAGCCTCTGACATCGCTGTCCATACATCGACAATGATGTCAGGGGCTTCCCCAGAGCATGAGTCCCAGTGATGTCAGGAGCACAGCTGGAGTCCCAGGAAGAGCCTACTAGCGCTCTGCCTGGGACTCCAGCTCTAGGCAAGCCCCTGACATCACTGGGGCAGCCTCTACAGAGGGCACTGGGGCAGCCTCTACAGAGGACACTGGGGCAGCCTCTACAGAGGGCACTGGGGCAGCCTCTACCGAGGGCACTGGGGCAGCCTCTACCGAGGGCACTGGGGCAGCCTCTACAGAGGGCACTGTGGCAGCCTCTACAGAGGGCACTGTGGCGTTATCTACAAGTGGGTGTGTGACAGTATCTGAAGAGGACACTGGCATTATCTAGGGGTGTGTTGCATTATCTACAGAGGGCACTGTGGCCTTATCTACAGAGGGCACTGTGGCCTTATCTACAGAGGGCACTGTGGCCTTATCTACAGAGGGCACTGTGGCCTTATCTACAGAGGGCACTGTGGCCTTATCTACAGAGGGCACTGTGGCCTTATCTACAGAGGGCACTGTGGCCTTATCTACAGAGGGCACTGTGGCCTTATCTACAGAGGGCACTGTGGCCTTATCTACAGAGGGCACTGTGGCCTTATCTACAGAGGGCACTGTGGCCTTATCTAGGGGTGTGTTGCAGCATCCACAGAGGGCACTGCGGCAGCATCCACAGAGGGCACTGCGGCAGCATCCACAGAGGGCACTGCGGCAGCATCCACAGAGGGCACTGCGGCAGCATCCACAGAGGGCACTGCGGCAGCATCCACAGAGGGCACTGCGGCACTATCTAAAAAGGGGCTGCCCAATCTTGACATGTGTGCTAACTGAGCTGCCGGACTGCATTTAGCGACACTTAAACTGGAAAGCTGGATTGTTGAAATAAGCACGTGGAGAAATATCTCAAATTTTAAACCTAGCGGTATTATTATAGTAATGTAGTATTATTATTCTAGTAATATAGTGTTATAGTAGTTCAAATTGATTAACAATAATTTTGTATTGCATCAAATTTGAAAGTAATGCGGCCCGTCAACTTCCCATTTTTTCTATATGCGGCCCACTTACCCGGCCGAGTTTGAGACCCCTGATATAGACCACATAATTGGTATTGCAATCAAAATGGTCTCGAATGGGAATGCTCTGACCGGATAAGGGATGATGGATTTTGTCTCCCTTGATGATATGTGAGCATTGAAGACAGCATCTACATGGAAAGGTGCCCCTCTTTGGTGTATTCAGAAACGTCTGTCTAGATGTTTTTCTGGACGATCCAATGTCTGCCCTGACAATTTTATCTCTGAGGTTTTTTTTTTTTTAGACAGGGTAGGAAAGGAGATTTGAATTCCGTAACTTGTGGGTAGGCCTCCTTCAATAAGGGCCAATGCTTCCTAATGACATGATGTATCTTATATGCACATGGGTGGTAAACGTGCACAAAAGGGACGCGTTTAGGTTTAGTCTGGGTACGAGGGGAACTAGGTAGTTGGGCTGACTCCAAGACTCTTTTAGGGTAACCTCTTTCTAGGAACTTTGTTGTCATGTTCTCGGTCCTTTCTTTGCGTAGTGTTGGATTGTCTACGATACGGTTAACACGTGTGTATTGTGATCTGGGTAGGGAGTTTCTGGTTGCTAGTGGATGGCAGCTAGAATAGTGTAGAAGGCCATTTTTATCTGTCTCTTTGGTGTAGAGATCAGTGCTGAGTTTGCCATGTATATCTTTTGCGATCGTTGTATCAAGAACATTTATTTTAAATTTGTCATGGCTTAGGGTGAATTGTAACTCTGGCCAGATGCTGTTAAGGTATGTCGTGAAGTCATGGAGGCTGGCAGATGTACCCTCCCAGAGGCAGAAGATATCATCTATATATCTTTTCCACATTCGGGCATGTTGTTTGAAGAGATTGTTGGAATAGATGAAATGTTCCTCAAAAAAGGCCATGTAACAATTGGCGTATGGGGGGCAACATTAGAGCCCATTGCCATGCCCTGTAGCTGTATATAGAACTTGTTCTCAAAGAGGAAGTATTTGTCAGTCAATATGAGATTAAGTAGGTCATCACAGAGATTCATGATGTCTGGATGTGTGTCAGCGTTGGTCAGCATTTCGTGTACTGCTCTTGTACCCTTAGTGTGTTGAATAGATGTGTAAAGGCTACAGACATCAGGAATAATACTGTCTCCTGTTCTATGGTACCTTTGGCCATGTATCTATCCAGAATATCAGTGGCTTTCATCATAATTCTATTTGTAGGGTCATGGTTAATGGGTTTGTAAACGGTCATATCTCCCAGCTGTCTATTTACTTCCTCCATGTAAGTGGCCCTATCCATGACGACAATAGCCCTGCCTTTATCTGCGGGTTTGATAATTAAATCCCTATCACTAGTGAGTGAGAGTAAGGCTTGCCTCTCAACATTGTCAAGGTTGGTCTGGCATTTAAAAAAGGCCTAGGCCAAAGTCGTGGTGGAAAACCTCCACGTCTCTCTGGACCAGTCCAATGAATGTACAGGGCACGGCAATGGGCTCTAATGTTGCCCCCCCCATACGCCAATTGTTACATGGCCTTTTTTGAGGAACATTTAATCTATCCCAACAATCTCTTCAAACAACATGCCCGAATGTGGAAAGGATATATAGATGATATCTTCTGCCTCTGGGAGGGTACATCTGCCAGCCTCCATGACTTCACGACATACCTTAACAGCATCTGGCCAGAGTTACAATTCACCCTAAGCCATGACAAATTTAAAATAAATGTTCTTGATACAACGATCGCAAAAGATATACATGGCAAACTCAGCACTGATCTCTACACCAAAGAGACAGATAAAAATGGCCTTCTACACTATTCTAGCTGCCATCCACCAGCAACCAGAAACTCCCTACCCAGATCACAATACACACGTGTTAACCGTATCGTAGACAATCCAACACTACGCAAAGAAAGTACCGAGAACATGACAACAAAGTTCCTAGAAAGAAGTTACCCTTAAAGAGTCTTGGAGTCAGCCCAACTACCTAGTTCCCCTCGTACTCAGACTAAACCTAAACGCGTCCCTTTTGTGCACGTTTACCACCCATGTGCATATGTCATTAGGAAGCATTGGCCCTTATTGAAGGAGGCCTAGCCACAAGTTACGGAATTCAAATCTCCTTTCCTACCCTGTCTAAAAAAAAAAAAAAAACCTCAGAGATAAAATTGTCAGGACAGACATTGGATCGTCCAGAAAAACATCTAGACAGATGTTTCTGAATACACCAAAGAGGGGCACCTTTCCATGTAGATGCTGTCTTCAATGCTCACATATCATCAGGGGGGACAAAATCCATCATCCCTTATCCGGTCAGAGCATTCCCATTCGAGACCATTTTGATTGCAATACCAATTATGTGGTCTATATGATCAAATGTCCCTGTGGACTGGCTCATATAGGCGAAACCACCCAGCGAATTAAATAAATAATTAGTCAGCACAAGTTTAATATACGATGCGGCAAAACTTTACTTCCCATTCCCGCACATTTTGCCCAACACAAACATAACATATCTCAGTTGATGTTCCAAGTCATTGAACATGTTCCAGCACCTAGAAGAGGGGGCGACAGGATCAATCAACTTAAACGCAGGGAGGCTTACTGGATACATAAACTCCAGACACTGGAACCTAGGGGTCTAAATAGGGAGTATGAAATCAGCAGTTTCCTTTAAACAATAAACAGTAACAGGATTCTGACGTTCGGCCATCTACGAGATAGAAGACTCTGATTTCATACAATAAGCGTAATTTAACTTTTTACCTCTACTGGTTACTTTAGTTCTATTTTTCATTTCATTAATCCATGTGTAAATATGCTATATAGTTATTACGATATTGACATTATCATAATGTGCATCTCTTTTTCATCTCAGACCCGATGAATCCTTCTGAGCCTGCATGTACTACAAGGGGTACTACTCACACGACCAGCAAACCACCTCTATTGACACGGTATCCTTTTATTATAGGGCGTACCAGAGCCAACTAGTCTATATTCTGTCAAGACATGTACTACTTGACACATACACAAGATGGCGCTATTTAGCAATTAATCACAATCACAATCATTTCCTCACATTAAGGTGCTATTTGAGATATATATATTATAACTTACTAGTTCATATACCGTGCCCTTACATTTATCGTGTCTAACAGGACACTACGTCTTCGTACTGTGCGGCAGTTATCTTCCCGCATTCCCAGATTCCTCTATGATCTGGGCATGCGCATGCGTTCCACGCCTCGCATGCACTCCACGGTGAAACGCACGGCCATCTTGGACGATGTGTTCCAACCCACTACACACGCCCCCCAAGCAAGACTTTAAAACCAGGAAGTCACTAGGGATTGAAAGCCCCCTAAAGAGCGGCAAACCGCCGGACATAATTTATAGCAGCGCTACTACAAACGCGATATACACACTTATCGAGTCCCCAGTACGGCTCAGGTAAGGACAGAATAATTTCTACTAAGTTTCCCACATCCTTTTGTGCACCTTGTACGCGTGGCTCCCCCATCTTCAAGATGCTAGCATTCCTTCCGTTTTATCAGTGCATGCTATCTATGGGCTTGTTTCCTATGCAGTTCTATTGCGTATGTCCATGATGTAATGTATTCATGAATTACCACTTTAACCAACCTACTAACTACCACATAGTCCTGTGCTTTTTACTATGCACATTCATTCCAGCCTTTTTGAGTGCTACTGTTCATTTACAATTGCATTGATTCCTTAACACTTACATAGATTACCGTTTACAAGGGGCACCCCGCTCATCCACAGTGTACAGGAATACTGGATGTTTATAAGTGTACCAATACTAGCTCTAGCCTTCATCACATATACGAATACTACTATTCCCTCTATGGTGACGACTGTTCCTAGGATACCTGTAACTGTATCTTCCTATTGTTTTTAACTTCATCTTCTTATTTTTTTAAATATTGACCTATTTTGTATATATAAGGCTATATTCAGTCTATAAAAGACATATTATGCTGTGTGTTATATGATAATTTTCCAAACTCATATGATATGCTAAAAATTATATGTATATGTTTCCTCAGTGCCCGACGAAGGTCTCACGACCGAAACATTGACGTTGCACGTATAGCCTCTGGCATTTACTCTGAGAAATAAATAAAAAGATTTTTGAACACAATCAAGGTGTGCAGAATACATTTCTTGACCTGTCTTCCAGGAATATCCGGCTGAGGGTGCCGTCTTGCAAGTTTGTTCCCGGGTTCCTCGGACCCTTGGAGATTCCGCTACAAATCAATCCTATGTCTTACAAGCTTCGGCTGCCTCCTAGCCTCGAGATCACTAACTCCTTCCATGTCTCCTTGATGAAGCCCTACTCCAGGACTCCTAGTTCTGCAGTGGCTCCTGGCAGTTCGTCAGGGACATTCGAAGTGAGGGAGATCCTGGACACCAAGAAAGTGGGAGGAAGGACGTTTTATTTGGTGGATTGGAGGGGATTTGGTCATGAGGAGAGGTCTTGGGAGCCAGAGGAGAACATTGATGCTCCTGTCCTCGTGAAGAGATTTATCTCCCACTCTGGCCCCAAGAAGAGGGGGCGTAAGAGGAGGGATACTGTAACGTCTATGGCCGTGGGCCGTCGTTCAGACTTACCCTCTGACGGCCCCGGCCATGGACATCTGTGTTCTCGGCGACATCTCCCTCCAGGGAGACGCCGGCACTCACTTTCGGGTTCTGGGACTGTTTCCCGCAGGGCGCGCCTTAAAGGGCCAGTACGCGTCCAGCTGTCATTAGTCAATAATTAGCCCAGAATGTGGCTGGACTATAAAAAGGGCTCTGCCCACTTGATCCTTGCCTGAGCATTGTTGTATACCTAAAGTTTGTCTTGCAAATGGTCTCCCAGTGTTTTCCAGTTCCCAGTGTTACCAGTTCCTGCTGCCTGTACCCTGTATCCCGTGCTATTGTATCTACTGTGCCATCTACAGTGAAAGTCAAGTCGTGTCTTCCGCTGCATCTACTGTGCCATCTACGGTGAAAGTCAAGTTGTGTCTCAGCTACTGTCTATATTGCCTCAGGTACCCTTTCTGGACTATAGACATTGTTTTGTACCTAGTTGGCCAGCTGCTATCCCGCTACGCGGTACGGCCTAGTGTGTCCACACCCACCCACCGTGACAGACAACATGATGCGCATCATAGGGACATATGATGGTTCTCACATAGAAGTAAGGGAAATAATTAACAAGCACTGGGGAATACTTATGGAAGATGAAGACCTTAGACAGGCTATAGTTGATAGACCCCAAATCACATTCAGAAGAAGCAAAAGCCTGAAGGATAAACTAGCGCGAAGCTACTATGTAGATGAACCCTTTCAAACATGCTGGCTCAACAGGAGACCGCTGGGGACTTTTAGAAGTGGTAGATATCTCGCCTGTGAAGCAGTTGAGGTATCTAGGGCATTTACTAGTGTGACGACAGGCATTGGATACCTGAATAAACAATTTATTAACTCTAAATCTAGAGGGGTGATATATTTAGCTAAATGTACGTGCCCTAAAGATTATGTGAGGAACACTAAAAGAGAGTTCAGAAGACACATCAGAGACCATTACAATGATATTATGAACAAAAGAGACACTACGATATCAAGACACATATGGTCGGCACATGGGGGAGACCCTAAATCCATCAGATTCCAGGGTATACAACATATTGAACCTAGCCCTAGAGGTGGCAACTGGCATAAATTATTATTATAGACAGAGTCGAGATGGCTATACAAGATGAGATCGGTATCTCCAGACAGTCTGAATGAAAATGTGAATTTTGCATGTTGACTAGGAGTCAACTTGGGCTAGACAATATCCAACATTGGAATGAAGGGGAAATGACTGATTGACTATACCTTCCCTCACCTTCGATCAGAATGACCATAAAGGACTGCAAAAGATGAGATCTGACCTGAGATATGAAACCTAATAATGTGACAATGGGACATCTGATCACCTGTGCAATACTCTCTACTCTGAGTATACATGGATGGTGTTCTGTTACATATATGCATCCACATGTGTACATGTAGACATGACCAACATGAATAATTATGTACATGTAGATATCATGAATATGAATAATTAATTCAGTCCAGTGTAGAAAATGGTCAAACTGACTACAGACTGACTCTAATGTAACCTGATCCCTGGAGGGAGAAGGAGTACGACAAGTCCAAGCTCTGTAATTAGTCTCTTTGTATATGTACGTGATGCATTATCAAGAATTTCCTTTGTAGTGCAAGATGTGTATAAAGATCTGGGATAGACATCTCCAATAATATAAGAGCCGTCCTATTTGAACCTGCAAGATTAATAGCAACTGAGCACAATGTTCTAGACGACAAGCACTGATAAACACAGCTAGAGGCCAATAGGGGTGATGCAAAAACAACCCTTTACTGACGTTGACATAAATCGGTCCAATGAAGAAGTGAGAATCACGGAGGGCGATGATGAAGCTCTCCGCTGATTGGCAGCTTCACGGCCGAGCCTCCAGACAGGGAGGGTCTAACTGACACATAAAGCATGTAAGGGTATGTGCACACACACTAATTACGTCCGTAATTTACGGACGTATTTCGGCCGCAAGTACCGGACCGAACACAGTGCAGGGAGCCGGGCACCTAGCATCATAGTTATATACGATGCTAGGAGTCCCTGCCTCTCTGCAGGACAACTGTCCCGTACTGTAATCATGTTTTCAGTATGGGACAGTAGTTCCACGGAGAGGCAGGGACTCCTAGCATCGTACATATGTATGATGCTAGGAGCCCGGCTCCCTGCACTGAGTTCGGTCCACTACTTGCGGCCGAAATACGTCCGTCAATTACGGACGTAATTAGTGTGTGTGCACATACCCTAAGAGCGAGGCACTCGCTGCCACTGCCAAACACTAGGATTTTACACATCAGTAACTCCAGACGTAGGAGTTATACTGTATCTACTGAAATTTAACTGTTAGATATCAGGGACATGCACAAGTTCACAATTTATTGTCTGAGTCTGAATGCAGGCTTGACCTCAATACCTCACAAAGAGCTAGACTACGCATATAGGGGGGAGGGGAAGGATGCAATATATATGATCCTCGTATAAGGCCTCATGCACACGACCGTAGTGTTTTTCTGGTCCGCAAATTCCAGGACCGTGTTCCGTGAAATGTCATCCGCAGTTCATCCGTATGTCCTCCGCAGTTCATCCGTATGTAATCCGCAAAATGCGGATGAAAAATAAAAAGCCTAGGTAAAACATGATGACGACAGAACTCATTCCCGGTCGTCGCCTAGCAACACTTCCGCAAATCCGCAAAACTGCGGATGACACACGGCGGTGTATCCGCAATTTCCACGGGCCCATTGACTTCTATTGGCATGTCCGCACCGCATTTGCGGCCCATAATAGGACATGTCCGTAGTTTCTGCGGCACGGATGTGCGGACATGCGGAGAGCCGTGAAAACACGGATAGTGTGTATGGGCCCATAGAAATGAATGGGTCCGCAATTTACCCGTGGATTTGCGGTTGAATTGCGGACGCAAAAACACGGTCGTGTGCATGAGGCCTAAGACTCTGACTATACTCTGAACAAAAATTGAAACCAAGGAACCAATACCCTATACCTAATTGACACTTCTATGTTATGTATGTCAGTATATGTCTTTACAAGTAAATGTGTGATGTTCCACGTTTTAACAGCTTAATAAAAGCTAAGTTTTATATTTACTCCTTCTGTACCTTTATAATATAATCCTAACTGGAAGGAATAACAGGAACCAGTCCGTTGTTTACTAACTGGGAACTTTGCCTGGCTTTTCTGCTTCGTTCATTATTTTTGCTTGTGACTAATATCTCTTTTTGTGATTATTTTTTTATTTTATTTTTTTATACTCCTGTTATAGGTTAATGTCTATTACATCACATTATTTAACAAATTTATATTAATGCAGAGATATGATCCCAAATTTCCCCGTCCATGTTCACAGCTTGTTTTTAAGGAAAATGTCCTGCAGTCCATTCCTACTACTTGCCCGGGTATGTGTATGGTGTGAATGTTGGGTTGTTTTTTTGTTAAGTTTTAGTTTGTATAACATTTCTCATATTTTGACTTTTATTAGCTCAAGCCTTTTTTGCACTAATTATAAACCATATAAAGAGATGCAGAGATCACTAACACTGACCTATAATAATAATGGAACACTTCCTTCTCTATAGATCATCATTAGACTGTTTTCCGCTGTCAAAAATTCATAATTAGGAAAATGTCATAAAATATAAAATATCAGAAGTGAAAGACTGAACAGAAGTTTTCTGAACGTACGCAGAAATGACATTGCAGTATCAGCTGTGCTGAGGAGACGGCGACAAATAATAAATTAAGTCCTGTAGCTATAATCCTCAGTAAAACATATATGCAGTATTTATGCAGGATTATGAGAACAAGATGGCGAAAAACAAACTGTCCAATGCACAAGCCTTCTATATGCTATTGGGTCCCACCGTTTATATCCCCATAGACTAATATGGAATTCATTTCACAGGTCACGCTAAATTTTGGTGCAAAACGCAGTGTGATCCAAGCCTTAGGTTAATTTAGGGTAGCGGATAATGTGCTGCTCTTCAATCTTGTGGCCATAATGTGTTCTACAGTATCATGTTTATTATATAAAGTATAATGTACAATTCTACAGTAAATACTGCCCTCTTGTGGTCATGACTAGTGCTAGCTTTTTATATTTGCATGTTTATTATCCTTGGTGCCCATCTTGCAGTCTTCAGTGCTTTTTGTAATTTTATAGAATATTGAAAATGTTATCTTAATCAATGTTTTCACAAAAGATAAAATACGAGAAATCAGAGGTATGAAAGTGAAAAAAATACAGCATCTCTAATGACCGCCCGTACGCTTTTTCATGGCGGTCATTAAGGATACTTATGCCATATCGCTGCCTTTTTCAGGGCTATGTCTATGGAAAAAGAAAAAACAGTAATGACTTTTGAAATGTGATGAGTGAAGAACTGAATAAATTGCTCTGTCAATATGGCCTCAAATGGACATTATTATTATTATTATTATTATTATTATTATTATTATTATTATTATTATTCAGTATGTAACTTTCAGATCAGCGTCCTATTATTTTATCAGCAGCATCCAGATAGTGCAAAGGCAGAGCATGTTGCTGGTGTTGTTGTTGTTTAACCCCTTGAGTACGCAGCTCATTTTGGCTTTGAGGACCAGACCCATTTTTTCAAATCTGACATGTCACTTTATGTGGTAATAACTGTGGAATTCTTTTACCTATCCTATTGATTCTGAGACTGTTTTCTCGTGACATATTGTACTTTATGTTAGTGAAAAAATTTGGTAGATAAATTCATTGCTTATTTGTGAAAAACACGAAAATTTAAAGAAATTATGATTTTTCCAATTTTAAATGTATCTGCTTGTAAAACAGATAGTAATACCACTCAAAATAGTTACTTATTAACATTTCCCATATGTCTACTTTATGTTTGCATCATATTTTGAACATCCTTTTATTTTTCTAGGACGTTACAAGGCTTAGAACTTTAGCAGCAATTACTCACATTTTTAAGAAAATTTCAAAAAGCTATTTTTTTCAGGGACGAGTTCAGTTCTGAAGTGGTTTTGAGGGCCCTATATATTAGAAACCCCCATAATACACTCCATTTTGAAAACTGCACCCCTCAAAGTATCCAAAACAGCATTCAGAAAGTGTTTCAACCCTTTAGGCATTTTATAGGAATTGAAGGAAAGTAGAGCTGAAATTTTCAAATTTCATTTTTTTTTTTACAAAATTCATATGTAATAAAAAAAATTGTGTACAACAGAAGGTTTTACCTGAGAAACGCAACTCAATATTTGTTGCCCAGGTTCTGCAGTTTTTAGAAATATCCCACATGTGGCCCTATTGTGCTAATGGACTGAAACACAGGCCTCAGAAGCAAAGGAGCACCTAGAGGATTTTGGGGCCTCCTTTTTTCAGAATATATTTTTGGCACCATGTCAAGTTTGAAGAGGTTTTGTGGTGCCAAAACAGTGGAAACCCCCAAAAGTGACCCCATTTTTTTAAACTAAACCCCTCAGGGAATTTATCTAGGGGTATAGTTAGCATTTTGACCCCACAGGTATTTTGCTATATTTATTGGAGTTAGTCTGTGAAAATTAAAATCTACTTTTTTTCTGGAAAAACTTAAAAATGTCAAATTTTTGCAAGAAATAAAGGAGAAAAAGCACCTCAACATTTGTAAAGCAATTTCTCCCGATTACGGAAATACCCCATATGTGGTAATAAACTGCTGTTTGGACCCACAGCAGGGCTCTGAATGGAAGGAGCGCCATTTGGATTTTGGAGCTCTGATTTTACTGGAATGGTTTTCGGTGCCGTGTCACGTTTGCAACGCCCTGGAGGGACCTAAACAGTGGAAACCCCCCAAAAGTGACCCCATTTTGGAAACTGTACCCCTCAAGGAATTTTTCTAGTGGTATAGTTAGCATTTTGACCCCACAGGTTTTTTGCTGAATTTATTGGAATTAGTCTGTGAAGATGAAAAGAGACTTTTTTTTGGAAAAAAACCTGAATTTTCTAATTTTTAGAAGGAATAAAGGAGAAAAAGCACCTCAACATTTGTAAAGCCATTTCTCCTGATTACGGTAATACCCCATATGTGGTAATAAACTGCTGTTTGGACCCACGGCAGGGCTCAGAAGGGACGGAGCACCATTTGTATTTTGCAGCTCAGATTTTGCTGAATGGGTTTCTGGGGGCCATGTCACATTTGCAGAGCCCCTGAAGTACCAGTACAGTAGAAATTCCCCAGGTGTGATCACAATTTGGAGACTATACCCCTGAAAGAATTAAATTAGAGGTGTAGTGAGCATTTTGAGCCCTCAGGTGTTTTATAGATTTTATTAGAATTGGTCCGTGAAAATGAAAATATTTTTTTTTCCCAATAACCTGTAGATTTAGCTCAGAATTTTAATTTCCACAAGGAATACAGGAGAAAAGACTCTCCAAAATGTGTTACACAATTTCTCCTGAGTACGGTAATACCCCATATGTGGTCATAAACTGCTTTTTGGGCACACTGCCAGGCCCAGAAGGAGCGCCATTTGGCTTTTGGAGCGCAGATTTTGCTTGGTAGTAGTTTTGTTTAGTGTTTTACTGGTGTTTCAGTTTATAATGTGGGGGCATATGTAAACTGGGCGGAGTACATCAGGGTATATGTAAACTGGGCGGAGTACATCAGGGTATATGTAAGCTGGGCGGAGTACATCAGGGTATATGTAAGCTGCGCGGAGTACACAAGGGTATATGTAAGCTGCGCGGAGTACATCAGGGTATATGTAAGCTGGGCGGAGTACATCAGGGTATATGTAAGCTATGTGGAGTACATCAGGGTATATGTAAGCTGTGCGTAGTACATCAGGGTATATGTAAGCTGGACGGAGTGCATCAGGGTATATGTAAGCTGGGCGGAGTGCAACAGGTCATAATAGGATGATGTAATAATGGGGAGAATGAATAATAAAATTAATTATCCATGGATAGTGACATACGCTTTGAACCAATCCTTTATGCATAGGCCAGATTATTGGGTGAAGGAGTCGCACTTCTAAAGGGTGTCTGTGCTGTTGTACAAAACATCCACACTCCAGCATTGCCTAATCTTTAACTACTTCACTAGCCCCATATGTAGCACAGACCCCAAAATGTCATAGTTTCCGCTGCATTTACAGGGTCTACCAGTGGGGCCTGCAAATGATGATGTGGGATTTTAGGTGAAGAACTGCTGCACATATAAATTAGTCTGGGCCGTCGTTTTGCATTATTGCGTTCCAAGAGTCATAACTTTTTATTTTTCTGTTGACGAGCTTTGTGAGTGCTTGATTTTCATGGGACGAGCTGTAGTTTTTATTAGTATAAATTTGGGGTACATGCGATAATTTGATCAGTTTTTCAATTTTTTTCTGAGGTGAGGAGACCAAAAAACAGAAATTCTTTCACTGTTTTTTTTATAATTTTTTAACGGCGTTCTCTGTGCAGTATAAACAACATGTTTACTTTATTCTGCGGTTTAATACGATTATGGCAATACCAAATTTATATTGTTTTTATATGTTTTACTACTTTTACAAAATAAAAACACTTTTTTCTAAATAAAATGTTTTAGTGTCACCATGTCCTGAGGGCCATAACTTTTTTATTTTTTTGTCGACGGAGCTTTGTGAGGGCTTGTTTTTTGCGTGACACACTGTAGTTTGTATTGGTACCATGTTTGGCTACGCACGACTTTTTGATCACTTTTTATTCCATTTTTTTGGAAACAACGTGACCAAAAAAGGAAATTCTGCCATTGTTTGTTATTGTATTTTTTTTTACGGTGTTAACTGTGCAGGATAAATAATATGATATTTTTTTTAGGTCAGGCCGATACGAACGCGGCGATACCTAAAAAGTTTTTTTTTTCTTTTTTTCTAATTATAAAGGGCTTGATCAGGGAAACAGGGCGATTATTGGTTTTATTACGTAAAACTTTTATTTATTTATTTATCTAAAACTTTTTTTTTTTCACTTTTTATTTTACACTTACTAGGAGACTGGAAGATCTGATCTTCTGATCCCCTGTACTATAAATACACTGCACTACTTCTGTATGAACTTGTGTAGTGCAGTGTATTGTAACTGTCACTTTACGGGTATGTGCACACACACTAATTACGTCCGTAATTGACGGACGTATTTCGGCCGGAAGTCCCGGACCGAACTCAGTGCAGGGAGCCGGGCTCCTAGCATCGGTAGTTATGTACGACGCTAGGAGTCCCTGCCTCTCCGTGGAACTACTGTCCCGTACTGAAAACATGATTACAGTACGGGACAGTTGTCCTGCAGAGAGGCAGGGACTCCTAGCATCGTACATAACTATGATGCTAGGAGCCCGGATCCCTGCACTGAGTTCGGTCCGGGACCTCCGGCTGAAATACGTCCGTCCATTACGGACGTTAATGTGCTCGTGTGAACCCAGCCTACAACTGACAGTTGAGCCTATTACATCCTGCCTTGGGCAGGACCTAATAGGCTCCCGTACCTGGCAACCAGGAAGCCGTTTCTAGGCTTCCTGGTTGCCATTGCAACCATCAGAACCCCGCGATTTTTTGCGGGGGGGGGGGGGGTGCAATGGGGTCTCTCTGTATCAATCACTTAAATGCCGCTGTCGCTATTGACAGCGGCATTTAAGGGGTTAAACTACAGCGATCGTAGAGAACAGTGATCGCTGTTGTTGGAGTTGGATGGCGGCTGTATATTACAGCCGACGCCCTATGAAGATGGAGCAAGCACAGCTCCTGTGCCCGCTTCATCCTCAGGACGTTACTATGCGCCCATTTTCGGGAAGGGGTTAATAAAAATAGTGTTTGTTTTTTTTTTTTTACACATAGCTTTCTCTGATCTCCTCACGGATCTCACAGAAATGAGATCAGAGAAAGTGACAGGAGCTTTCTCCTGTAGACGACGTCACAGACGGCTGTGATTGGTCAGTCTCTGAAGACTGACCAATCACAGCAATCGCCGGCATGGGGGACTGCTAATTGGTCTCCAGGCCGGTAACAGAGACGGTTAGCTGTCAATGACAGCTGCCGCCGCTGTTATTCACTATGTGATTTCACATAGTGACAGTTTATTCCTTCTCCGCAATAGTACGGCGAGGGTCCGCTGCAATGTGCGGCCTGCGCCGTACTATTGCGGAGAAGGTATGCAACGGGTTAATATATTTATATATATATATTTTTTTACATTGCACTCCCCCACCCCTTCCTATTATGCTAGATGGACTCCTCCTCTGCCTACCCCTTATCCCAGTCCTGGTAGTGAGGGATATAAACCCCAAAAAAGTGACTGGTTGGCAGCAGTACCATTTATGGCCACAAGAGGGCGTTATGTGCTACCGTGTTTCCCCGATAGTAAGACACCCCCGATTGTAAGACGTATCGGGGGTTTCAGGGGGGTCGGCTAATATAAGCCGTACCCCGAAAGTAAGACATATGTCTTACTTTCGGGGAAACACGGGGGTATTGCCGCCTCCTGCCCACTTCCGCGCCGCCCCCTCTCCATATGTCACCGCGCCGTCCCCTGCACTTGCTCCTGCTGCAACTGCCGGAATCGAAGCGCGCGCCGATTCCGGCAGTTTAACCCATTAAATACCGCTGTCAATAGTGACAGCGGCATTTAATGTGTTTGACAGAGGGGGGAGCTCCCTCTGTCACCCGATCGGCGCCCCCGCAAACAAATCGCGGGTCGCCGTCGGGTTTCCATGACAGCCGGGGGTCTAACAAAGACCCCCAGGTCTGCCTTCAGCATCTGCCTGTTAGGCGATGCCGGAGGCATGACCTAATAGGTTGCCTGTCAGTTTTACACTGACAGGCAATAATGCTTCGGTATACTAAGTATACCAAAGCATTATATATGCGATCGGCACATCGCATAGTGAAGTCCCCTGGTGGGACTAAAAAAAAAAAATGTAAAACAGTTAAATAAAGTTTGTGAAAAAAAAAAAAAAAAAATTCGACAATTTTTTTACAATATAAGACATACCCCGAAAGTAAGACATAGTCGGGCTTTTGGGGATAAAAAGAAAGTAAGACACTGTCTTACTTTCGGGGAAACACGGGTATAAGCTGCTGCTAATTTATGGCCATAAGTAATACTGTAAGAAATCTTGTAGTACCGGGTCAGCCAGAAACTATTATACAATGTTAAATACATTTGTGTCAAAGACAAGTATTATAGGTATGAGACCTTTATTGGCTAATGAGAAATTATATATGACGTTTTCAGAGCACACAGGCTCCTTCTTCAGGCAAGTTTACAAATGAATGACAGAAAAGAGCACAACATATAAGATGTTGCACAAAGACAATTAGTACATGAGGTGATACATCATTAAGATAAGCTGGGGCAATAAAACTGAGGTTATAGGGGTGATGACTTAGGAGATAAGGGATCTGGAGTCAGTTTGATGGGGGATGTGACGTGTGTCCATGTAGTGGCTCATAAATCCAGGTGTTAGATTGAGGCCTCGTGTCAGTGACTGGAATGTTATCATCCACTTCAAATCCTAAATTGTTCTCTGTTCTTAAAATGACCCTTCAGTATTAGGACTTTTAAATCCGCCAAACTAGAGGAAGAAATTTGCGCTACATATGGATCTGTCCAGACAGAGGGAAAAAAACAACACCTGCTGTAATGTCCGTGGCTGCGGGCTGTCGGCTCCAGCCTCCCGCTGACTGCCGCAGCCACGAGTCGGCAAGCGCTGGCCCCAGCCTCCTCGTCAGGAGACGCCAGCGCTTGCATTCACTCACCGGAGCCCGCAGGCTCGTCCCCGCTCTTAAAGGGGCAGCGCGCGCACCGGACTTCTTGAACGACCTTTGACCCGTGAGTACCCTGGGCTATAAGAGGGGTCCAGCCCCCTAGTTCGATGCCTGAGCGATGTTAGTCTTTCCCAGTCTGTCTCGCAATGGTCCCTTTGTGTCTCCCGTTCCAGCTGTTACCCGTGCCCTGTTACCGTTCCTGTATTCCGTATTGTTCCAGTTCCTGTGCCTAACAGCATTGGAATAGTGTCTTCTGCCACGTCCATTGTCGTCTGCCACATCAAGTGTCATCTGCCACGTCAAGTGTCTTCTGCCACGTCCAATGTCGTCTGCCACGTCCAGTGTCGTCTGCCACGTCCAGTGTCTTCTGCCACGTCAAGTGTCTTCTGCCACATCTAGTGTCGTCTGCTTCATCGGATACTGCCCGCCATGTCTGGCGCCACCTGCCGCACCAGTCTCCATCCGTGCTGGAGCCACAGCCACCGGCCGGACTGTTTCAGGTACCCAAGCATTACTGTCTGCCATTGACTTCCATACAGACTGTGACCTGGTCAGCTGCCTCCCCGCTACGGCGGAGCGGCCTAGTGGGTCCACATACCCTGTGTCCGTGACACCTGCTATCACTGAGGATTACATTCCTACAACAGGGACACCATCCATGTACTATGGATGATATACAGAGCAACAAGAATCCCATGGGGCAGTACTCTGGTGTACAAAGAGAAGGAAGATAACAGCAGGGCGCACCTAGTGGTCATATACAACCCCCAAATGAACGTCTTGAGGAAAATTGCTGCTGATCTCCAAACTATATTTAACAAAGATAATAAACTGAGGGAGATATTCCCAGATTTACCCACCTTGCATACCAACAGCCACCAAACCTAAAGAATCTCCTGGTCAGAAGTGCCACTCATCACCATCAGAGACTGGCACCTTTCTTTGCAACAATAGAAAATGTAAGACCTGTATCAAACACCAGCGACATCCCAAACACGCAACAGGACTATAAAATCACTGGCACATTCTCCTGTACATCCTCCAATGTAGTGTACATGATACTGTGTACAAGGGGCATCAATGAAGAAATCTACAAAAACTACAAACCAGGATGAATCTCCACAGACAATAAAACAGGAGCTGCATACACCCGGGGAGAGTACGGCAGATTTAAAGAGGCTCTGTCACCAGATTTTGCAGCCCCTATCTGCTATTGCAGCAGATAGGCGCTGCAATGTAGATTACAGTAACGTTTTTATTTTTAAAAAACGAGCATTTTTGGCCAAGTTATGACCATTTTCGTATTTATGCAAATGAGGCTTGCAAAAGTACAACTGGGCGTGTTGAAAAGTAAAAGTACAACTGGGCGTGTATTATGTGCGCACATCGGGGCGTGTTTACTACTATTACTAGCTGGGCGTTGTGTATAGAAGTGTCATCCACTTCTCTTCACAACGCCCAGCTTCTGGCAGTGCAGCACTGTGACGTCACTCACAGGTCCTGCATCGTGTCGGCACCAGAGGCTACACTTGATTCTGCAGCAGCATCAGCATTATTGTGGCCATAATGTTCTGACAACATTGCAGTACAAATTATAGCCACTAGATGGCTATGCAGTACATTAGCTGTATAAATTACATACTGTATAGAAGGAATGTACATTGTACAACATATTGTTCGCCATCTTGTGGACATAATTCGTACTGCAACATTGTGTTTATCTAAACTAATGCAAGTCATGGCCACAAGCCAACAGTAGACTATAGTACATACAATGGAGCTGGAAAGTTTGTGAACCCTTCTGCATTTTCTATATTTTTGCATAAATTTGACTTAAAACTAGTTCAGATTTTCACACCAGTCCTAAAAGTAGATAAAGAGAACCAAACCAAACAAATGAGTCAAACGATATTAGACTTGGTCATTTATTTATTGAGGGAAATGATCCAATATCCCTTATCTGTGAGTGGTAAAAGTATGTGAACCTTTTCTATCAGTATCCGGTGTGACCTCCTTGTGCAGCATCTAATTGTCTCTGCTAATTGTTTTTCAGTCCTGCACATCGGCTTGGAGGAATTGTAGTCCATTCCTCTGTACAAAACTGCTTCAACTCTATGTTAGTGGTTTCCGCCCATGAACTGATTGCTTCATGTCTTTCCCCAACATTTCTATTGGATTACGGTCAGAACTTTGACTTTGCCATTCCAAAACGTTGAACTTTCATCTGACCATTATCTGGTAGAACGACTTGTGTGCTTAGGGTCGTTGTCTTGCTGCATGAACCACGATCTCGAGATTCAGCTCACCGACAGATGTTCTGACACTTTCCTTCACAATTTGCTTCATCAATGATGGTGACCGTCCTGGCCCAGATAACACCTCCGACATGTCTCTCAGATGTATGAGGGTTTTTATGTTGGAATTCCGTGTTTTCCTTTGTCCAAACATAACGCTTCTCATTTACACGGAAAAGCTCTGTTCTTATATCATCCAGCCACTAACATGGCTCCGGTAGTTTTCTTGCTCGTCCAAGTGATCTTTAGCAAACTGCAGACGGGCAACAATGTTCTTTTTTGAGAGCAGCGACTTTTTGCCTGCACTCCTGCCATTCACACCATTGTTCAGTGTCCTCCTGATGGTGACTCCTGAACATTAGTTGATGTGAGAAAGGCCTTTAGTTGCTTAGAAGTGACCTTGAGTTTCTTTGTGACCTTGCGGACTATTATACGTCTTGCTCATGGTGTGATATTTGTTGGTCGACTACTCCTGGGGAGGGTCTTGAGCTTCTTAGGGCTCTATGTTGGGTGGGGGATTATATTGAAAGGGTGGGGTCTGAGTGTCAGACTATAATGGCCCTGTGATGACAAGTTATCGCCCCGAATAGAGCTCTAAGCAGTTAGTCGTTCTGACACCCCCCGTTGCAGTATAACTACTGTAGGCTCTATGGGGGGGGATACTGCAAGGGGGGGGGGTCTGAGAATCTGACTGACTGCTGAGGCTCTTTGGGGAGGAATTATACTGCAAGGGGGGTCTGACTGAGTATATGACTTTGTGTATATGTAGTATGTGTGCAGTGTGCGTATATGTATTATGTGTGCAGTGTGTGAATATGTAGTCTGTGTGCAATGTATATGTAGTCTGTGTGCAGTGTATATGTAGTCTGTGTGCAGTTTATATGCAGTCTGTGTGCAGTGTGTGTATATGTAGTCTGTGTGCAGTGTGTGTATATGTAGTATGTGTGCAGTGTGTGTATATGTAGTGTGTGTGTATATATATATATATATATATATATATATATATATATATATATATATATGTATTACATAATGCATATGTAAAATATCTATCTATCTATCTATCTATCTATCTATCTATCTATCTATCTATCTATCTATCTATCTATCTATCTATCTATCTATCTATCTATCTATCTATCTATCTATCTATCTATCTATCTATCTATCTGTCGCTCCATCCATCCATCCATCCATCCATCTATCTGTATTTTAAGGAGGGCTTACGTCTTGGGGCTTGTGCCCCTGATCTTTTGAGACCCTAGCAACGCCCCTGCACAGATTACATATACGCACACTGCACACAGACTACATATACGCACACTGCACACATAATACATATACACACGCTGCACACATAATACATATACACACACTGCCCACATAATACATATACACACACTGCACACATGCTACATATACACTGCACACAGACTACATATACGCACACTGCACACATAATACATATACGCACACTACATAAATACTACATATACCCACACTGCATATACACACACTGCAAACATACTACATATACATTGCATACTGACTACATATACGCACACTGCACACATAATACATATACACACGCTGCACACATAATACATATACACACACTGCACACATGCTACATATACACTGCACACAGACTACATATATGCACACTGCACACAATACATATACGCACACTACATAAATACTACATATACCCACACTGCATATACACACACTGCAAACATACTACATGTACATTGCACACAGACTACATATACGCAATGCACACATAATACATATACGCACACTGCACACATACTAAATATACACACATACTACATACGCACACACTGCATACATACTATACACACACTGCACACATAATAAATATACACACACTGCACACATACTACACACATGATACATATACACACATACTGTTCATATGCAAACATATACACATAAGTACATATATATACACACACACACACACATAGACACACATATACACACACACACACACACACACACACATACATACATACATACATACATACATACATACATAGACACATACATACAGTGATTGAACACTCCAGTCTTCCCTTTAGACACCATATACTGACACTGATCTTCAGGGGTGGGTTGGGCAGGGCGGCAGCATACTAATGGAGGACCAGGGGCAGGGGGCCGGTACCCCACATATTAATAGGGCCGTTCTCTATATTTTGTTTTTATTTTCTAACTCGCGGTGGTGGCCGCGCTATGACTTTAACTGGTTGCCGACACAGGACGAGTATGCTCGTCCTGAGCGGCGAGCACTTCGCGCATTAGGACGAGCATACTCGTCCTGTGTGACAGCCGTCCCTGCCGTCTCTGTGTGTGCGATCGAGAGCGGGGCAACGGCTGTAATATACAGCCACGGCCCCGCTCTGACAGCGGAGAGGAGAGAAACATCTTCTCTCCGCTGTTAACCCTTTGAACGCCGCGATGACAGCTGATCGCGGCGTTCAAAGAGAGGGGACTGCACATTGATCGCGTCACAGAAAATAACTGTGACGCGATCAAAGCCCACAACTCGTATGGCCAGACAGCCCAGGGTCCAGTGAAGGACCCCAGGGCTGTCTGAACATATTTCCTGTTGTTAGGGCATACTGAGGTATGCCCTAACAACTGCCTGTGTACGATCAGTAACAGGCTAATGTACTGGCATATAGATCTATGCCAGTACATTACAGTTACAAAATAAAAATCAAAATGATAAATCCCTTTATGGGATTAACAAAAAAAGTTAAATGAATGTAAAAAAAAAATAATGGTAAATAAATAAATAAAAAGTAAATAAAATACACAGAAATACACATTTTTTATAATAAATAAACTTTTTAAAATATAAGTCCCAAAACATGAAATAATATGGACATATTTGGTATCGCCACGACCGTAACAACGTGTACAACAAATGTATACCATTATTTATGATGATCGGTGTATGGTGTAAAAAAAAAAATATTAAAACTGCTGCGCAACTGCTTTTTTTCTGCATTTTAATCTAATTAAAAATTTATAGAAATTAAACGATAATGTATTTGTACCAAAAAATGGTACCTACATAAAGTACAACTCGTCCCGCAAAAAACAAAGTCTCATACAACTATGTCGTACAAAAAATAAAAGCGTTATGGGCGTCGGGATGCAAAGAGGGAAATGTAAAAAAAATTGCTCTGTCCTCAAGGCTAAAATTGGCCGTGTCCTTAAGGGGTTAAGAGGCGGGTCCCCTGCCTCATCTACCAGACGAGCGACAATAGGCACATCTGCCAGAACACGCCCCTCCACTGATGCTACCCGTGCTGCCAGAGAGGAGCAGGAGTTCCAGAGAAGACATTGAGGACCAGGCTGAGCTGTGAGGTAAGTGACAGCTCTGAGTAAAAAGGACTGAGGGCTGCTCACTAAGCTCAGCCTCCTGGTTCTGCTCCTATTTAATTAAAAAAAGTGATCTGCCAACGCTAAGGATTGGGGGGCCTGGGGGAGTTGAATATTATACAGTACTGCAAGAGGGGGCCTGAGGATCTCACTGACTGCAAAGGACTCTATGAGGGGATTGCTCCCCCCCCCCATAGAGTCCTCAGAAGTTATTATACTGCAAGGGGGAGGGGGGTTGTCTGAGCGTCTAACTAACTGCTCAGGGTTCTATGGGGGGGGCTAATTCTCCCCCCCCCCCCCGTCAGAGCCCCCAGCAGTCAGTCAGATTCTCAGACCCCCCCACCTTGCAGTATTTTGCCACCCAAAGAGCCTGCAGTAGATATACTGCAAGGGGGGGGGGGTCAGAACGACTGACTGCTTAGAGCTCTATTCGGGGGGATAACTTGTCAGCACTGGGCCATCATAGTCAGACGCTCAGAACCCCCCACCCTTTCAATATAATCCACCACTCCCCATAGTGCCCTCAAAAGCTTTTATACTGCAAGGGGGGCCTAATGCACGTAACTGTGGGGATTTTTCCTTTTGAAAAACTACTACGGACCCGTTGTCTGTATTAGCAGTAAATTTGTCCGCAATAATAACCTGTAGTGTATCGGTGAGTCATTAGTATTCATGGATCCACAAAAAAGGAGGTTGGAACCCACTGAGTTGGTCACATAATCCGCAAATACCGACAGCAAAATTGCATGTCCTGAGTTTTTGTGGTTCCATGAACATCAGGGTTGCGTGCATGAATTGGTCCGTGTGCTATCCGCAAAATTGCGGTTAGCACACGGACAAAAAAACATGGTCATGTGCATGAGGCTTTAAAGAAAAGATGTTTTACAAAATAGTTTTTCTAGTTTATGTGTTTTAAGTTATGGGCTTATTTTTTCTAATTATTTTAATATGTTCCCTAATGTAACTTTATTACCAATTTTTTTTTTTGTCGGGGCAGCCATCTTTTAAGCACCCGTGTGTCTTTGCACGACACATACACAGGTGCCATGTGGCAAATACAAAGGGCATAGGAGAGTAGGGATGAGAGCCGAGCCTATCTCCTAAACTGCTGCCATATTAGCTTTGAATGCAAGACTGTCCGTCAATTCATTTCAATTGCAGCCTCCTCCAGCACCCCCACATCTACCTAACACTTCAATGTAACCGCTAGTAACCCCGGTCAAATAGCTAATACAGGGACTCTTCTGTAGCTTTAGGAGTCCCTGCATTAGATTTTTCTGGCGCATGGGACCTCCCAGATGCTCCACAATTATTAATGCCTAATAATATTTTTGCCGCATCTCTAGGTCCCGTGGGCTACAATATAAACTACAGTTCATTGACCTCTAGTTTCTATTGCAGTGCAAGGGAGAAAACAAAAGATTGCTGTAGGTGAGGATAAGTTTTTTTGTTTTTTTCTTCATACTGCTCTTGTGATGTTTCTGTTTTTTTATTTGCAGGTTCCGCTGGACTGTTTGGATTACGTTGTAGATTCGTTGGACTACGTCGATGCGCCATGTATTTTTTAAAATAATTTTTTTAACAGAAGATGGTGAAAGTCACCAGTGAAAAAAAAGTTTTATTGAAATAAAAATTCCCCAACACAGCCCTCTTTCACCATATTAGTAAAACAATAATAAAAAAAACACGTATACACATATCTAAATATTCCAGAAGATTTCCACCGAAATGGAAAAGCCAAAGACCATAGGGGTACAGAAGGTCCCCTTAGTAAAAGAGTTTCCGTTTTGTCCAGGTTCAACACATAACCCGACATTTTTCCAATTCTATCCACATCTTGGAGGATTGGGGATAGCATCTATTTGGGGTCTGATACCACCAACAAAATATCATCCGCGAATGCGGCCACTTTTAATTCTAAATCAAGTGACGTAATTCCCTTAAAGAGCAGAGTTTTTGTAATATGGTGTAACAGGGGATCAATGGAAAGATTAAAAAGTAGAGGGGAAAGAGAGCAGCCCTGTTTAGTGCCTCTAAATATATCTATAAGGGGTGAAGTCAGCCCATTGACCGCCACACACATCGCCACAACAAAGCGCAGAAACTGTAATTTTGAAAGGACCGCATCCAGAAAAGGCCACAACTCTGTATCAAAAGCCTTTTCGGCATCAAGGCTTATTAACATGGTGACCGCCTGCGTCGGATCCTGTGCCAGAACCGTCGCTGCCACTGCCGTTCTGATGTTCTTTATACTGGTCCTACCCTTTGTAAATCCAGTCTGGACCTCGCAGAGGAGACTGGGGAGAAAACATTGGAGTTGGTCCGCCAGAATCCTAGCCATAATCCTGATTTAGTAGTGATATCGGGCGATAAGATTGGGGTAAGGATGGGTCCTTATCTGGTTTCGGTATAAGCACAGTGCGAGAATCTGTGAAGCGGTCAATGGGCTTATTATCCCCCGGACTAAGGGGTTTCCGCCGAAACGCGCGTCGGGTGTGACGCCAGACAGCTGGGTTACACATTATGGGTAAGCTGCTAATATAAAGCTGCATGCATCCTCTCACACAATGATATGTGTGTGGGATAAGTGCTAAGCTGTACAACAGTTCATAACTGTATACCATGACCTGGGACTTTATATATGATTTATAATAATTCATTTTTTCTGAAGCTTTTCTAGGTGTCATATACTGATTCATTATACTCCTAAAGTACATGCTACTACTTATCTTGTTATGTATAGCTGTCTGGCCTCCATTTTCTTCCACACAGTGGTAATCATCTTTGATTTTAAACATGTGTGTTTTTATGTTTTGTACTAATAAAAGTTATGTTTTTAATAGCTTTCCTCTGACTCCAATTCTTTAGGTTGCTGTTCCAATATTTCAGGAGTCACTGCTGATGTTATCAGTAGCCATGGGCATTATTTTTTATTACATGCCCTTCCCCCCATATATGACATATCATCAGATAAATCTTATCTTATTTAAATGGAGTATTTAGGTTGTCCTCCACATTGGTTACACACACAATGGGCTTATTATCCCCTTGAGTACCCAGCTCATTTTGGCCTTGAGGACCAGACCCATTTTTTCAAATCTGACATGTATCACTTTATGTGGTAATAACTCCGGAATGCTTTTACCTATCCAATTGATTCTGAGATTGTTTTCTCGTGACACATTGGACTTTAGTTTAGTGCAAAAATTTGGTCGATAAATTCATTCCTTATTTGTGAAAAACACCAACATTTAGCGAAAATATGAAGAAATTATGATTTTTCCCATTTTAAATGTATCTGCTTGTAAAACAGATGGTAATACCACACAAAATAGTTACCAATTAACATATCCCATATGTCTACTTTATGTTTGCATCGTTTTTTGAACATTCTTTTATTTTTCTATGACCTCACAAGGCTTAGAACTTTAGCAGCAATTTCTCATATTTTTAAGAAAATTTCAAAAAGCGATTTTTTCAGGGACGAGTTCAGTTCTGAAGTGGTTTTGAGTGCCCTATATATTAGAAACCCCCATAAAACACCCCATTTTGAAAACTGCACCCCTCAAAGTATCTAAAACAGCATTCAGAAAGTGTTTCAACTCTTTAGGCGTTTTACAGGAATTGAAGGAAAGTAGAGCTGAAATTTTCAATTTACAAAATTCATATGTAATACATTTTCTTCTGTACCACAGAAGGTTTTACCTGAGAAACGCAACTCAATATTTATTGCCCAGATTCTGCAGTTTTTAGAAATATCCCACATGTGGCCCTAGTGCGCTAATGGACTGAAACACAGGCCTCAGAAGCAAAGGAGCACCTCTTGGATTTTGGGGCCTCCTTTTTTCAGAATATATTTTAGGCACCATGTCAGGTTTGAAGAGGTCTTGTGGTGCCAAAACAGTGGAAACCCCCGAAAGTGACCCCCATTTTTTAAACTACACACCTCAGGGAATTTATCTAGGGGTATAGTTAGCATTTTGACCCCACAGGTATTTTGCTATATTTTCTGGAGTTAGTCTGTGAAAATGAAAATCTACTTTTTTTCTGGAAAAACGTAAAAATTTCTAATTTTTGCAAGAAATAAAGGAGAGAAAGCATCCCAACATTTGTAAAGCAATTTCTCGCGATTACGGAAATACCCCATATGTGGTAATAAACTGCTGTTTGGACCCACAGCAGGGCTCAGAAGGGAGGGAGCGCCATTTGGATTTTGGAGCTCTGATTTTACTGGAATGGTTTTCAGTGCCGTGTCACGTTTGCAACGCCCTGGAGGGACCTAAACAGTGGAAACCCCCCAAAAGTGACCCCATTTTGGAAACTCTACCCCTCAAGGAATTTTTATAGTGGTATAGTTAGCATTTTGACCCCACAGGTTTTTTGCTGAATTTATTGGAATTAGTCTGTGAAGATGAAAAGAGACTTTTTTTTGGAAAAAACACAGAATTTTCTAATTTTTATAAGGAATAAAGGAGAAAAAGCACCTCAACATTTGTAAAGCAATTTCTCCTGATTACGGAAATACCCCATATGTGGTAATAAACTGCTGTTTGGACCCATGGCAGGGCTCAGAAGGGACGGAGCACCATTTGGATTTTGCAGCTCAGATTTTGCTGAATTGGTTTCTGGGGGCCATGTCGCGAGTCCCTGAAGTACCAGTACAGTAGAAATTCCCCAGATGTGATCCCAATTTGGAGACTATACCCCTGAAAGAATTAAATTAGAGGTGTAGTGAGCATTTTGAGCCCTCAGGTGTTTTATAGATTTTATTAGAATTGGTCCGTGAAATATAACCTGTAGATTTAGCTCAGAATTTTTCATTTCCACAAGGAATACAGGAGAAAAGACACCCCAAAATGTGTTACACAATTTCTCCTGATTACGGAAATACCCCATATGTGGTTGTAAATGGCTATTTGGACATACGGCAAGGGTCTAAACGGAAAAAGTGAAATTTCGTTTTTGGAGTGGAGATTTTACAAAATTTGTTTTTGACGCCATGTTGCATTGCGCTGAGGTACCAGTACAGTGAAAACTCCCGAGAAGTGACCCCATTTAGGAAACTACACCCCTCAAGGAATTCATCTAGAAGTGTAGTGAGCATTTTGACCCCAAAGGTTTTGCAGAAATTAGTGCACAGTGGATGTTGCAGATTGAAAATTGACATTTTCCACATATATGCTATTTTAGTGCCCAATGCGTTGGGCCCAGCTTGTACCACTGGAGACATACGCCCCATAAATTGTTAAGCGGTTCTCCAGAGTACGGTAATACCCCATATCTGGTCATAAACCGCTGTTTGGGCACACTGCCAGGCCCAGAAGGAGCGCCATTTGGCTTTTGGAGCGCAGATTTTGCTTGGTAGTAGTTTTGTTTAGTGTTTTACTGGTGTTTCAGTTTATAATGTGGGGGCATATGTAATCTGTGCGGAGTACATACATTTTTTGCGTGACACACTGTCGTTTTTATTGGTACCATGTTTGGCTACGCGCGACTTTTTGATCACTTTTTATTCCATTTTTTTGGAAACAACGTGACCAAAAAAGGAAATTCTGCCATTGTTTTTTATGGTATTTTTTTTACGGTGTTCACCGTGCGGGATAAATAATATGATATTTTTTTAGGTCAGGCCGATACGAACGCGGCGATACCTATTATGTCTAGTTTTTGTCTTTTTTTTCATTTTTTTTCTAATTATAAAGGGCTTGATCAGGGAAACAAGGCGATTATTGTTTTTATTACGTAAAACTTGTATTTATTTATTTATCTAAAACTTTTTTTTTTACTTTTTTTTCACTTTTTATTTTACACATACTAGGGGACTGGAAGATCTGATCTTCTGATCCCCTGCACAATACACTGCACTACTTCTGTATGTACTTGTGTAGTGCAGTGTATTGTAACTGTCACTTTACAACTGACAGTTGAGCCTATTACGTCCTGCCTTGGGCAGGACCTAATAGGCTCCCGTACCTGGCAACCAGGAAGCCGTTGCTAGGCTTCCTGGTTGCCATTGCAACCATCAGAACCCCGCGATTTTTCGCGGGGGGGGGCAATGGGGTGCAGAGGGAGCCCCCTCCCTCTGTATCAATCACTTAAATGCCGCTGTCGCTATTGACAGCGGCATTTAAGGGGTTAAACTACAGCGATCGGAGAGGACAGTGATCGCTGTAGTTGCAGTGGGATGTCGGCTGTATATTACAGCCGACATCCGATGAAGATGGAGCGAGCACAGCTCCTGTGCCCGCTTCATCCTCAGGGCGTTACTATACGGCCATTTTCGGGAAGGGGTTAATAAAAAGTGGTTTTTTTTTTTTTACACCGCTTTCTCTGATCTCCTCACGTATCTCACAGAAATGAGGAGATCAGAGAAAGTGACAGGAGCTTTCTCCTGCAGACGACGTCACAGACGGCTGTGATTGGTCAGTCTTCAGAGACTGACCAATCACAGCAATCGCCGGCATTGGGGACTGCTAATTGGTCCCCAGGCCGGTAGCAGAGACGGTTAGCTGTCAATGACAGCTGCCGCCGCTGTTCTGTCTCTATGTGATTTCACATAGTGACAGTTTATTCCTGCGCCGTAATAGTACGTCGAAGGTACGCTGGAATAAGTGGCCAGCGACGTACTATTACGTCAAAGGTACGCAAGGGGTTATGTATAAAGGCATCATTATATAAGTTAGTTAGGAGATGTATAAGTTAGGGGCCTAATATTTTATAGTATTCCGCGGAGAATCCATCTGGACCCGATGTTTTCCCATTAGAGGCCGAAGAAATTGCCTGTCTCACCTCTTCCTCTTGAATCTCAGAGTTCAATAAAACCTGTTGTTCTAAAGAAAGAGTGGGCAAATTAACTGAGTCCAGAAAGGAATTTATGTCAGAAAGAGATGTCGGGGTGGCTCTGTAAAGATCCTCATAGTATGTTGTAAAGATTTGTGCTATCTCAGAGGGGTTTGTACAAGTAGTGTTCATAAAGGGGTTAAAGAGGCTCTGTCACCAGATTTTGCAACCCCTATCTGCTATTGCAGCAGATCGGCGCTGCAATGTAGATTACAGTAACGTTTTTATTTTTAAAAAACGAGCATTTTTGGCCAAGTTATGACCATTTTTGTATTTATGCAAATGAGGCTTGCAAAAGTACAACTGGGCGTGTTGAAAAGTAAAAGTACAACTGGGCGTGTATTATGTGCGTACATCGGGGCGTTTTTACTTCTTTTACTAGCTGGGCGTTCTGACGAGAAGTATCATCCACTTCTCTACAGAACGCCCAGCTTCTGGCAGATCACGCTGTGACGTCACTTCCCCAGGTCCTGCATCGTGTCAGACGAGCGAGGACACATCGGCACCAGAGGCTACAGTTGATTCTGCAGCAGCATCAGCGTTTACAGGTAAGTAGCTACATCGACTTACCTGCAAACGCCGATGCTGCTGCAGAATCAACTGTAGCCTCTGGTGCCGATGTGTCCTCGCTCGTCCGACACGATGCAGGACCTGTGAGTGACGACAGCGTGATCTCTTGAGAACACGGCTGTGTCTGCACTGCCAGAAGCTGGGCGTTCTGAAGAGAAGTGGATGATACTTCTCGTCAGAACGCCCAGCTAGTAAAAGAAGTAAAAACGCCCTGATGTACGCACATAATACACGCCCAGTTGTACTTTTACTTTTCAACACGCCCAGTTGTACTTTAGCAAGCCTCATTTGCATAAATACAAAAATGGTCATAACTTGGCCAAAAATGCTCGTTTTTAAAAAATAAAAACGTTACTTTAATCTACATTGCAGCGCCTATCTGCTGCAATAGCAGCTAGGGGTTGCAAAATCTGGTGACAGAGCTTCTTTAAGCAAAGAGAGTATAGGTTTAACCCCTTCAGGACTTTTCAAATCTGACGTGTCATTTTATGTGGTAATAACTAAAATGCTTTTACCTATCCAAGTGATTCTGAGATTTTTCTCTCGTGACATATTGTACTTTATGTTAGTGGAAAAATTTGGTCGATAAATTCAATATTTATATGTAAAAAGCACCAAGATTTGGAGAAAATGTGCAAAAATTAGCATTTTTCTAAATTTAAATGTATTTGCTTGTAAAACAGATAGTAATACCACACAAAATACTTACTAGTTTATATTTCCCATATGTCTACTTTATGTTTGCATTGTTTTTTGAACATTCTTTACTTTTTCTAGGACGTTACAAGACTTAAAACTTTAGCAGCAATTTCTCATATTTTTAAGAAAATTTCAAAAGGCTATTTTTACAAGGACCAGTTCAGTTCTGAAGCGGCTTTGAGGGTCTTATATATTAGAAAGTCCCCATAAATCACCGCATTTTGAAAACTGCACCCCTCAAAGTATTCAAAACAGCATTCAGAAAGTGTTTTAACCCTTTAGACGTTTCACAGGAATTAAAGCAAAGTAGAGGTGAAATTTACAAATTTCATTTTTTTTTTTTACAAAATTCATTTGTAATAAAAAAAATTCTATACCACAGAAAGTTTTACACGAGAAATGTAACTCATTATTTATTGCCCAGATTCTGCAGTTTTTAGAAATATCCCACATGTGACCTTAGTGCGCTAATTTACTGAAATACAGGCCTCAGAAGCAAAGGAGCACCTAGTGGATTTTGGGGCCTCCTTTTTTTTAAAATATATTTTAGGTACCATGTCAGGTTTGAAGAGGTCTTGTGGGGCCAAAACAATAAAGACCCCCAAAAGTGACCGCATTTTGGAAACTACACCCCTCAGGGAATTTATCTAGGGGTATAGTTAGCATTTTGAACCCACAGTTTTTTTGCTAAATTTATTTGAATTAGTATGTGAAGATGAAAATCTACTTTGTTTCTGAAAAAACGTAGAAATGTTTAATTTTTTCAAGGAATAAAAGAGAAAAAACACCCCAACATATGTAAAGCAATTTCTCCCGATTATAGCAATACCCCCTATGTGGTAATAAACTGCTGTTTTGACCCACAGCAGACCTCAGAAGAGAAGGAGCACCATTTGGATTTTGGATTTCTGATTTTGCTGGAATAGTTTTCAGTGCCGTGTCGCGTTTGCAATGCACTGGAGGGAACAAAATAGTGGAAACCCCCAAAAAGTGACCCCATTTTGGAAACGACACCCCTCAGGGAATTTTTTTAGGGGTAAAGTTGGCATTTTGATCTCACAGTTGTTTCGCTGAATTCATTGGAATTATTCTGTAAAGGTAAAAATCGACTTTTTTTCTGAAAAAGGGTAGCCATTTTTAATTTTTACAAGGAATAAAGGAGAAAAAGCACCCCAACATTTGTAAAACAATTTCTCCCAATTACGGAAATATGCCATATGTGGTAATAAACTGTTGTTTGGACCCACAGCAGGGCTTAGAAAGGAATGAGCGCTATTTGGCTTTTGGAGCTCAAATTTAGCTGAAATGGTTTTTGGGTGCCATGTCGCATTTGCAAAGCCTCTGAGAGGCCAAAACAGTGGAAACCCCCAAAAGTGACCCCCATTTCTGAAATTACACCACTTAAAGAATCTATCTAGGGGTATAGTGAGCATTTAGACCCCACAAGTCTTTTGCAGGATTTATTAGAATTAGGCCATGAAAATGAATATCAACGTTTCTTCCACTAAAATGTTGCATTTTTTCAATTTCACAAAGGATAAAAAAGGAAAAGCCACCCAACATTTGTAAAGTACGTGGTCATAAATGGTTTTTCATTAGAAGGTAATTAACCCTTTCCGCCGGACTGAACCATTTTTTCTTTTCCTTTTTAGTTTTTCCCTCCCCGCTTTCCAAGAGCCATAACTTTTTATTTTTCCGTCAATAGAGTTGTGTGAGGGCTTATTTATTGAGGGACGAGCGGTCGTTTTTATTGGTACCATTTTTTGGTGCATACAACTTTTTGAGCACTTTTTATTAAATTTTTTGGTAGAGCCAAGGTGACCAAAAAACAGTGATTTTGCTGTTTTAAATTCTTTATTTTTCATGTGAGACGCTCCATACATCACCCCCCACACTACGAAATGCTATTTCGTGGTGCGCGAAGGGGTTAATGTGCAGCGGATGGTGCAGAGTGAAAATTACAATTTTCCACTGATATGCCATTTTAGTGCACTACATGTTATGCCCAGTTTGTGCGATGTAGACGTAGACTGCTGTTTGGGCACGCTGCAGGGCTCAGAAGGGAGGGAGCGGCATTTGGCATGCAGATTTAGCTTGTTATTTCTGTTTGGCGTTTTACTGGTAATTCAGTTTATAATGTGGGGGCATATGTGGGGGCATATGTAGGCTGGGCGGAGTACATCAGGGAATAATAAGAGGGTGTAATAATTGGGTAAATAAATAATAATCCGCAGATGTGTGGCCGGTGTCGCACTTATAAATGGCGCCTGATCTTATCTGCTTTTGGAATACTGCACATTTTGCATCGCCATATTCTGAGTGCCAGAACTTTTTTACTTTTTCTCCACCGGAGCTGTGTGAGGGCTTATTCTTTGCGGGACAATCTGTAGTTTTCATTCGTTCCATTTTAGGGTACCAGAAATTTTTTGGATCACTTTTTATTCAATTTTTCGGAAATCAAGGTGACCAAAAACCATCAATTCTGACAATGTTTTTTTTTTTGTTTTTTTTTTTATGGCGTTGACCCTGGGCTATAAATGACCATTATATTTTATTCTGCGGGTTGATACGATTACGGCGACATCATATGTATATATATTTTTTTTATGTTTTGCAGCGTTTGTGCAATAAAATCACTTATTTATAAAATAAATTATTTTTTGTGTCACCATATTCTGAGAGCGATAACTTTTTTATTTCTCAGTCAAACAAGCTGTGTAAGAGCTTGTTTTTTGCGGGACGGGTTGTAGTTTGTATCGGTACCATTTTGCCATACATGCGACTTTTTGATCACTTTTTATTGTGTATTTTGGGGGGTGGTGACCAAAAAATTGTGATTCTGGCATTGTTTTTCGTTTATTTTTTGTGCGGTGTTCACCGTGCGGGAAAAATAATATTACAGTTTTATAGTTGGGGTCGTTACAAACGCGGTGATGCCAAATATGTGTACTTTTTTTAACGTGTTAATTTTTTTCCAATAATAAAAGACTTATTATAGGAAAAAAAGCATTTTTTGTTTATGTAACTTATAACTTTTATTTTTACACTTTTTAAAAACATTTTTATTATCTTTTTTTTACTTTTTTTACTTGTCCCACTAGGGGACATTTAGACTTGCAGCTCTGATCACTGCTGGAACACATTACACTACCTACGTAGTGTAATGTGTTCTAACTGTCATTGTGACGTGACAGTCACACTGACAGGAAGCCTCGGAGGACCGGCCGAGGCTGCTTCTCCGAGGCTTCCGTACATGGCAACCCGGAGGTCATTGTCTAGCCTCTGGTTGCCGTGATAAGGATCGCCAGCCCCCGCAAATGCATGTGGGGGGCTGCCGATCTGCTCTAAACCTCTTCAATGTGGTGATCGCAATCGACCACCGCATCGAAGGGGTTAATTGCCGATTTCAGCAGCGACAGGCCGCTGTTCGGCAACGGGGAGAGTAGGGAAGACACCCTGCACAGTTAACCACCGCTGCGGTGTAGCGCCGCGCGGCGGTTAATTGTTAAAGCGCGGACATAACTGCACGCCCAGGTGCGCAAAGTTACTGCTCACCTGGGCATTCATGTACGCCAATGTGCGGAAAGGGGTTAAAGGGATGTCTTTGTTTAGTAAGTGTGGCCAGGAGTTTGCATGTTCTGTTGCCCCACCTATAAATCTTGTTATCTGTATTCCTCACCTGCCAGTGAGACTCATCATGGATAAAAGCATCCAAGAGGTGCTTAGCTGTCTGATAGGTTAGATGATTTTCCAGAGTAGAATCATTAGCATAGTCCCTTTGTTAATAGGAGAGATTTATACAAGACATTAAAGCGATCTCTACATATTTTCTGCCTACGAGAAAGATAACAATGACATGTTCCCGCATCACAGCCGTCGACACAGCCCACAGCAGAGGGACATAATCTAACTGAGAAATCTTGTCGTCCAAGTAGTTACCCCAATGTATCTGAAGGAACTGTCGGAAATTAGTGGAATCTGCCAGGTAGGAAGGACATCTCCAAGATTTTAATTTGTCAGAGAGGGAGGCTAGGACCATAGTCAAGGTAATCGGGGCATGGTACGAAATAGTAATTGGATGAATTCGGGAGCTATCGTGTGAATCAAACAAAGAGGTGGAGATTAGGAAGCAGTCTATTCTCAAAAATGTGCCATGTGAACTCGAGTGACATGTGTACCCTCTAGTTCCAGCGTCAACTACTCTCCACGGGTCACACAGATTAAGAGAGTCAACAAAAAACTCCAAGGAAGATGTGGCCAGTTGGGATTGTGGAATTTGTGGGGAGCGATCCATAGGAGAAGCCAGCGCTCGTGTCCACTCACCTCAGCCGGATCCCGGCCAGCACCCACGAATTCCTCTCCCGGAGCCTGATACTTCCGAGGTACCTGCAGCTGACTCCACGTTTAGAGACTTTTTGCAGGTCTGGCTGCAGACTCGATTCTTCATCCTAATGGCAGTGGACCGCATGAAACAGAAGACTGACACAAGGAGAAGAGAGCCTCCTCGGTTTCTTCCTGGCACTAAGGTCTGGCTGTCGTCCAGGAATATCCGACTGAGGGTGCCGTCATGTAAATTTGCCCCCAGGTTCCTCTGACCATTCGAGGTTCTGCAGCAGATCAACCCTGTCGCCTTCATGCTTCGTCTGCCTCCTACCCTCAGGATTCCCAACTCCTTCCATGTTTCCCTCCTGAAACCAGTGATCCCAAACGTTATTCCAAAACTCCCAGCCCTGCGGTTGCCTCCAGCGGCCCTTCGGACATCTTTGAGATCAAGGAGATCTTGGACACCAAGACAGTGAGAGGAAATACTTTTTATTTGATGGATTAGAGGGTGTTTGGCCCAAAAGAGAGGTCTTGGGAGCCATAGGAGAACCTCAATGCCCCTACTCTTCTGAAAAAGTTTCTCTCTCGCTCTGGTCCCAAGAAGAGGGGGCGAAGGGGGGATACTGTAATGTCTGTGGCTGTGGGCTGTCAGTTCCAACCTCCCCCTGACACCAGCGCTCGCGTCCACTCACCTCATCTGGATCTCGTGAATGAACTTTGACCCGTGAGTACCCTGGACTATAAGAGGGGTCCAGCCCCCTAGTTCTATGCCTAAGCGTTGTTGTGTTCCTTATAGTTTGTCTCTGTGATGGCCTCCTAGTGTGTTTCCTGTTCCAGTCCCTGTTCCAGTCCCTGTTCCAGTCCCTGTTCTAGTCCCTGTCCCTGTACCTACACTACCGTTCAAAAGTTTGGGGTCACCCAGACAATTTAGTGTTTTCCATGAAAACTCACACTTATATTTATCAAATGAGTTGCAAAATTACTAGAAAATATAGTCAAGACATTGACAAGGTTAGAAATTATGATTTTTATTTGAAATAATAATTTTCTCCAAAGAATGCTATATTTGCAGCAATTACAGCATTGCAGACCTTTGGCATTCTAGCTGGTAATCGGGAGAAATTACGGCAATTATGGCTTTTTCTTGGCCACTCTGCCCTCAAGGCAAGCATCCCGGAGTCGCCTCTTCACTGTAGACATTGACACTGGCGTTTTGCGGGTACTATTTAATGAAGCTGCCAGTTGAGGACCTGTGATGCGTCTATTTCTCAAACTAGAGACTCTAATGTACTTGTCTTGTTGCTCATTTGTGGAGCGGGGCTTCCCACTTCTCTTTCTACTCTGGTTAGAGCCTGTGTGTGCTGTCCTCTAAAGGGAGTAGTACACACCATTGTAGGAAATCTTCAGTTTCTTGGCAATTTCTCGCATGGAATAGCCTTCATTTCCAAGAACAAGAATAGACTGTCGAGTTTCACATGAAAGCTCTCTTTTTCTAGCCATTTTGAGAGTTTAATCGAACCCACAAATGTAATGCTCCAGATTCTCAACGCTCAAAGAAAGGTCAGTTTTATAGCTCCTCTAAACAGCAAAACTGTTTACAGCAGTGCTAACATAATTGCACAAGGTTTTTCAAGTGTTTTCTAATCATCCATTAGCCTTCTAACACAGTTAGCAAACACAATGTACCATTAGAACACTGGAGTGATGGTTGCTGGAAATGGGCCTCTATACACCTATGTAGATATTGCATTAAAAACCAGACGTTTGCAGCTAGAATAGTCATTTAGCACATTAACAATGTATAGAGTGTATTTCTGAATAATTTAATGTTATCTTCATTGAAAAAAACTGTGCTTTTCTTTCAAAAATAAGGACATTTCTAAGTGACCCTAAACTTTTGAATGGTAGTGTATACCTGTTTCCAGTTCCTGTTCCTAGCAATCCATACATTCCTGGTCTAGCACAGAGCTGTGCCAAAGTCGTGCTGTGCTACATCCACGTCTGACCTGCTTCACCTCACCTGACGTCCGCCTCGTACCTAGTCCCAGCCGAGCCTGCCCCGCTGCTGTCTGAGCTGCCACAGGTACCTATAGAACTATAGACATTCACCTGCTCCCTGTTGGCCAGCTGCCTTACCACCAAGGCGGTACGGCCCAGTGGGTCCACAGACCCTTCGTGACATCGAGACCCAGAATTACCTGAAGAACCTCCGCGTAAAAGATATGTTGGTCCTGGTTAGGGGCATAGCTGTTAACTAGTAAGTAGGGAGTTCCGTCCGTTATAATGAAAAGGAAAAGGATTGCCACCCCTCATGAAGAGGAAGAATGCAAGGCATAATGACATTCGCCCAGCCGGGGGGGGGGGGGGGCATCAGTTTCCCTTGGGTACCCAGTCTCCACTGTGTCTCCTGCAGAAAGATGATATCTGGGGAGAGTCTCTTGAGATTGTTAAACACTTTCCGTTTCTTCAGAGGCATGTTTAGGGCTGCAACATTCCACTAAAGGAATTTGAAATGTGGTGATGTGCAATAAGTGTCAGGTGTCAATGTATGTGTGGTACTCATCCTGTGTCTAATATGAAGTTCTAGATCAATAGGAGTGTAAACCTGTCGCCACTCCACACGGTCCCAGCAAGCCGCATGTGTAGCCTAAATAGAAAGATGTCAGCAATTTCTAGAGTTGTGAACCCAGGAGTCCGAAAGAGTAGAGAACACATCAAAGACAAGCAATAAAGGCAAAACAGATGAACAGATGAAGTAGATGAACAACAGTAACAGCAATCCAAGCTAAGAACAGCAAGGTTACTGTAGTGATAGGGATAGGGAAACAGACAAGTGAGCCCTAATCTACCCGCCACTCAGTCCCTGCCTACTTGCAATGACCCGCCCTCTCTCATGGCTTCACGTTCGGGACAAGAGAGATTAAATATCCTACCCTTAGGGTGCTTAGCTCCTGGTACCAAATCGATAGCGCAATCGTATTCTCTATGAGGAGGTAACACTTCGGAGGCCTCCTTAGAGAAAACATCAGCGAAGTCCTGAACAAACTCAGGTAGCGTGTTCACCTCCTCAGGGGGAGAAATAGAATTAACAGAAAAACATGACGTCAAGCATTCATTACCCCATTTGGTAAGCTCCCCAGTATTCCAGTCAAACGTAGGATTATGCAACTGCAACCAGGGAAGGCCTAAAACCAAATCGGACGATAATCCCTGCATCAACAGTACAGAGCTCTGCTCCAAATGCATGGAGCCAACAAGGAGTTCAAAAACAGGGGTATGCTGTGTAAAATAACCATTAGCAAGAGGAGTGGAGTCGATACCCACTACCGGGACAGGTTTAGGCAAATCATTCAAAGGCATAGCTAGAGACATAGCAAATTCCACAGACATGATATAAGCAGACGACCCTGAATCCACGAAGGTACTGCCGGTAGCAGACCTACCACCAAAAGAGACCTGAAAGGGAAGCAAGATTTTATTACGTTTCATATTTACGGGAAATACCTGTGCGCCCAAGTGACCTCCCCGATGATCACTTAGGCGCGGAAGTTTTCAGGCTGCTTATTCTTACGCCTAGGACAGGTGTTCACTTGATGCTTGTCATCCCCACAATAGAAGCAGAGACCATTCTTCCTGCGAAACTCTCTACGTTGTTGGGGGGACACGGAGGCCCCGAGTTGCATAGGTACCTCCGAGTCTTCCGTGGAAGAACGAAGCAACGGAACCTCGGGAGGCATCATAGGGGAGTCACAGGAGAAAACACATAAACGTTCACGTTGTCGTTCCCTGAGACATCGGTCAAGTCGTACCGCTAAAGCCATAACCTGGTCTAGGGAGTCAGAAGAGGGATAGCTAACTAGCAGGTCTTTCAGGTCATTCGGCAGACCCAACCTAAACTGGCACTTTAAGGCAGGGTCATTCCACCGAGAAGCTACGCACCACTTCCTAAAGTCAAAGCAATACTCCTCAACAGGTCTCTTACCCTGACGTAAGGTCACCAGCTGACTCTCGGCAAAGGCAGTCCTGTCAGTCTCATCATAAATGAGTCCGAGAGCAGAAAAGAAAAGATCAACAGAGGAAAGTTCAGGGGCGTCAGGAGCCAAGGAGAAGGCCCATTCTTGGGGCCCTTCCTGCAGCCGCGACATAATTATACCCACCCGCTGGCTCTCAGAACCTGAGGAGTGGGGCTTTAAACGAAAATAGAGCCTACAACTCTCCCGAAAGGAGAGAAAAGTCTTCCGGTCCCCTGAGAACCGGTCAGGCAACTTGAGGTGGGGTTCAAGAGGTGAGGTGAGGGGCACTACCATGGTAGCATCAGGCTGGTTGACCCTCTGAGCCAGGGCCTGGACCTGTAGGGAGAGGCCCTGCATTTGCTGAACCAGAGTCTCAAGGGGGTCCATAGTGGTGCGAGGGACCAGGGTAGAGTAGGTATATGGGCTTGTGATTATGTAGTGACAGGGATAGGGAAACAGACAAGTGAGCCCTAATCTACCCGCCACTCAGTCCCTGCCTGCTTGCAAGGACCCGCCCTAGGCGACGGGGTACAACTGGGCGATGGTCCCTACACTCAGTAAGTGCACGACAGACAACCAGACAAGGAAACACAGAACAAAGGGAAACGTGGCAGTTTCCCACGGCAACACCGTGAGCAACAAGAGTAGTAAACGAGCCGAGTCAAACCAGGAAAGTACGAGGTGCCAAACGCAGAGCAGGAGAGTAGTGAACAAGCCGAGTCAAACCAGGAGTGTACGAGGTACCAAACGCAGAGCAGAAGAGTAGTCAGTAAGCCAGGGTCAATATGAAGCAGGGACAAGTAGTTCAAGAAGCTGCAGCAGGGCCAGGAAACCAACAGAGAAGAATCACAAGCAAGGAGGAACAGGAAAGGCAGGTATAAATAGATATTGGGCGGGAGCTAGCTCCGTCTGGCCAGGCTGTGATAGGCTCTCCCACTACTAAGCCTGCCATCCTGAGTGGTGGAATATGGAGTCAGTCTCACAGACATAGAAGCAGGTGCAGACTGATTACCTATGGGCGTGGATACAGATGCTGTGCCTGGCAGATCCTTAACAGTTACTGCTATTAAGACAGACTGAGTGCTGTCTGCATCAATTCACAGCCATGGGCAATGAAGATCGGACAAATTTCCTAGTAACACAGGTGCGTATCACTCAGCATCAGGTGAAGCTGTCTTCTAGCTAAAACGGGATCTTCAAAAATGCGAATTCGTTTACCATCTTGGACTTTCAACTTTGCCTGAAATAAAAGTTGAAAGCGAGTGTTCCTCTCATGAAGCAAGCGGCAAACAGGGGCGAAGGCTTTTCTTTTTTGTAAAACAGCTGCAGAGGTGTCCTGAAAAATCTGGATTTTGGAGTCGTTGATCAGTAAGTCCCTCTGGTTCCTATAAGCTCTCAGAACTTTTTCTTGAATCGCCCAATGGAGGTATTTGGCTATAACAGGACGCGGCCCAGCGTCACCAGCTCCCCAATTGGACCTTGGAGGGCCCAGCATGTGTGCTCTCTCAATCATGAGGGGGTCACCCTCAAGGTCTAAGTTGAGCGCTTGTGGAAGTGATTTGCTAAGATAGTTCGTTAAGCAATCAGCCGTCACTGTTTCAGGGATACCTACAAATCTCAGGTTGCTGCGTCTATACAAATTCTCCAAATCCTTGTGGCTTGGCTCTGGAGCAGTGTATCCTCCAAGTTTGAAATAGTGTGTTCAGATGAAGTGAATCTGGTTTCCAAGTCAGCAATCTTCTGAGAGTTTGAGGTGGTCTGGGCCAGGGCCGAGTTGATAGATGTATGCAGGACATCCAAGCGTTTTTCAAAAAGAAGCAGCAATAATTTTGAGACCTCCTGCACCACCAGGGTAGCCTGAAGTGAGTCCATGTCAGAGCAGTGTTGAGGGCTGTTCTGCGGGGTCAGCTGAGGGGGTTCATATCATCTCCTGTAAGTAGCTCGAGACAATTGTGGTTGTGGAGAGTGCACTTTAACAGGAGCAAGATTAGATGTTTTTTTCCCCTTTTCGTGTTTCCCTTAGTCTTATGCATGGTGGAGGGGCGTGGGCAGTCCAGTACTGGGGCGTTCTGAGAGCGAGTTGATTTCCCTTTGTGAGGTATCTGTCCATGACACAGTTCCCTATGTCAGGGGAAAGGCATCAGAAGTGTGTATTAAAGCAGATTATTAGAGGATCAGATGGGAAAGTTACCCAACGCCATTCAGACAATCATTAAAACATCAGTGGCATTAGAATCCAGATCCAGACCGGAGACATTAGAATTCAAATATGGCGTTAGTATTCCGCCATATTCCAGTTTTCGGACAAATATGAGGCCGATCAATTCACTCTCGTTATCCAGTGAGGGGGGAGTGGGTCAAATTGCAGGCCTTCTACAAAGGAATGTGGCCGGTATGAGGCCAGGTGGAGCAATGGAATCCCCAGGGAGCCATGAGCAGGGGGCCAGGAGTCCTCTGGAATGTCCCCACTAGTCCAAGGTACGCAGGGGAATTGTGGTCCCTCGTGGGATCCATACCCCACTCTAATCTATAGGGCACAGGGGGATCGATGGGGTCCTCAGGGGTCTATTGGGATATTACCCATGTGGGGGTCCACTCACCCGAGGGCGCGGAGGGAAGAGGCTGTCCCGCGGCCTAGCAAAATGGCGGCTAATCTCGCACCTCCGCCAGTGAACTCCGGTCGGCAGTATCTGTAGAGGGATCAACGTGGCCTGTCCGAGCACCTGAAGCTCATTCCCACCCGGATCCACCCACCCGGGAGTGTTGAGGACAATCGCCGCTGTCCCGCAGCTTCTTAGGATGGTGGCGGGAGGACACGTCTCCACTCTATCCTCGGCTTTACACTGCCTGTGGTTCCAGGGATAAAAAAGAAGGGGCTCTTCTGTCCCCCCCACTTACCGCCAACCCAGGTATGACCAGCCAGCAGTCTCTGGGGTCAGGATGTCTCAGATGCGGAGGAGACTGAAGAGGCCGTTAGGAGGCGAGATTAAAACAGCCAAAAACACATCAATATAGCCAAAGGCAAAAATATTAGCACTTGTTTCCCAAGTACCTATTGAATGCTTACTAATATTATAACATATACCTTTATTGTAAATAACTATAAGCATACAAATGAAGATTAAAAGCGCAATGTGAACTGAAAGTCTCTATATAGTTATGCTAATATTGCTTTGTAGTCTGTACTCTCTGAGTGCAGAGTCAAACCACCATCTCTGATGACCGCACTGCTTGTATGAAACAACTGTAATTCGTGGCTGCAGTCCGCTTGAAAATTTGTCAGAACACATTGAATTTTAAAAAGAAAAGAGCCCTACCGACATGTTTCACCACCGTAGTGGCATCCTCAGGGGAAAATGGGGCTAATGGCGGCGAACGCGGCTAAGTCTCCTTTTTTTTGTTTTTTTTTGTTCAATCTTTTTATTTTTCAAATAGAACAAGTATGACAGTAAGTAGAATGACATCTTATACAGAATAGTAACCCAGTCATACAATAATGAAATACAACAAAAAAGCATAGAATAACATACAAAGTAGACAAACATACAAATAATCCTCATAGTCGTAGTCTAATTTTATCATATAGCATAGAACAACATTCGTGGTGAATATATCATCATCTCTGTCATTAGGCAAATCTAACAATCCCACTTTCTCCAATAACAAGCTCCACTCAATTATCGAGTATGCATGTATCATTGGAAGTTACTGGGGAATACAGTTTGAATTATTTCTCCATGCGTCCCAAGTGTCCGAAAAGGAATAAAAGGAATGTGAGCCATACGCCACTATCTTTTCATATAAATAGGTGGTGTTAATTGCAGAAATCACTTCTTCAAAAGGGGGAATAGATGTAGACTTCCAATACCTGGTCTGTACAATTTTAGATATGATCTGTTAGGGATCTGCCAGGTACTACGTCTAGGTATACTCCTGGGATTAATCAATCCACACCTGAGGCCAGACCTGTTCGACTGACACCATCTCCCACCAACCAGGGTGGCAGGCTCAGGAGTGGGAGAGCCTATCGCGGCCTGGTCAGTCAGAGTTAGCTCCGCCCCCTGTCCTTTATTACCTGCCGTGTTCTCCTCCTCAGTGCTTGTAATTCTTTTGGATTCCTGGCCCCACTGCTGCTTGCTCCAGCGTGCTTCTGCCGTGCTTCTGCCTTGCTGCTGTTCTGCTTAACCTGCTTTGCTTTGCCTCCGGCTTGCTTCCTCCTCCGTGCTCACCTGGGTATACTCCACTTATCCTGATCCTGACCACTCGTTCGCCGCTCCGTTTCTTCGCGGCGTTCCGTGGGCTGCTGCCCCTTCCCTTGCGTGTTCCCTGTTTGTTCTCCCGTGCACTTAGACAGCGTAGGGACCGCCGCCCAGTTGTACCCCGTCGCCTAGGGCGGGTCGTTGCAAGTAGGCAGGGACAGGGCGGTGGGTAGATTAGGGCTCACTTTCCCTTCCCCTCTTTCCTGCCATTACATAATTACAAGCCCATACCTAGTCTACCATTTCTCCTACGCTGACGCTATCATGGACCCCCTTGAGACCCTGACCCAGCAGATGCAGGGCCTCTCCCTACAGGTCCAGGCCCTGGCCCAGAGGGTCAACCAGGGTGACGCTGCCTTAGTAGTTCCCCGCACCTCACCTCTAGAACCCGACCTCAAGTTACCTGACCGGTTCTCAAGGGACCGGAAGATGTTTCTCTCCTTCCGGGAGAGTTGCAGACTGTATTTCCGCCTAAAACCCCACTCCTCAGGTTCCGAGAACCAGCGGGTGGGTATCATCATATCCCGACTCCAGGAAGGGCCCCAAGAGTGGGCCTTCTCCTTGGCTCCTGACGCCCCTGAACTTTCCTCTGTTGATCGTTTTTTCTCTGCCCTCGGACTCATTTACGACGAGACTGACAGGACTGCTTTAGCCGAGAGTCAGCTGGTGACCTTACGTCAGGGTAGGAGACCGGTTGAGGAATACTGCTCTGATTTTAGAAAGTGGTGCGTAGCTGGCCCTTAGGTGCCAGTTTAGGTTAGGATTATCTGACGCCCTGAAGGATCTGCTGGTTAGCTACCCCTCTTCTGACTCCCTTGACCAGGTTATGGCCCTAGCAGTACGACTTGACCGACGTCTCAGGGAACGTCAGCTTGAACGCTTCCATGTGCTCCCCTCTGACTTTTCTGCGATCCCCCCCGAGGTCCCGTCTCCTCGCCCCTCCACGGAGGACTCGGAGGTACCTATGCAACTCGGATCCTCCATGTCCCCTCGACAACGTAGGGAGTTTCGCAGAATGAATGGTCTCTGCTTCTACTGTGGGGGCGACAAGCATCTTCTGAACACCTGTCCCAGGCGCAAGAATAAAAAGCCGGAAAACTTCTGCGCCTAAGTGATCATCGGGGAGGTCACTTGGGCGCACAGGTATTTCCCGTTAATGTGAAACGCAATAAAATTTTGCTTCCCTTTCAGGTCTCGTTTGCTGGCCGGTCTGCCACGGGCAGTGCTTTCGTGGATTCTGGCTCATCTGCTAATATCATGTCTGTGGAATTTGCTATGTCTCTTAAGATGCCATTTATTGATTTACCTTATTCTATCCCTGTAGTAGGTATCGACTCAACTCCCCTTGCTAATGGTTATTTTACTCAGCATACTCCTGTTTTTGAACTCCTGGTTGGCTCCATGCATTTGGAGCAGTGCTCTGTACTGGTGAGGCAGGGATTATCGTCTGATCTGGTATTAGGTCTTCCCTGGTTGCAGTTGCATAATCCCACGTTTGATTGGAATACTGGGGATCTCACCAAATGGGGTAGTGAATGTCTTATGTCATGTCTTTCTGTTAACTCTATTTCTCCCCGGGAGGAGGTAAACACGCTTCCTGAGTTTGTTCAGGACTTCGCCGATGTGTTTTCTAAGGAGGCCTCCGAGGTGTTGCCCCCCCATAGAGATTACGATTGCGCCATCGATTTGGTGCCTGGTGCCAAGCTTCCTAAGGGTAGGATATTTAATCTTTCATGTCCTGAACGTGAAGCCATGAGGGTGTATATCCAAGAATGCCTGGCCAAGGGTTTCATCCGCCCCTCGACTTCTCCTGTAGGTGCTGGCTTCTTCTTCGTGGGGAAGAAGGATGGTGGTCTTAGGCCGTGCATTGATTATCGTAACCTGAATAAGGTCACCGTAAGGAACCAGTACCCACTTCCTTTGATTCCGGATCTTTTTAATCAGGTTCAGGGAGCCCAATGGTTTTCTAAGTTCGATCTACGGGGGGCATATAACCTTATCCGCATCAAAGAGGGGGATGAGTGGAAAACTGCGTTCAAAACACCCGAGGGTCATTTAGAATACCTGGTCATGCCCTTTGGGCTGTGTAATGGCCCTGCTGTCTTCCAGAATTTTATTAATGAAATCCTGAGAGATTACCTGGGTAATTTTCTTGTTGTGTACCTTGATGACATACTGGTGTTTTCCAAGGACTGGTCCTTCCACGTGGAGCATGTCAGGAAGGTGCTCCAGGTCCTTCGGGAGAATAATCTGTTTGCTAAGACTGAAAAATGTGTCTTTGGGGTACAGGAGATACCATTTTTAGGGCAAATCCTCACTCCTCATGAATTCCGCATGGACCCTGCCAAGGTTCAGGCTGTGGCGGAATGGGTCCAACCTGCCTCCCTGAAGGCGCTACAGTGTTTTTTGGGGTTCGCTAACTATTACAGGAGATTTATTGCCAACTTCTCGGTTCATCGCTAAGCCTCTTACGGACCTTACTCGCAAGGGTGCTGATGTCCTCCATTGGCCCCCTGAGGCCGTCCAGGCCTTTGAGACCCTCAAGAAGTGCTTTATCTCGGCCCCCGTGCTGATTCAGCCCAACCAAGACGAGCCATTTATTGTGGAGGTTGACGCATCCGAGGTGGGAGTGGGGGCCGTCTTGTCCCAGGGTACCAGCTCCCTCACCCATCTCCGCCCCTGTGCTTACTTCTCTAGGAAGTTTTCGCCCACGGAGAGTAACTATGATATTGGCAACCGCGAACTTCTAGCCATTAAATGGGCTTTTGAAGAGTGGCGGCACTTCCTGGAGGGGGCCAGACACCAGGTAACGGTCCTTACGGATCACAAGAATCTGGTTTTCCTAGAATCGGCCCGGAGGCTTAATCCTAGACAAGCTCGGTGGGCACTATTCATTACCAGATTTAATTTTTTGGTTACCTATAGGGCTGGGTCCAAGAATATTAAGGCTGATGCCCTGTCACGTAGTTTCATGGCCAATCCTCCTTCCGAGAAGGATCCTGCTGGTATTTTACCCCCTGGTATAATCGTTTCTGCCACGGATTCTGATTTAGCTTCTGATATCGCGGCTGATCAGGGTGCAGCTCCCGGGAACGTACCTGGGGACAAACTGTTTGTTCCCCTGCAATACCGGCTAAGGGTACTCAGGGAAAACCATGACTCCGCTCTATCTGGTCATCCTGGCATCTTGGGCACCAAAAACCTCATTACCAGAAACTATTGGTGGCCTGGGTTGCCTAAAGACGTTAGGGCTTACGTCGCCGCTTGTGAGGTTTGCGCTAGGTCCAAAACCCCTAGGTCCCGACCTGCGGGCCTACTACGTTCCTTGCCCATTCCCCAGAGACCTTGGGCCCATATCTCCATGGATTTTATCACCGATTTGCCTCCATCTCAGGGCAAGTCGGTGGTGTGGGTGGTAGTAGACCGCTTCAGCAAGATGTGCCACTTTGTGCCCCTTAAGAAGCTACCTAACGCCAAGACGTTAGCTTCTTTGTTTGTGAAACACATCCTGCGTCTCCATGGGGCCCCAGTCAATATCGTTTCTGACGGAGGGGTACAATTTGTTTCCTTATTTTGGAGAGCCTTTTGTAAAAAGTTGGAGATTGATCTGTCCTTCTCCTCCGCCTTCCATCCCGAAACTAATGGCCAAACGGAAAGGACTAACCAATCCCTGGAACAATATTTAAGGTGTTTCATCTCTGACTGTCAATTCGATTGGGTCTCATTCCTTCCCCTTGCTGAATTTTCCCTGAATAACCGGGTCAGTAACTCGTCAGGGGTCTCCCCGTTTTTATGTAATTTCGGGTTTAACCCAAGGTTCTCCTCCACTTCCCCTGGTTGTTCCAATAATCCTGAGGTAGAGGATGTTCATCGGGAACTGTGCACTGTCTGGGCCCAGGTTCAGAAGAACCTAGAGGCGTCCCAGAGCGCACAAAAGATTCAGGCGGATAGTAGACGTTCTGCCAACCCCCGGTTTGTCGTCGGGGATTTGGTCTGGTTGTCGTCCAGGAACTTGCGCCTTAAGGTCCCGTCCAGGAAGTTTGCTCCCCGATTTATTGGACCTTATAAGATCATTGAAGTCCTCAACCCTGTATCCTTCCGTCTGGAGCTGCCCCCATCCTTTCGCATACATGACGTCTTCCATGCCTCCCTCCTTAAACGCTGCTCCCCGTCCTGGTCCCCCTCGAGGAAACCTCCTGTTCCCGTTCTCACCCCTGAGGGGGTGGAATTCGAGGTGGCCAAGATTATGGACAGTAGGATGGTCCAGGGCTCCCTCCAGTACCTGGTCCATTGGAGAGGATACGGGCCTGAGGAGAGGACTTGGGTACCTGCCCGTGATATTCACGCTGGGGTATTGATCAGGAGGTTCCACCTTCTCTTCCCTACTAAACCGGGTCCTCTTAGTAAGGGTCCGGTGGCCCCTCATAAAAGGGGGAGTACTGTTAGGGATCTGCCAGGTACTACGTCTAGGTATACTCCTGGGATTAATCAATCCACACCTGAGGCCAGACCTGTTCGACTGACACCATCTCCCACCAACCAGGGTGGCAGGCTCAGGAGTGGGAGAGCCTATCGCGGCCTGGTCAGTCGGAGTTAGCTCCACCCCCTGTCCTTTATTACCTGCCGTGTTCTCCTCCTCAGTGCTTGTAATTCTTTTGGATTCCTGGCCCCACTGCTGCTTGCTCCAGCGTGCTTCTGCCGTGCTTCTGCGTTGCTGCTGTTCTGCTTAACCTGCTTTGCTTTGCCTCCGGCTTGCTTCCTCCTCCGTGCTCACCTGGGTATACTCCACTTATCCTGATCCTGACCACTCGTTCGCCGCTCCGTTTCTTCGCGGCGTTCCGTGGGCTGCTGCCCCTTCCCTTGCGTGTTCCCTGTTTGTTCTCCCGTGCACTTAGACAGTGTAGGGACCGCCGCCCAGTTGTACCCCGTCGCCTAGGGCGGGTCGTTGCAAGTAGGCAGGGACAGGGCGGTGGGTAGATTAGGGCTCACTTTCCCTTCACCTCCTTCCTGCCATTACATGATCAGTATCTTACAAATCAGAACTCTGAATCTCGGGGGAATAACATGAAGATCCAGAAATAATAAAGCTAACTGAGGAGATCCAACAATAGAATTATTAATAATGCCAGAGATGAGAAGGAAAATCGACCTCCAGTACTCCAATATGTATGGACATTTCCAAAAAATATGAAGTAATGTACCCCTGTGACCGCATCCCCTCCAACACAAATAGGAAGAGGTCGGATATATTTTACTTAACCGGTCTGGAGTGTAGTACCATTTCAATATAGTTTTCATTGCAGATTCATAATGTGAACTACAGCTTAGTGATTTATTAAACCATCGAAAAGCTTTGGACCACGCTCCATTCCCAAAGGTAATACCTAAATCCCTTTCCCATTCCCGTAACGGGTAGGTCTTAACAAAGAGACACTGTCTCCCAATAAGAGAATATATAGACTTTAAGCCTTTTTTTGCTGTGAAAACAATTGAAAGACAGAAGTGTTACCAAAAACCTCCTCACGTCTTCGAGTTGCCAGAAAATGTTTAATCTGGATATATTTATATCTATCCGCCTCTGCTAGATCATATACAGCAGATAATTGTTCAAAAGGCAAAATCTGGGAATCTTCACAAAGTTTAGAGATATCGGAGATACCCTTTTGAATCCAATGGTGTATATTCAAATTAGGAATCGCCATAGCCAAGAATTCTGTGGGATAAGTGGTTATGTCTAAAATGGTATTCGATTGAGAAAATTCGGGAAATTTCGACCAAAGGTGGATGGAAGCTTTAGTCAATGGAGAGACGCATGGAGAAATAGGCATCTTCCAACATGAAGCCAACAACAATATTTTTAAGTTAAATGGTTGTGCTCCATAGATTTCAATCTGTACCCAATGTTTATGTGTATCCATTCGCCACCACGAAACCAACGGAGACACTAAGGAAGCCATATAATAGTGGTATATGTCAGGTACTCCAATCCCCCCTGCTTTCCTATCTTTAGTTAGCAATTTATAGGAAGTCCTAGGTTTACGCCCAGCCCAAATAAATTTTGAGATTATCTTTTGTATGGAAGTAAAAAATGACCTGGGAACTAAGATAGGGAGAGTACAGAATAATTACAAAAGCTTAGGGAGTAACATCATTTTAAAAGATGCTATCCGTCCTATCCAGGAAATCTCAAATTTAGTAATTCTCTGTGTCTCTAGCTGAATAACATTTAACATTGGTATATAGTTGCGTTTATAAAGATGGTTATGAGATGAAGTCATAACCACCCCCAGATAATCTATGCAATCTGATTGCCAATCAAAAGAGAACCGACTTTTCAGGGAAAAAAGCAAATGTCGAGGAATGTTCATAGGGAGCACCTGTGACTTGGAGGTATTCAATGTGTAATAGGAAATTAACCCAAATTTCGTGATAATTTCTACAGCTGCCTCAAGAGATTTTTCTGGATCAGATAGAGTGAGGATAACATCATCTGCATATAATGAGACGGTATGTTCGCAATCCCCTATCTTTACCCCTTTAACGAAAGGAGCTTCCCGTAATGCCTGTGCCAACGGTTCTATCGAGAGAACAAATATCAGGGGAGACAAGGGAAATCCCTGCCTAGTCCCATTGGAAATGGAGAATGCGTCTGAGAGAGCCCCATTTGTAAAAACCCTGGCTGAGGGTGCAGAGTATAGTGCCATAATGGCTGTCAATATGTTGCCACTAAAGCCCATATGTTTAAGAACCGAGAACTCATACGACCAACTAATGCGGCCGAATGCCTTTTCAGCATCCAGTGACACCAAAAGCAAAGGAATGCCACTAGACTCCAAATAGTGTAAAATGCTTAGTATACGCCTAGTATTGTCCGAGGCTTGTCTATTTTTAACAAATCCAACCTGATCAGGGTCAACCAAATCAGGTATCAGAGGAGCCAAACGAACAGCTAATAACTTAGCATATATTTTTAGATCTGAATTAAGCAGTGATATAGGCCTAAAATTTTGTGGGATATCTGAGGGTTTCCCTGGTTTAGGCAAGGTTACTATTAAAGCTTCTTGGTTTTCCTTCGGGAAGAAACCTAACGCCATAGCTTTATCAAAAACCCCTTGAAGATATGGGGCAAGAATGGAGTGGAATGTTTTGTAGTAATCATTAGCCAGACCATCTGGTCCAGGAGATTTATGGACAGGAAGGGAAGTAATAACCCTGGAGACTTCATCCGATGTTATGGGAGAATTTAACGGCTCTAATTGGTCCTCAGTCAATTTGCTAAGGTTTAATTTGGACAAGAACTACTGAATATCTGATTCTATTATTGGGAGAGAAATAGGGTCCGAGCGCAAATCATAAAGCATGCTATAATAGTCTTTAAATCTGTTTGCAATATCTTTAGGACTATATAGTTTTCTAGTATCCGCTTTATTTTTCAGGAAAGGAATTCTATTTCTAGTGTGTTGCACTTTAATGCGGGAAGCTAAGAGTTTAGTTGCTTTATCGTTCTGGGAATAGTATTTGGCTTTCATCTTTTTTAAATTATTTTGATAACGAAATAAGAGAGAGGTACGAAGTTGTTGTCTAAGATTCGCAAGTTCGTCTATTTGTGCTGGCGTTTGCTGAGCTTTATTAAGTACCTCCAGTCGTTTGATATCTTCAAGAAGCTTAGAGATCTGTTCATTCCTTAATTTCTTGTCCCTATGCCCAAACTTAATAAACGTTCCCCTTATGAAAGCTTTATGTGCATTCTACAGAATGTATAGATCAGATACGGAGTCAACATTAGCCTCAAAATATTCCTTAAATCGGTCTCGAAAGTAGGTTGGTATTTCGAGTGAGTCATAATGTATGAATTGCTTCTCCATAAATAGGTCTGGTTGGACTTATACATCTCCTCCACCGTCAATGATAGTTTCAATCGTGGAAGCTTGAGAGACTAACAAACTGTCTTTGTCTACCAAAAACATGTCTATTCTTGAATATGTTTTGTGTGCTGCTGAGAAAAATGAATAATCTCGCTCCGTGGTATGATGCGTTCTCCAAACATCATACAACTCCCTCTGCCACAGTACTTTGCCGAACGATCTTGCATTTCCTCTGGCAGAAGAAGTTGCATCCACCGAAGAGTCCGATACAGTATTAAAATCTCCACAGATTATAAATCTCCCCTGTTTAACCTTATTCACTCGTCTCAACAGTTTATGAACAAATCTAATTTGCCCTTTGTTCGGAGCATATATAGACGCTATGGTATATACCACATTATTGATGGAGCAGACCAATATAACAAATCGACCCAAGGGACCTGAGACCTCAGTGATAAGCTGAAAAGCAAGGGAATCCCTCACAGCTATAAGCACCCCTCTAGACTTAGATTGATAATGAGCTTGAAAAATAAATCGAAAATTTGGATGTTTCATCCTAAACGCGTCCTTCTGAACAAGATGCGTCTCCTGAGCACATATAATATCAGATGATAAACTTTTAGCCTCAGACCACAAAGATGTCCTCTTTTGTGGGCTAGTCAACCCTTTTACATTTAAGGAAAGAATTTTAAGCACCATTATGAAATACAGCGAGGTTGATATACTTTAAAGATACACCTAGCAACAGGCGAACTTCCACAGTGCATGCCTCAGATATATTGGCATAGCAATGCGCCATCCGCATAACTGAACGTTGTATCATATCATGTGGAAGAACATACAGACAATAAAACAGAAAAAACATGAGTAAACGTGAATTTGCAAGTGATGCCCTTGCGAGCATAGTAACAAAAAGGTATAGCATAATAGCTAACCAAGAGACTTCGGGTGTAGAGAACATTGTCCCTGAGTACCGAGTCTGCATGAAATAGCCACCTGGGTCACCTGAGATCAAGGTTAGGAACCTCAAATTTTGTCCCGTCTCCGAGGTTTAACGGACTGCCATCCATCCGATATATGTCTCAGAGGTTGTTGCTGTGAGGAAGATGCAGTCATAACTTGCAAGTCCCAGTTGCGCAGTAAGGCCATGCCGTCTTCCACATTTCTGACAGTATGGAGCCCGTTGTTTCTGGAAATAATTAGCCAAACTGGAAATCCCCATTTGTACACAATCTTGTTTTCTCTCAAGACTGAAGTAACCGGATTCAATTGTCGACGAAGTTGAAGCGTTGCCGCTGATAGATCCGTAAACAGCAATAACTGGCGATAAGGCTCCGGTAGTTTCCCCATCTTTCTTGTCGCTGCCATTAAATTCTTTTTGGTCTGGTAGAAATGAATTCGAGCCAACACATCTCTAGGGACTGACTCCTCCAGATGCTTAGGGCGAGGAACTCTATGAGCTCTGTCGATCAGCATATCAGATGGTAAGCACATGGGAAGCATAATCTTCCTGAACTTCTGTATAAATTGCTCCAGCTCATGGAGGGCTACACTCTCAGGTATACACCTAAATTTGATGTTGTTTCTCCTCGATCTATCCTCCAGATCTGTCACCTTGGTACAGAGAAACTGCACCTCTGTATCTAACTGGTAGTGAGCATCAATCAAATCATTGTGTGAGCGTGCAAAATCTCCCATCTTAGCCTCCACAACATGAACCCGCTGATGCACCTCCTGAACAGCCACGTGGAGAGGGCTAATCAAATGGCCAATGTCAGTTTGTAATGAGCGTCTCAAAGCTTGTAACATGTTTTTCATGATGGAGTCCGTGAGTGCCATACCAGATGTAGGAATACCATCAAATATGTCTGAGGACTCCAGGACCCCCAAACCCGGAAGATCATCTTGGCTTACCTCAGTTATGAGGACAGATGGAGGGTGCAGCTGCTGTGCTCGTGCCCTCGGACTTGTGGGGGATGGCGACGCCGGTGTAGATAAAGAGAGCTCCCTGGAATGGCGTCTCTGAGGTAGGTCAGTGTCGGCAGCCCTCACAGTCTCTCCACTTTGTCCCTGGTCAGAAGGGTGAGATAGCACTGGAGGACATGGAGGCGCTGAAGTACTGCGTCTCGGCATTGCTGCTGTAAGACGTTTGTCTCTAAGACCGGGCGGGATGTCGGACAACAAGGAGCCAGCACATGAGCCCGCATCCGCGCCATCTTGGCTCCGCTCTGAAGCTGGAGAAAAGAAGAAATCCATCAGCTTCTCCGGTTTAGGCTGAAGCTTTTTCTTCTTGGGCATGTTGGCCGAGCCTTCGTACTGAAGTACGATTGTTTCCGAGGTGTGCAGAGATAGAATTCATTGCTTTAATTGATCTCAGGCGTCGGAGCTAAGCACTCATGCAACCATCTCAGTCAGCAGCCAGGCCACGCCCCCAAGTCTCCTATTTTTGACCTCACTCGTGACGTAAGCTAAACTAATGCTACCAATCAGGTTGATCCTCATAAGACAGGCCCCTAGGTAAAAAAAATATGCTCCAATCGAGCACAGCTAGCGCCCAAACAATGAAGGACTTGCTATTGCTCTTGTGGTAAGAATGATTGACAGCAGTATACTCCAATCCCGCAGCGCTACTGCCCAGCCAATAGGGGAATCGCTTTCGCACGTGCGTAGTAGAAGGAGATTTCGCCGGACAGGTAAGTATGAAAATCAGTTCACTACGCATGTCAGTGGACTTAGAATTTGAAGCACATACGTACTTCAAATAATAATGTAAAGATATCTATCACAGAAGTACTAGGTATAAAAGAAAGAAAGCCACTGTACAAGTCAGTGGACTTGAATGCCGGAAGGCAGTGGAAAATACAAGTTTAGGTACATTAGAAACATTGATTATAATAAGAGATAACACTATTCCACTATCAATAAATTTGTATCAATAACCATCACACTGATAGAGTATCTTATAATTATTTGTAAGGCAATATAGAAAATGTTAGTCAATATATGAACAGAACTCTACTTGATAGGAAAACTTATCAAGAATGTAAAGAAGAGATCGTTACACATATCAATGAGCTTAGATATTGCTCAATAATAATAACCATATCACCAATGGATTAGGGCATGTCGATGAATTATCGAAAGAAAGATTTTTATATGAATGTATATATATATATATAAAGTTCTGAAAGAATCTCAGAATAACCTCGAAAAAATGGAAACAAAAGCGATGTGTATACATATTTAAAGATAAAGTATTAGTAAAGTTTAATGTGCGAACGTGACCATATTGGAACGTATTTATAAAGTTAAACCAATATTAATAGTATTCGAAAGAACAAGAGTTATTAGAAAATGCTAAATTGTTTGCAGAGCTCATAGGTAGTTCAGGATCTACAGATTTTTTTATTTTTATTATTATTCAGAAGAAAGCTACAAAAGTAGCTTCAAGTCATTAAGTCCACCAGGACTAAGGCTGTTTAGGCGGTAAATCCACCCCGGTTCTTCCTGTAACAATCTACAGTCTAAATTACCTCCTCTGGGACCAGGTTTCAACAGGGTGATACCCCAAAATTGAATGGATCTAGTATAATTCTCGTGCACACATCTCATGTGTCTAGACAATAGGGTATCTTCTTTTCGCTTAATAGAAATTAAATGCTTAAATGCTTAGAGATTCTTCTCATAAACTGTTGAATAGTTTTGCCTACATAAACTTTAGGGCATGGGCATTGCACAATATATAAAACTCCCATACTCCGGCAGTTAATAAACTGTCTAATCTCATAAGACCTCCCATCAAAGGGACAAATGTCTTCATTTTTGGCATAAGAGGGCATAAAGAACAGTGTCCGCATAGATAGGAACCAAAAATAGCTAAGAGGAGCTATGTATCATGTGAAATAGATGGTTTTGAGTAGTGGCTATGAACCAAAAAATTTCTAACATTTTAACCCCTACAGTAAGTTAGACTTGGGGTACTATTTAGCACCTCAAGTAGATCAGGATCGGACAAAAAAATGGGCCAATGATTTTCTAAGATGGCTTTCACTCTCTGGGAACAGACGTCATAGGTCCCAATACATCTAATGTTAGTACTCATTTCTCCCGAATTTTTAGTTAGATTAATAAGAAGATCCATTTGGACCCGTGCGCTGTCAGCAACACCAACTATATGTGCCAGGTGAGCTGGAGGATTCCTCCCCCCTTTTTTCCTCATCCATTTGGTCTGTCGCCCTAGCCCCGGCATAAGCTCTATGCAAGCTTTTTTTTGGGTAGCCTCGTGCTCATAAATTTTCGATATAAGGTGTCGCATTCTTATTGGAAAGCAAAATCGTTAGAACAGCTTCTCTTAGATCCCCCCCATAGTTCTAGTCTGTATGCCTCCTTAATTGTACCTTTCTGCTGTCTGTTTTTTTTATATTACTTTGCTTTGGATGGTTTCTATCCATATTCATCATATTACTTATGAACCAGTCTTTGCATGCACTATTTGCACTTTACTATAGAGGCCGTGGGACCCGACCTATGTGGGGATCCTTTTTCTATGGGTAATGTTACTGTCAATGTACTTATTTTTAATGATTGTCTTTCAATAAAATATTGTCTATTTTTCGGTAATAATGGTTCATGTGTGATTTCTTATATAGGTGTTCATATTCGTATATCACACGGTTCATTTCAGTTGCTATATGCATGTACTAGCCCAACTATTTTAGTAGGTGTTATGTAAAGTAGTTATGTTTTAAAAGAAAATCAAGAAGTGTAAGAACAAATTTGTTATGTGACTGAAACTGAATACCCCTGGTGCTAAGAAAATGTTTGACTGCTGCAAGGCCAAAGTTGTAATGTATATTAGTATATAATGATTCAAATCGATACTTGCTGTCCCGGACACAGGGTATGTGGACCCACTAGGCCGCTCTGCCGTAGCGGGGAGGCAGCTGACCAGGTCACAGTCTATGCGAAAGACAATGGCAGACAGTAATGCTTGGGTACCTGAAATAGGACACTGGAGGTGGCAGAGGACACTTGACGTGGCAGAAGACACTGGACGTGGCAGAAGACACTTGACGTGGCAGAAGACACTGGATGTGGCAGACGACACTTGACGTGGCAGAAAACACTGGACGTGGCAGAAGACACTACTCCAATGCTGGTAGGCACAGGAACTAGAACAATACGGAATACAGGAACGGTAACAGGGCACGGGTAACAGCTGGAACGGGAGACACTAAAGGACCATTGCGAGACAGACTGGGAAAGACTAACAACGCTCAGGCAAGGATCAGAAGGACTGGGGCCTTCTTATAGACCAGGACATCAGGGCAGATGATGATGATGACGAAATCATTTGTGAGCGTGCTGGCCCTTTAAGGGACACAGCAGGATGGAGCAGAAGTGAGCGCTGGAGTCTCCTAGGAAGGAGACAGGGACCAGCGCTCACGGATCCATGGCTGCGGGCGTCGGGAGGTGAGTAAACCCGACGGCCCGCGGCCATGGACGCTACAGTATCCCCCCTCTTATGCCCCCTGTTCTTGGGGCCAGAGCGAGAGAGGAACTTTTTAATGAGAGCAGGAGCACTGAGGTTCTCTTCTGGCTCCCAGGACCTCTCCTCAGGACCCAACCCTCTCCAGTCCACCAAATAGAAAGTCCTTCTTCCTACCCTCCTGCGGTCCAGGATCTCCTTTACCTCGAATACATCAGAGGGACCGCTGGGAGCAACTGTGGAACTAGAAGTCTTGCTGTAGCGGTTCAGGACCACTGGTTTCAGGAGGGACACATGGAAGGAGTTAGGGATTCTGAGGGTAGGAGGCACTCGCAGTTTATAGGAGACAAGGTTGATCTGTTGCATAATCTCGAAAGGACCAAGGAACCTGGGAGCGAACTTGTATGAGGGTACCTTCAAGCGAATGTTCCAAGAGGACAGCCAGACTTTAGTCCCTGGAAGATACTAAGGCGGCTCTCTTCTCTTAGTATCTGCCTTTCGCTTCATGCGATCTACTGCCAGCAAAATAGAGAACCGGGTCTGTTGCCAGATTTGCAGGAAGTCCCCATATGCAGAGTCAGTAGCAGGAACCTGAGATGAAGTCGACACAGGAAGAGGAACTCTGGGATGTTGACTGTACACGATGTGAAACGGAGTGGAAATGGTGGACTCACTTGTGTGGTTGTTGTATGAAAACTCGGCCCATGGAAGAAGCTGTACCCAGTTATCATGCTGTGAAGAGAAGAAGTGGCGGAGATAATTTTCCATGATCTGGTTGATCCTCTCAACTTGCCCATTGGATTGAGGGTGATAGGCAGAGGAAAAGTCCAAACTCACATCCAGGAGTTTACAGAGGGCTCTCCAGAATTTAGAGGTAAACTGAACCCCCCGGTCGGACACAATGTGAAGAGGCAAGCCATGCAAGCGAAAGATGTGCTGAATGAAGAGACTCGCCAGTCGGGGAGCAGAAGGTAGGCCGGTTAGCGGGATAAAATGTGCCATCTTAGAGAACCGGTCCACCACCACCCAGATGGTGTTGCATCCTGCTGAGAGAGGAAGGTCTGTGATGAAGTCCATTGCGATGTGCTGCCAGGGGGCACTGGGTACAGGCAGAGGTTGGAGCAGGCCGGCAGGCTTGGAGCGAGTCACTTTATTAGAGGCACACACCGTTCAAGCAGAGACAAAGTCCAGAACATCTTTAGGTAGCGTGGGCCACCAAAAGTGACGAGCAATCAGGTCTTGGGTTTTACGGACACCAGCGTGCCCAGCTAGTTTAGAACTGTGTCCCCAGCGGAGAATTCTTTTTCTGTCTGCCAACCGAACAAAAGTTCTCCCCGGAGGGATATTTCTAAGCTGCAGAGGATTAGCGGTGACAACGCAAGATGGGTCTATGATAGTCTGAAGGGACTCCACCGTGTCTTCCGTCTCAAATGATCTGGACAGGGCATCGTCCCTCACATTCTTGTCAGCGGGACGGTAGTGAAGCAGAAATTGGAAACGGGTGAAGAACAGTGACCACCTGGCTTGACGAGGATTCAGTCTTTGAGCGGACTGAAGGTAGGTGAGGTTCTTGTGGTCGGTGAAGATCAGGATGGGGTGAGCTGCGCCTTCTAGAAGATGTCTCCACTCCTCCAGGGCCAATTTGATAGCCAGTAGCTCCCGATCTCCAATGGAGTAATTGCGCTCAGCAGAGGAAAACAGTCTTGAGTAGTAGCCACATACAACTGCCTTTCCTTTGGAGGTCCTCTGGAACAGAAGTGCGCCTGCACCAACAGAGGAAGCGTCCACTTCTAGTGAGAACTGCCGAGATACGTCAGGGTGATGGAGGATTGAAGCTGAAGTGAAGGCTTTCTTGAGGATAATGAATGCGGACTCTGCCTCTGGAGTCCACACCTTGGCGTTCACACCCTTCTTGGTAAGGGTAGAGATGGGAGCCGTCGGAGAAGAAAAGTTCGGAATAAACTGCGGGTAGAAATTGGCGAATCCCAGGAACCGTTGTATGGCCCTTAGGCCTTGAGGACGTGGCCATTCCAGGACAGACTTTAGCTTCTCAGGGTCCATCTTAAGGCCTTGATCCGAGATGACGTAGCCCAAGAAGGGCAAAGACCTCATTTCAAAGGTGCATTTTTCTAAGTTGGCATACAAGCGATTCTCTCTTAGTCGCAGAAGAACCAGACGAACATGCCTCCGATGGGTCATCAGATCTCGGGAGAAAATTAAAATATCATCGAGATAAACTACAACACACATATAGAGGAGATCTCGGAAGATATCATTAACGAACTCCTGAAATACTGCGGGAGCGTTGCGTTACACAGTCCGAAGGGCATCACTAGGTATTCGTAGTGCCCATCGCGGGTGTTAAATGCCATCATCCATTCGTCATCCCGGTAAATCGGGATTAGATTATAGGCCCCCCGCAGGTCTAGCTTGGAAAAAATTTTGGCTTCTCGTATGCGATCAAACAGCTCGGAAATAAGTGCCAACGGGTATTTGTTCTTGACCGTGATCTGATTGAGACCACGGTAGTCAATGCAGGGTTGGAGAGATCCATCTCTCTTTTTAACGAAGAAGAAGCCTGCCCCGGCCGGGGAGGAAGATTTTCGAATAAAACCCCTCTCCAAGTTCTCCTTGATATAGGCTGACATCGATAAAGTCTCTGGCAAGGAGAGAGGATATACTCGTCCACGGGGAAGAGAAGCATTGGGAACCAGTTCAATGGGACAGTCATAATTCCGATGTGGAGGCAACGTCTCAGCCTCTCGTTTGCAAAAGACATCCACAAAACTGGCATACTGAGATGGTAGGCCGGAAAGTGACTGAGGCAGCGGGGGCATAACAGGACGGACTTGTGACAGGCAATGGCTATGGCATCTGGAACCCCATTGAAGAACCTCTCCAGAATTCCAGTCAAGTCGAGGCGTGTAGACGGAGCCATGGCAGACCCAGCAGGATTGGGTTGATAGCCTTGGGTAGTACCAGGAAGGTGATCTGTTCTCAGTGAAGAGCTCCGACCTGTAGTGTCAACGGCTCAGTGATGAGCATGATCGGATCAGACAATGGTAGACCATTCACGGAGGCAACAGCCAGGGGTCTCTCCAGACGGACTGTGGGTAGACGAAAACGATCCACTAGATCCTGCTGGATGAAATTAACAGCCGCTCCAGGGTCAAGATAGGCAGAGGAAGGATGTGTTGTTTCTCCGGTGACGATGGCCACAGGAATCGATAATCTGGAAGAGGTTTTAACGTTTGGAGACGTTCCACCTAGAGTTGCCTCTCCAATCAACCCTAGGTACTGGAGTTTCCCGGTTTCTGTGGGCATTGGCGCACAAAATGATTCTTGAGGCCACAATACATACAAAGTCCAGAGGAGCGTCTGCGCTGCTACTCCTGTTCAGATAACCGGACTCTGTCTACCTGCATGGGTTCTTCAGGTAGTGCACTAGGAGTGGACAATAGTGGTCTCTGGACAGAGGGTGCTGGTCTGTGGGCCCGGCTCTCCTGACGAACCTCTTGAGAGCGCTCCCGAATTCTCATATCAACCCGGGTGGCTAACAGGATGAGGGCATCCAAGGTAGAAGGAAGGTCGCGGGCTGCCAGTTCGTCCTTGATGTGAGAGGACAGTCCCTGCCAGAAGGTCGCCACGAGTGCCTCATTGTTCCATGCCAGCTCGGCTGCTAGGGTATGGAAGGAGATAGCATACTCCCCTACTGTGGAGCCTTCTTGCTTGAGGGTCAACAAAGTGGCTGCGGCAGAGGATGTTCGACCCGGCTGCTCGAACACGGCACGAAAGGACTGCAGGAACAAGGCTAGGTCCGCGGATACAGGTCCTTGTTGCTCCAAGATTGGGTTCGCCCATGCGAGGGACTTGCCAGTGAGGAGGGAGATAATAAATGCCACTTTGGCCTCCTCGGACCTCGGAGGGGAAGAGATGAGGCCGTAGCCTAAAATGCACCGTGCATTGATTGAGAAATCCTCTACATGCTCTGGGGTCACCGTCGTAGCGAGGAGGAAGGGGCAGAGGAACTGAGGATCCGGAACAAACAGGGGGAGCAACGGGCAGTGGCACAGCAACAGCTTCAGGAGGAAGAACCGGAGGTGGAACAGCGAGTAGATACAGGCGGACCAGGATAGAATTCACCGCCTCAAGGAGTTGATCCTGACGTGTGCGTAGGTCCTGCATCTCTGTCTGAATCTTCTGTATTGCGGTCTTGGGCTGGCCAGCGGGTTCCATGGCCTGAGCGTACTGTCACGGACACAGGGTATGTGGACCCACTAGGCCGCTCCGCCGTAGCGGGGAGGCAGCTGACCAGGTCACAGTCTATGCGAAAGACAATGGCAGACAGTAATGCTTGGGTACCTGAAATAGTCCGGAAGATAGCTGTGGCTTCAGCACGGATGGAGGCTGGTGCGGCAGGTGGCGCCAGACGTGGCGGGCAGTATCCAAAGAAGCGGAGGACACTAGACATGGCAGAAGACACTTGACGTGGCAGAAGATACTTGACGTGGCAGAAGACACTTGACGTGGCAGAAGACACTTGACGTGGCAGAAGACACTGGACGTGGCAGAAGACACTTGACGTGGCAGAAGACACTGAACGTGGCAGACGACACTTGACGTGGCAGAAGACACTGAACGTGGCAGACGACACTTGACGTGGCAGAAGACACTACTCCAACGCTGGTAGGCACAGGAACAAGAACAATACGGAATACAGGAACGATAACAGGGCACCGGTAACAGCTGGAACGGGAGACACAAAGGGACCATTGCGAGACAGACTGGGAAAGACTAACAACGCTCAGGCAAGGATCAGAAGGCATGGGGCCTTCATATAGACCAGGAAATCAGGGCAGATGATGATGATGACGAAATCATTTGTGCGCACGCTGGCCCTTTAAGGCCGTGCGCGAGCTAGCGCGCACACCCTACGGGACACAGCAGGACGGAGCGGAAGTTAGCGCTGGCGTCTCCTAGGAAGGAGACAGGGACCAGCGCTCACGGATCCATGGCTGCGGGCGTCGGGAGGTGAGTAAACCCGACGGCCCGCGGCCATGGACGTTACACTTGCTGTAAGAGTAGTCTCTGTTACATGAATTTCGTGAATCCTGGTGACAGTGCCCTTAGTATCCCGCAAAAAGGATGGAAGAGAAGTGACAAAGGATGATAAAATTTCACCAACATAAGTGCTAATCCCTTGTGTTAAGTTATCATTGCCCGAAACTATGGGCCCTCCAGGACCTTCGGAAATGCATAGAAAGCAGCCAAATTAGGTACAGAGTAAAACAATTGTTTGAATTGACCTTGCGTGATGAGATCTTTAATGTTTCCTTCAGTGAGTATATTCGGTAATTGAGATAGAAATTTATCTGTAGGATTACTATACAGAATTGTATATGTGGTGGTGTCACCAAGTAACCTCTGGACCATATTCACATAGTCAGTGCGGTCCATGATCACTATGTTTTCACCTTTGTCTGATCGCTTAAAAAAAAATCTTCATTCCTGGATAATTCTTCCAGAGCTAATTGTTCACTTTTCCTAAGATTTTCAAAACCTCTAGCTTTGTTCGTTCTAATTTGTCGTAACTCCATATTGACCATTTTTACAAAAGTATCTATATGTGAATACTGTGAAAAAGGAGGTGTATACTTATATTTAGGACATAATAAAGAACAGGGACCAATTGCCTCACTCACTGGATATTCGTTCTCATCGTACAGATCCTCCGAGTCCCTAAGGGTACTTCTCTCTCTACGATCAATATCACTAATATCATGTGATATTATGCTTTGTGATACTTATGTAATGCAGATTTTCTAGCAAACAAATTTATGTCTTTAATCCATAGAAATTCGTCATATGACGGTGTTGGGGTGTAAGACAAGCCCCTATGCAAAAGATGCTCTTGATGGACATCAAGTTGGTAAGCAGAGAGATTGAAAATCTGCATTTCATTTTCTATTGTATCATCCTTTATTACATCTCTTCCTAATGCTAATTGTGATTGGGTCCCCATCGTAATGTTGCTGGTCCTAAAAAAGGAAAAGCATTGGGGGGAACTGTAGTAGTCCCTATTGGACATGGGATATTCGTACCGGTCTGATTTGCCATCAAACCGATAGGATTGGATGCCATAGCTGATATTGAAGAGGTAAGTGAATTGATAGATAAGGATGGTACTGTAGAGGTTATAGATGGCCACCCATAAATTGGATTTGGTCTGCATGATGCAGGGTTAGGGTGAATATTAGGGTAAGTATGAACTTGTGATATGGATGTCTCAGAGGGTCCTGCTGTTTTTTTGGGAGGAAGATAATTCCGATTTCTAATTTTACGTTTGGTCCCTAGTCTTACTTGTTCGTTTAATTGTCTAGAATCATCTGTACCTGCAAAATCAGACTCTGACTGATCAGTATATCTCGTTTCACGAATAAATCTTATATCATGATTATAGAACCATACCGAAAGAATAGAGCTCATAGTCAAAATATATATAAGAATATAGAAACTTTATGTAAAGGATCTGCCAGGCACAACTTCTCTGTATACGCCCATAGATAATCAGTCTGCACCTGAGTCTATGTCTCTGAGACTGCCTTCATCTTCCACCACTCAGGATGGCAGGCTTAGGAGTGGGAGAGCCTATCGCAGCCTGGCCAGACGGAGCTAGCTCCCGCCCTCTGTCTATTTATACCTGCCTTTCCTGTTCCTCCTTTGCTTGTGATTCTTCTCGTGTGGTTTCCTGGCCCAGCTACAGCTACTGACTATTTGATCCTGCTCCATACTGACCCTGGCTTTCTGACTACTCTCCTGCTCTGCGTTTGGTACCTCGTGCACTCCTGGTTTGACTCGGCTCGTTCACCACTCTTGTTGCTCACGGTTTCCGTGGGCAACTGCCCATTCCCCTTGCTTTGTGTACCCTTGTCTGTTGTCTCGTGCACTTACTGAGTGTAGGGACCGCCGCCCAGTTGTACCCCGTCGCCTAGGGCGGGTCGTTGCAAGTAGGCAGGGACAGAGTGGCGGGTAGATTAGGGCTCACTTGTCCGTTTCCCTACCCCCGTCATTACATAATCACAAGCCCATATACCTAGTCTACCCTGGTCCCTGACACTACTATGGACCCCCTTGAGACCCTGGCCCAGCCAATGCAGGGTCTCTCCCTACAGGTCCAGGCCCTGGCTCAGAGGGTCAACCAGCCTGACGCTACCATGATAGTGCCCCTCACCTCACCGCTTGAACCCCACCTCAAGCTGCCTGACCGGTTCTCAGGGGACCGGAGGACTTTTCTCTCCTTTCGGGAGAGTTGCAGGCTCTACTTTCGCTTAAAGCCTCACTCCTCAGGTTCTGAGAGCCAGCGGGTGGGTATAATTATGTCCTGGCTCCAGGAAGGGCCCCAAGAGTGGGCCTTCTCCTTGGCTCCTGACGCCCCTGAACTTTCCTCCGTTGATCGTTTCTTTTCTGCTCTCGGACTCATTTATGACGAGACTGACAGGAATGCCTTTGCCGAGAGTCAGCTGGTGACCTTACGTCAGGGTAAGAGACCTGTTGAGGAGTTTTGTTCTGACTTTAGGAAGTGGTGCGTAGCTTCTCGGTGGAATGACCCTGCCTTAAGCTGCCAGTTTAGGTTGGGTCTGTTGAACGCCCTGAAAGACCTGCTAGTTAGCTATCCCTCTTCTGACTCCCTAGACCAGGTTATGGCTTTAGCGGTACGACTTGACCGACGTCTCAGGGAACGACAACTTGAACGTTTTTGTGTTTTCCCCTCTGACTCCCCCATGATGCCTCCTGAGGTCCCGTTGCTTCGCTCTTCCACGGAAGACCGGAGGTACCTATGCAACTCGGGGCCTCCGTGTCCCCCCGACAACGTAGAGCGTTCCGCAGGAAGAATGGTCTCTGCTTCTATTGTGGGGATGACAAGCATCAAGTGAACACCTGTCCTAGGCGTAAGAATAAGCAGCCGGAAAACTTCCGCGCCTAAGTGATCATCGGGGAGGTCACTTGGGCGCACAGGTATTTCCCGTAAATATGAAACGTAATAAAATCTTGCTTCCCTTTCAGGTCTCTTTTGGTGGTAGGTCTGCTACCGGCAGTGCCTTCGTGGATTCAGGGTCTTCTGCTAATATCATGTCTGTGGAATTTGCTATGTCTCTAGCTATGCCTTTGATTGATTTGCCTAAACCTGTCCCGGTAGTGGGTATCGACTCCACTCCTCTTGCTAATGGTTATTTTACACAGCATACCCCTGTTTTTGAACTCCTTGTTGGCTCCATGCATTTGGAGCAGTGCTCTGTACTGTTGATGCAGGGATTATCGTCCGATTTGGTTTTAGGCTTTCCCTGGTTGCAGTTGCATAATCCCACGTTTGACTGGAATACTGGGGAGCTTACTAAATGGGGTAATGAATGCTTGACGTCATGTTTTTCTGTTAATTATATTTCTCCCCCTGAGGAGGTGAACACACTACCTGAGTTTGTTCAGGACTTCGCTGATGTTTTCTCTAAGGAGGCCTCCGAAGTGTTACCTCCTCATAGAGAATACGATTGCGCTATCGAATTGGTACCAGGAGCGAAGCTCCCTAAGGGTAGGATATTTAATCTTTCTTGTCCCGAACGTGAAGCCATGAGAGAGTATATCCAGGAAGTCCTGGCCAAGGGTTACATTCGTCCCTCTACTTCTCCGGTAGGTGCTGGCTTCTTCTTCGTAGGGAAGAAGGATGGTGGTCTTAGGCCATGCATTGACTACCGGAACCTGAATAAGGTCACTGTAAGGAACCAGTATCTCCTTCCTTTGATTCCTGATCTCTTCAATCAGGTTCAGGGGGCCCAATGGTTCTCTAAGTTTGATCTACGGGGGGCGTATAACCTTATCCGCATTAAAGAGGGGGATGAGTGGAAGACTGCGTTTAACACGCCCGAAGGTCATTTCGAATACCTCGTCATGCCCTTTGGGTTGTGTAATGCTCCTGCGGTCTTCCAGAATTTCATAAATGAGATTACCTGGGGGTATTTCTTGTAGCGTACCTTGATGACATACTGGTGTTTTCCAAGGACTTGTCCTCCCACATTGAGCATGTCAGGAAGGTGCTCCAGGTCCTTCGGGAAAACAAACTGTTTGTGAAAAACAAAAAACAAAAAATGTGTGTTTGGGGTACAGGAAATACCATTTTTGGGTCAAATCCTCACTCCTCATGAATTCCGCATGGACCCCGCCAAGGTCCAGGCTGTGGCGGAATGGGTCCAACCTGCCTCCCTGAAGGCGTTACAGTGTTTCTTGGGGTTCGCTAATTATTACAGGAGATTTATTGCTAACTTCTCGGTCATCGCTAAGCCTCTTACGGACCTCACTCGCAAAGGTGCTGATCTCCTCCACTGGCCTCCTGAGGCTGTCCAGGCTTTTGAGGTCCTTAAGAAGTGCTTTATCTCGGCCCCGGTGCTGGTTCAGCCCAACCAAATGGAGCCATTTATCGTGGAAGTTGACGCATCCGAGGTGGGAGTGGGGGCTGTCTTGTCCCAGGGTACCAGGTCCCTCACCCATCTCCGTTCCTGTGCCTACTTCTCCAGGAAGTTTTCGCCCACTGAGAGTAACTATGATATTGGCAAACGCGAACTCTTAGCCATTAAATGGGCATTTGAAGAGTGGCGCCACTTCCTGGAGGGGGCTAGGCACCAGGTAACGGTCCTTACCGACTACAAAAATCTGGTTTTCCTATAATCTGCCCGGAGGCTAAACCCGAGACAAGCTCGATGGGCGCTATTTTTACCAGATTCAACTTTTTGGTTACCTATAGGGCTGGGTCTAAAAATATTAAGGCCGATGCACTGTCGCGTAGCTTCATGGCCAGCCCTCCGTCGGAGGAAGATCCTGCTTGTATTTTGCCTCCTGGTATAATCATTTCTTCTATTGATTCTGATTTAGTCTCTGAAATTGCGGCTGATCAAGGTTCAGCTCCCGGGAACCTTCCTGAGGACAAGCTGTTTGTTCCCCTGCAATTCCGGCTAAGGGTACTTAGGGAAAATCATGACTCCGCACTATCTGGTCATCCAGGCGTCCTGGGTACCAAACACCTCATTGCCAGAAACTATTGGTGGCCTGCGTTGCCTAAAGAAGTTAAGGCCTACATCGCCGCTTGTGAGGTTTGTGCTAGGTCCAAGACTCCCAGGTCCCGACCAGCGGGCTTACTACGTTCTTTGCCCATTCCCCAGAGACCTTGGACCCATATCTCCATGGATTTTATCACCGATTTGCCTCCATCTCAAGGCAAGTCGGTGGTGTGGGTTGTAGTAGACCACTTCAGTAAGATGTGCCACTTTGTACCCCTCAAGAAACTACCCAATGCCAAGACGTTAGCTACCTTGTTTGTCAAGCACATCCTGCGTCTCCATGGGGTCCCTGTCAATATTGTTTCGGACAGAGGGGTACAATGTGCTTCATTGTTATGGAGAGCCTCCTGTAAAAAGTTGGAGATTGATCTGTCCTTCTCCTCTGCCTTCCATCCTGAAACTAATAGCCAAACTGAGAGGACTAATCAATCTCTAGAACAATATTTAAGGTCTTTTATCTCGGACTGTCAATATGATTGGGTCTCATTCATTCCCCTCCCCGAATTTTCCCTTAATAACCGGGTCAGTAACTCGTCAGGGGTCTCCCCCTTTTTCTGTAATTTTGGGTTTAATCCACGGTTCTCCACCATTTCACCTGGTAGTTCCAACAATCCCGAGGTAGAGGTTGTTCATCGGGAACTGTGCACAGTCTGGGCCCAGGTTCAGAAGAACCTAGAGGCGTCCCAGAGCGTACAAAAAACTCAGGCTGATAGAAGACGTTCTGCTAACCCCTTGTTTATGGTCAGGGATCTGGTGTGGTTATCGTCTAGGAACTTGCGCCTTAAGGTCCCGTCCAAGAAGTTTGCTCCCCGGTTTATTGGGCCATATAAGGTCATTGAAGTCCTCAATTCTGTCTCCTTCTGACTGGAGTTGCCCCCATCTTTTCGAATACACGACGTGTTTCATGCCTCCCTCCTTAAACGCTGCTCCCCGTCCTTGGCTCCCTCGAGGAAACCTCCTGTTCCCGTTCTCACCCCTGAGGGGGTGGAATTCGAGGTGGCCAAGATTGTGGACAGCAAGATGGTCCAAGGCTCCCTCCAGTACCTGGTGCATTGGAGAGGATACGGGCCTGAGGAGAGGACGTGGGTACCCGCCCGTAATGTTCACGCTGGGGTATTGGTCAGGAAGTTCCACCTTCGTTTCCCCAATAAACCAGGTCCACTTAGAAAGGGTCCGGTGGCCCCTCATAAAAGGGGGGGTACTGTAAAGGATCTGCCATGCAGAACTTCTCTGTATATGCCCATAGATAATCAGTCTGCACCTGAGTCTATGTCTCTGAGACTGACTCCATCTTCCACCACTCAGGATGGCAGGCTTAGGAGTGGGAGAGCCTATCGCAGCCTGGCCAGACAGAGCTAGCTCCCGCCCTCTGTCTATTTATACCTGCCTTTCCTGTTCCTCCTTTGCTTGTGATTCTTCTCGTGTGGTTTCCTGGCCCAGCTACAGCTACTGACTATTTGATCCTGCTCCATACTGACCCTGGCTTTCTGACTACTCTCCTGCTCTGCGTTTGGTACCTCGTGCACTCCAGGTTTGACTCGGCTCGTTCACCACTCTTGTTGCTCACGGTTGCCGTGGGAAACTGCCCCATTCCCCTTGCTTTGTGTACCCTTGTCTGTTGTCTCGTGCACTTACTGAGTGTAGGGACCGCCGCCCAGTTGTACCCGGTCGCCTAGAGCGGGTCGTTGCAAGTAGGCAGGGACAGAGTGGCGGGTAGATTAGGGCTCACTTGTCCGTTTCCCTACCCCCGTCATTACACTTTATTACAGAAAATATATAACATACATTTAAAAAATATAATGGGTAAATGTACAGACTGCACTCGCTACCTACAGAGACAATTTGAAATTTCTCAACCACTATGGGTTCCAATCTAATGCACCCCATTGTCCTCACATATCCATATACGTTCAAGACTAGTTAAGGTAGGGGAGGCAGAGGAAACAGTCAATGTCTATAGTAAGTAGTCACACATGCAGTCTTACCCATTATGACCAAGGAAGGTGTTACAAGTCCGTGTTAGCTCACCCACAGAGACCCCAACGCGCGTTTCGCTGTTTAGATGCTTCCTCAGGGGGTACGTGCTTTAACCCAGATATGTCCGGTCCTTATGTAGTGTTTAGGTATGTATGTCCAGGTGTGCACCATTCAGACGATGAGTTCCGGCGCATGTCCGCTGGCGCGACCGGAAGCGAGGCATGCCCCACTTCCGGCTCCACACGCTGGAGCGCATATCCGGATTCCCGACGCGTAACGGGAGTTCCGGACATACGCAATGCATGGCAAGGAGCCGAAGGGGGCAATGCATCGCCGCCAGCAGCAGCAGCAGCAGCAGCAGCAGCAGACACGTGCATGTCATCGAAGAGATGGTTAGCAGGAAGATGGTAAGTGTCAAATGTTCATATTCGGAATAATGTATCTATAGCTATCATTTGAGGCAGTACTATAAAGAATAAAAAAAGGTGATATATGTGTCAATGACAAAAAAATATAAAAATATAAGAAAAATAAAAGGACAAAAACGTGAATAGGGGTGAAAAAAACACACAAATATGTGACACCACATTAATAAAGATTAAATTGAATTGACACCAATATGGCATATAAATTTCATATCATGACAAGAAATAACTAAACAGTGCTGATTACACACCCATGATTATGGGGTTAATAATAACCCAATTAGAATATATTGTCCCAAAAAAATAATATAACAGGGCAAGATTATTTTTTTGAAAAAAACAATAAATAAAATGACATAATAAGTGCTATAAGTTATAGTACCACAACATACTATTCAGTGCTAATTATATAAGAACAATGAAAAATGACTAATTAAAGGGTTAACAATAACCCAAATATAATGTATTATCCGAAAGGAATAATAAAGTGAAAAATATTTATAGAAGTGACTTAATAACTAATATAAATACAATGCTCCCACAACATGCAATTGTATCTGCCAAATAGGCCAATTGACCAATATTATACTATGGAACAACCAAGAAAAAGACAAAGATAAGTGGCCACAATGACGTCTAATAGAAGTGAGGGGATGTATTACAAAACATGATCATATCGCGATAATATCAGAAATAGATTCAGCAAGTCTTCATTTCCACATTCCATCACATTCCACGATATTCAGATGGCCCAGATCGTGTTTCCACTGTCTAAGGTAGTCGGACATGAGGGAGGAGTAAAAACTATACCTAAAAAATGTTTACATTACAATACAAAACATAAACATAAAAATAGACTAGAAAGTAGGAATTATAAAAAGGGAACAAAACTCAATTTTTCATTTAGTCCATCGGGTTTCATCGATCCCAACAGGACGATCCACTTACATTCTTTTTGTGCCAAAAAGCTCTTCACATTGCCGCCCCTGATGCCACAATGTATTTTTTCGATCCCCCGTACTGATAATGTCCTAGGATTACAGTCATGATGTACTTTAAAGTGTCTCGGCAATGTCTTAACCTGTGATAGATCTTCAATCTCACTAGCCCCCATGATGTCCCGCACGTGCTCTCTCGTGCGAACCCTCAACTCCCTAGAGGTAAGTCCTATGTAGACTTTAGGGCAGCCACATGTAGCGTAATATATCACATGAGTAGTACTACATGAGATATATTCCCTAATCTCAAAGAACCTTGTCCCGTCAACTGTGGAAAAGTCAGTTGCGCGACAAATGTTGGCACAGGATTTACAATCTCCACAGGGAAAACATCCTTTTCTGGGTCCTCATGAGCCAAATGGACATATTTGTCGTGGTATATAGTGACTCTTCACAAGAAAATCTTTAAGATTTCTTGCTCTTCTGGCTGTCATCAATAGTCTTTCTGGTAGATTCTGTGCCAATTGTGGTTCTGATCTCAAAATCGGCCAATGCCTTGTTAGTATATTTCTAATTGGCCATTAAAAGTAGATATGAATCGTATATTCGAATCACTAGTACACCGTTGCTTAGGTTTTAAAAGATCACTACGGGGAGTAGCACTTGCTTTTCTATACCCTGATTTGATGTTCCTATTGCTGTAGCCTCTTTCTTTAAATCTGTTTGTAAGATCTTTCGATTGCTGTTCAAACAAAGTGAGACGAGACGTTCAGGATTACCAACAAAATAGGGTATACAAGTGGCGTAGGGGCAGGGATTGGTCTAGATCTAGATCACGATCTAGGTCATCCTCCATTTCAACTCGTACATCGGTGGATGAACCCTCCAGATCAAGAGATCTTGGTAATACCTCTGAACCTACCAATAACCCGAGACCTCAGGGCCCGCAACGATACTTTGACAGACAAGTAAAACGGCAGAAACCATCTAACGATGATTGGGATAAGAAACCTAGGTGCAATCTAGAGGTAACAAATCTCTCTTCACATGTCCTCTCTGGTGCCCAATGTGAGGTTCTGGGCAAAGGTCTGACTTTCTCACCCACGAATTCCTTAAATTATTTTTACAGCTATAAAGGATTTACATCTGTTTGCAAGGAAAGTGCACAGTAGGGGAGATATATCTTTGGAAATGAATAGCCCGATGGAAAGGGAAGCTCTCCTAGCATTAGAAGATCTACTGCGGGAACAAACTACTGATATTTCAGGTACGTTCCCAACAGCTGTGATGCCAAAATCTACTAGATTACCCCCCTTGTCCTTATGTCCTCAGGTGGAAATTTTCACCAAATTAGTCATTGACGATTTAAAAAAAATTAACTACCTATAGGACTAATGATAATTTAACATTCAATAAAAGGAACGCACTGAGGGAATTACAATCAATTGACGATATAGTTATCAAACCTGCGGACAAGGGGGGTAATGTTGTGATTTGGCCAATAACCAAATATGAGAAAGAGGCCTTTAGACAGCTAAGAGATAGGCAGACTTACATGAAACTACCATCGAACCCTCTAGGTCCCTTCTCGTGGGAATTGCTAAAGATCTTAAATGGTGCTTATGAAAAAGGTGTCATCCCTATAAAAATATATGATGGGTTGGAGACTCATGACCCGAAAATCCCTACCCTATATTTTCTGCCAAAAATACATAAGAATCCCATCAATCCACCGGGGCGTCCTATCGTCTCTGGTATCGATGGACTCTGTGACCCGATATGTAAGTTTTTCGATAATTATTTAAAACCATTGGTCACAGATTCACCCTCCTATGTTAAAGATACAGATGTCCTGGGGAGGATTGATGGGATTCAAATCGAACAAGATATGTATCTTGTGACCGCCGATATAGAATCACTGTACACGAGTATCAAGCATCATGATGGGCTGGGGGCGGTCCGCTTCTTCCTCGGGACCAGCAACTGGGATGGCCAACTATGTGATTTGATCATGGAACTACTACAATTTATTTTGAGTCACAATTTTTTTGTATTGAAAGATTCTTTTTATTTACAGAAACAAGGCACTGCAATGGGAGCGGCGTTCACCCCGTCCTATGCAAACCTGTTTCTTGGCTTCTGGGAGAGACAGGTTTTTCATGGGGACGGGGCGTGCGCCGCTGACCATGTGCTATTCTGGACACGTTATATTGATGACATTTTTTTTATTTGGCAAGGATCGGAGTCTAGGCTGATGAGTTTCATGCAGCAGTTGAATGACAATCCATTCAATATTAAACTGACGTATAAATATCACTCACAGCGAGTTGAATTTCTGGACATACAGATCTTTACAGATACTTTGGGTTTTTTACATACAGATGTTTTCCGTAAGGCAACATCGGTCAATGCTCTGCTGCATGCCTCATCGGCCCACAATCCTTCTATGATTAAAGCCATCCCAGTTGTACAGTTCCTCAGGATGAAGCGGATCTGCTCCTCAAACACTTTGTTTGAACAGCAATCTAAAGATCTCACAAACAGATTTAAAGAAAGAGGCTACAGCAATAGGAACATCAAATCAGGGTATAGAAGAGCGAGAGCTACTCCCCGTAGTGATCTTTTAAAATCTAAGCAACGGTGTACTAGTGATTCGAATATACGATTCATATCTACTTTTAATGGGCAATGGGATGCGATGAGAAATATACTAACAAGCCATTGGCTCATTTTGAGATCAGAACCACAATTGGCACAAAATCTACCAGAAAGACCATTGATGACAGCCAGAAGAGCAAGAAATCGTAAAGATTTTCTTGTGAAGAGTCACTATATACCACGACAAATATGTCCATTTGGCTCACGAGGACCCAGAAAAGGATGTTTTCCCTGTGGAGATTGTAAATCCTGTGCCAACATTTGTCGCGCAACTGACTTTTCCACAGTTGACGGGACAAGGTTCTTTGAGATTAGGGAATATATCTCATGTAGTACTACTCATGTGATATATTACGCTACATGTGGCTGCCCGAAAGTCTACATAGGACTTACCTCTAGGGTGTTGAGGGTTCGCACGAGAGAGCACGTGTGGGAAATCATGGGGGCTAGTGAGATTGAAGATCTATCACAGCTTAAAGGTAATGTGTTGCCAGAAAAACATGTTGTTTTTTTTTTAATTAAACATTTAGTGTGTGGGTGATTAAACATTGTTCAAATTTTTTTTATTTTTTTCACGAGTCAGGAAATATTATAAATTAATTCTAATTTCGAATATTTCCCATTTCTGGTCACTAGATGGAGCTATTCCCAAAATTGCAGCATTGCAAAATTGGGTAAAAAGCCCTCGCTCTAGTGAGCTCTCAGCATCCCCCCTCCTTTATCCTGGCTAGTGCCGGGATAAACGAGGGGTTTGAACGGTGTAACCTCCTACACTGTGTGTCGCCATTTTTTGAGCTAACACACAGTGTAGTAGGTTTACATACAGTAGTAAACACATACAAACACGAACATACATTGAAATCTCTTACCTGCTCCTGCCGCTGCGGCTCCCTCCGGCCCGTCCGCTCCGTCTGCTGCCGCTGGTCCAAGTGCACAAATCCGGAAGCCGCGACCGGAAGTAGTAATATTACTGTCCGGCCGCAACTTCCGGTCCACAGGAAAATGTCGCCGCACGGCGCCAATTTCGAATTGGACTGTGTGGGAGCGGCGCATGCGCAGTTCCCACACAGACGCCGTACACAGAAGTCAATGGGACGGGAGCCGTTCACAGTCCCTATGGGACTGTGGCTGCCGTATTCCATGTCTGTATGTGTCGTTAATCGACACATACAGAAATGGAACAAAAAATGGCAGCCCCCATAGGGATGAAAAAGTGTAAAAATAAGAAAAAGTAAAACACAAACACACAAATAAATATAAACGTTTTTAATAAAGCACTAACATCTTTAACATATAAAAAAATAATTTGTGATGACACTGTTCCTTTAAAGAGGCTCTGTCACCAGATTTTGCAACCCCTATCTCCTATTGCAGCAGATCGGCGCTGCAATGTAGATAAGAGTAACGTTTTTGTTTTTTTAAAACGAGCATTTTTGCCCAAGTTATGACCATTTTTATATTTATGCAAATGAGGCTTTCTAAAGTACAACTGGGCGTGTTTAAAGTTAAAGTACAACTGGGCGTGTATTGTGTGTAACATCTGGGCGTTTTGGACAGACAGGTGAGCCCTAATCTACACGCCACTCAGTCCCTGCCTACTTGCAACAACCCATCCTAAGCAACGGGGTACAACTGGGCGACGGTCCCTACACTCAGTAAGTGCAAGGCAGACAAAACAGACAGGGGTACACAGAAGCTAGGGAAACGGGGCAGCTGCCCACGGAACACCGTGAGCAACAAGAGTGGTGAACGAGCCGAGTCAAACCAGGAGAGAGCGAGGTACAAAACGCTGAGCAGGAGAGTGGTCAGAAAGCCAAGGTCAATAACAAGTAGAGGATCAGTAGTACAAGCAGCAGCAGCAAGCCAGGAAACAAGCATAGAAGAATCACAGGCAAAGGAGGAACAGGAAAAGCAGGTATAAATAGACAGTGGGCGGGAACTAGCTCCGTCTGGCCAGGCTGTGATAGGCTCTCCCACTCCTAAGCCTGCCATCCTGAGTGGTGGAAGATGGAGTCAGTCTCACAGACATAGGAGCAGGTGCAGACTGATTGAACACGGGCATCGACACAGAAGATGTGTCTGGCAAATTCTTTACAGTACCCCCCCCCCTTTTATGAGGGGCCACTGGAGCCTTTCTATGTGGACCTGGTTTATTAGGGAAATGAAGGTGGAACCTCCTGAGCAATACCCCAGCGTGAACATCCTGGGCGGGTACCCAAGTCCTCTCCTCAGGCCCGTATCCTCTCCAATGGACCAGGTACTGGAGGGAGCCTTGGACCATCCTGCTGTCCACAATCTTGGCCACCTCGAATTCTTCGCCCTCAGGGGTGAGAACAGGGACCGGAGGTTTCCTCGAGGGAGCCAAGGACGGGGAGCAGTGTTTAAGGAGGGAGGCATGAAAGACGTCGTGCACTCGAAAAGACGGGGGCAACTCCAGTCGGAAGGAGACAGGGTTAAGGACTTCAATGACCTTGTACGGCTCTATAAACCGGGGAGCAAATTTCTTAAACGGGACTTTAAGGCGCAAATTTTTAGAAGATAGCCACACCAGATCCCCGACCACAAACAAGGGGTTAGCAGAACGTCTTCTATCTGCCTGAGTCTTTTGTATGCTCTGGGACCCCTCTAGGTTCTTCTGAACCTGGGCCCAGACTGTGCACAGTTCCTAATGAACGACATCTACCTCGGGATTGTTGGAACTACCAGGTGAAACTTAGGAGAACCGTGGATTAAACCCCAAATTACAGAAAAAGAGGGAGACCCCTGACGAGTTACTGACCCGCTTATTAAGGGAAAATTCGGCGAGGGGAATGAAGGCGACCCAATCATATTGACAGTCAGAGATAAAACACCTTAAATATTGTTCTAGAGATTGATTAGTCCTCTCCGTTTGGCCATTAGTTTCAGGATGGAAAGCCGAGGCGAAGGACAGATCAATCTCCAACTTTTTACAGAAGGCTCTCCAAAACAATGAAACAAATTGTATCCCTCTGTCAGAAACAATATTGACAGGAAGCCCATGGAGACGCAGGATGTGTTTGACAAACAAGGTAGCTAACGTCTTAGCATTGGGTAGTTTCTTGAGGGGCACAAAGTGGCACATCTTACTGAAGCGGTCTACTACCGCCCACACCACCAACTTGCCTTGAGATGGAGGCAAATCGGTGATAAAATCCATGGAGATATGGGTCCAAGGTCTCTGGGGAATGGGCAAAGAACATAGTAAGCCCGCTGGTGGGGACCTGGGAGTCTTGGACCTAGCACAAACCTCACAAGCGGCGACGTAGGCCTTAACGTCCACCAGTAGTTTCTGGCAATGAGGTGCTTGGTACCCAGGATGCCTGGATGGCCAGATAGTACGGAGTCATGATTTTCCCTAAGTACCCTTAGCCGGAGTTGCAGGGGAACAAACAGCTTGTTCTCAGGAAGGTTCCCATCGAGCTTGTCTCGGGTTTAGCCTCCGGGCAGATTCTAAGAAAACCAGATTCTTGTGGTCGGTAAGGACCATTACCTTATGTATAGCCCCCTCCAGGAAGTGGCGCCACTCTTCAAATGCCCATTTAATGGCTAAGAGTTCGCGGTTGCCAATATCTTAGTTACTCTCAGTGGGCGAAAACTTCCTGGAGTAGTAGGCACAGGGACGGAGATGGGTGAGGGACCTGGTACCCTGGGACAAGACAGCACCCACTCCCACCTCGAAGGCGTCAACCTCCACGATGAATGGCTCCATTTGGTTGGGCTGAACCAGCACTGGGGTGAGATAAAGTACTTCTTAACCCCTTAAGGACGCAGCCTAGTTTTGGCCTTAAGGCTCAGAGCCCATTTTTCAAATCTGACATATTTCACTTTATGTGGTAATAACGTCGGAATGCTTAAACCTACCCAAGCGATTCTGAGATTGTTTTCTCGTGACACATTGGGCTTCATGTTCGTGGTAAAATTTGGTCGACATATTCAGTGTTTATTGGTGAAAAATTGCAAAATTTAGAGAAAATTTTGAAAAAATTGCATTTTTCAGAATTTAAATGCATCTGCTTGTAAAACAGACGGTTATACCACCCAAAATAGTTACTAAATCACATTTACCATATGTCTACTTTAGATTGGCATCGTTTTTTGAACATTCTTTTATTTTTCTTGGACGTCACAAGGCTTAGAACATAAACAGCAATTTCTCATATTTTTAAGAAAATTTCAAAAGCCTTTTTTTTAAGGTACCTCTTGAGTTCTGAAGTGGCTTTGTGGGGCCTATATATTAGAAACCCTGATAAAACACCCCATTTTAAAAACTAGACCCCTCAAAGTATTCAAAACAGCATTTAGAAAGTTTTTTAACCCTTCAGGCATTTCACAGGAATTAAAGCAAAGTGGAGGTGAAATTTGCAAATTTCATTTTTCTTGCAGAATTTTAATTGTATTCATTTTTTTTTCTGTAACACAGAAGGTTTTACCAGAGAAACACTACTAAATATGTATTGTCCAGATTCTGAAGTTTTTAGAAATGTCCCACATGTGGCCCTACTGCGCTCGTGGACTAAAACACAAGCCCTAGAAGCAAAGAAGCACCTAGTGCATTTTGAGGCCTCTTTTTTATTAGAATATATTTTAGGCAGCATGCCAGGTTTGAAGAGGTGTTGAGGTGCCAAAACAGTAGGAATCCCCCAATAGTGACCCCATTTTGGAAACTACACCCCTCAAGGAATTCATTTAGGGTTGTTATTACCATTTTGACCGCACAGTTTTTTCACAGCACGTATTTGAATTGGGCTGTGAAATGAAAAAAATTTCATTTTTTCCAATAAAATGTCATTTGTGATCAAAATTTCTTATTTTCACAGGGAACAAAATACCCCATTTTGTTGCCCAATTTGTCCTTAGTGTGGCAATACCCCATTTGTGGTGATAAACTGCCGTTTGGGCCCCTGGGAGGGCTCAGAAGGAAAGGAGCGCTATATGTTTGTTGGAGTCCAGATTTTGTTGGATTGGTTTTCGGGTGCCATGTCGCATATGCAGAGCCTCAGAGGTATCAAAGCAATGGAAACCCACCAAAAGTGACCCCATTTTGGAAACTAAACCCCTCAAGGAATTCATTTATGGTTGTTGTTAGCATTTTGACCACACAGTTTTTTCACAGCACCTATTTCAATTGGGCTGTGACATTAAAAAAATGAAATTGTTTCCAATAAGATGTAATTTTTTACCAAAATTTCTTATTTTCACAGGGAACAAAATACTCAATTTTGTTGCCCAATTTCTCCTGAGTGCATCAATACCCCATTTGTGGCAATAAATTGCCGTTTGGGCCCATGGGAGGCCTCAGAAGGGAAGGAGCGCTGTGTGTTCTTTGGAGTACAGATTTTGCTGGTTTGGTTTTCGGGTGCCATGTCGCATTTGCAGAGCCCCAGAGGTATCAAAGCAATGGAAACCCACCAGAAATGACCCCATTTTGGAAACGACACCCCTCAAGGAATTCATTTATGGGTAATGTGACCATTTAGACTCCATAGTTTCTTCACAGAACTTATTTGAATTGGGCTGGGAATTAAAAAAATATATATTCTTTCCAATAATATGTCATTTTAGCTCAAAAATTCTTATTTTCACAAGAAATAAAATACTCCATTTTGTTGCCCAATTTGTCCTGAGTGCAGCAATACCCCATTTGTGGTGATAAACTGCCGTTTGGTCCCATGGGAGGGCTCAGAAGGAAAGGAGCGCTGTGTGTTCTTTGGAGTCCAGATTTTGCTGGATTGGTTTTCGGGTGCCATGTCGCATTTGCAGAGCCCCAGAGGTATCAAAGCAATAGAAACCAACCACAAATGACCCAATTTGGAAACTACACCCCTCAAGGAATTCATTTATGGGTGTTGTGACCATTTTGACCCCATAGTTTTTTCACAGAACTTATTTGAATTGGGCTGGGAATGAAAACAAAATTATTTTTTTCAAATAATATGTCGTTTTGGCTGAAAATTTCTTATTTTCACAAGAAACAAAATACCCCATTCTGTTGCGCAATTTGTCCTGAGTGTGGCAATACCCCATTTGTGGTGATAAACTGCCCTTTGGGCCCATGGGAGGGCTCAGAAGGAAAGGACCACCATTTGGCCTACTGGGGATTTTCTAGTGCGAAGTCATGTATGCAGAAGCCCCTGAGGTACCAGTACAGTTGAAACCCGCAAGAAGTGACCCCGTTTTAAAAACTACACCCTTAAGGCATTCATCTAGAGGTGTAGTGAGCATTTTGACCGGAGACCTACACCCCATAAACTGTAATGTGGGTTCTCCCGGGTATGGCAATACCCTACATGTGGCTGTTATCAGCTGCCTGGACACACAGCAGGGCTCAGAGGGGAAAGACGAGGGGGGATAAGCTGTGTGGAGTGCATCAGGGTAAGTAAAATTGGGGTAAATTATAAACCAAGGGATGTATGATAAATTTTAAAACACTCTTTCATACAGAGCTCTGGTTATTCGGGACACGTGTCACATTGATATATTGTGTCATCCATTATCCCCCTCTTATAGCAGACTTTGCACCTCTTTTGACTTTTTCCCTTCTTGCCAGTTTGGGGAACTTCTCCTGGAAAGTGTTGCCCTGGTACGATGCGTGTGGCCTCGCTTCCAGAAGTACTGGGTGCCCCCACTTCTTGGTCCCTAAAGATTAGGTTCTTGATAATCACCTCTTGAAATTCCAGGAAAGTTCCCGTCTGGCCTGCACATCGACGTAGCACGTACGCATTGTACAATGCCATCTGTATGATGTGAACGGCCAGCTTCTTATACCACACCGCATGGCGCTGTAGGGCTTCAGGACTTGATCTTACAAGTCCATCCCTCCCATGTACCTATTGTAGTCCAGGATGCAGTCTGGTTTGGGGGTGGCCTTTCCTTCATATATCCTAAACCTGTAGGTATACCCTGATGCACTCTCACAGCTTATACATCTTCACGCCATACCTTGCCCTCTTACCCGGCAGGTACTCGCGGAATTGAACCCTCCCTTTAAAATGTACCAGGGACTCATCAATAGAAATACACGTCTTGGGGTGTATGCTTGGGAAAACCGGGCACTGGAACGGTCTAATAGGGGTCTCCGTTTATACAAACGGTCAAAACTGGGGTCATCTCGGGATGGGCACGGATCATTATCAGTATAATGTAAGAAGCGAAGTATTGCCTCATTTATTTATTTTTTTAGGTTCCAGTTCAGTTCTGAAGTTGCTTTGAGGGGCCCATATATTAGAAACTCCTATGAAATACCCCATTTTAGAAACTAGACCCCTCAAAGTATTCACAACAGCATTTAGAAAGTTTATGAACCCTTTAGGTGTTTCACAAAAATTTAGAGCAAAGTAGAGGTGAAATTTACATTTATTTTTTTGTCAGAAAATCCTCTTTATACCATTTTTTTTATAACACAAAAGGATTTATCGGAGAAACGCAAATTAATACGTATTGCCCAGATTCTGCAGTTTAGAGAAATATCCCACATGTGGCCCTAGTGCGGTAATGGACTGAAGCCCCGGCCTCCGAAGCAAAGGATCAACTAGTGGATTTTGAGGCCTCTTTTTTATTAGGCACCATGTCCGGTTTGAAGAGGTCTTGTGGTGCCAAAACATTGGGAACCCCCCAAAAGTGACCCCAATTTGGAAACTAGACCCCTTGAGGAATCCATTGTAGTTTTCTTGGGGTGCATGCGGCTTTTTGATCAGTTTTTATTCTATTTTTAGGTAGCGTGGTGACTAAAAAACAGCAATTCTACTATTGTTTTTTTTTTTTTTTTACAGCGTTCACTGTGCGCTATAAATGACATATTCAATTTATTCTGCGGGGGCGATACGATTACGGCGTTACCAGATGTTTATAGTTTTTTTTATGTCTTATGGCGTTTGCACAATAAAATACGTTTTGTAAACAATCATTTACTTTTTGTGTTGCCTTATTCTAAGAGCCATAACGTTTTTCTTTTTCAATCAATAAAGCCGTGCGAGGACTTATTTTTTGCGTAACGAACTGTAGTTTCGATCAGTACCATTTTTAGGTACATGCGACTTTTTGATCTCTTTTGATTCCATTTTTTGGGAGGTGAATTGACCAAACAATTGTGATTGTGGTACGGTTTATTATTATTTTCTTTTACGGCGTTCACCGTGCGGGATCAATAATGAAATAATTTTGTAGTTCAGGCCGTTACGGACGCGGCGATACCAATTATGTATAGTTTATTTGTTTGTTTATATATTTTTATTAATAATAAAGGACTGATAAGGGAAAAGGGGGGATTTTTACTTTTAATACTTATAAAACTTTTATTTTCTTATTTTTACACATCTTTTTTTAACTTTTTTTTAACTTTATTACTTTGTCCCACTAGGGGACTTGAGGGCAGGAGGCCCTGATCGCTATTCTAATACACTGCACTACATGCGTAGTGCAGTGTATTAGAACTGTCAGCTTCTCACTCACAGCAAGCATAGTGGGTCCTGACGTTGTCAGGACCCACTAGGCTTCCGTCTATGGCATAGCCGGACGCCATTGTTTGGTGTCCGGTTGCCATAGTCACCATCGCCGGCCGCTATCGTGTAGCAGGCCGGCGATGGCAGCTTAACCCCTAAAAAGCCGCGATCTCTATAGAACGCAGCTTTTAAGGGGTTAATCAGCGGGGACACAGCGATCGGTCCCCGCTGTAGGAGCTGTGACAGCTGCTGAACAAGACAGCAGCGTCACAGCTCCTGTATGTGTCGGGAGGACGGCCGAAACGGGCGTTACTCCCGAGACGTACTATTACGTCATGGAGCGCGAACGATACAGCTGCCATGACGTAATAGTACGTCAAGGAGCGGGAACGGGTTAAGGACCTCAAAAGCCTGGACAGCCTCAGGAGGCCAGTGGAGGAGATCAGCACCTTTGCGAGTGAGATCCGTAAGAGGCTTAGCGATGACCGAGAAGTTAGCAATAAATCTCCTGTAATAATTAGCGAATCCCAGGAAGCACTGTAACGCCTTCAGGGAGGCAGGTTGGACCCATTCCGCCACAGACTGGACCTTGGCGGGGTCCATGCAGAATTCATGAGGAGTGAGGATTTGACCCAAAAATGGTATCTCTTGCACCCCAAACACACATTTTTCGGTCTTAGCAAACAGTTTGTTTTCCCAAAGGACCTGGAGCACCTTCCTGACATGCTCAATGTGGGAGGACCAGTCCTTGGAAAACACAAGTATGTCATCAAGGTACACTACAAGGAATACCCCCAGATAGTCTTTTAAAATCTCATTTATGAAATTCTGGAAGACCGCGGGAGCATTACACAACCCAAAGGGCATGACGAGGTATTCGAAATGACTTTCGGGCGTGTTAAACACAGTCTTCCACTCATCCCCCTATTGGATGCGGATAAGGTTATAAGCCCCCGGTAGATCAAACTTAGAGAACCATTGGGCCCCCTGAACCTGATTGAAGAGATCAGGAATCAAAGGAAGGGGATACTGGTTCCTTACAGTGACCTTATTCAAGTTCCGGTAGTCGATGCACGGCCTAAGACCACCATCCTTCTTTTCTACGAAGAAGAAGCCAGCACCTACCAGAGAAGTAGGGGGGCGAATGTAACCCTTAGCCAGGCACTCCTGGATATACTCTCTCATGGCTTCACGTTCGGGACAAGAGAGATTGAATATCCTACCCTTAGGGAGCTTAGCTCCTGGTACCAAATCGATTGCGCAATCGTATTCTCTATGAGGAGGTAACACTTCGGAGGCCACTTTAGAGAAAACATCAGCGAAGTCCTGAACAAACTCAGGTAGAGTATTCACCTCCTGCATGAGAGAAATAGAATTAACAGAAAAACATGACGTCATGCTGTAATGACCGGGGGTAGGGAAACAGACAAGTGAGCCCTAATCTACCCGCCACTCAGTCCCTGCCTACTTGCAACGACCCGCCCTAGGCGACGGGGTATAACTGGGCGACGGTCCCTACGCTCAATAAGTGCACGACAGACAAACAGACAAGGGAACACAGAAGCTAAGGGAAATGGGGCCGCTGCCCACGGAAACGCCATGAGCAACAAGAGTAGTGAACGAGCCGAGTCAAACCAGGAGTGTACAAGGTACCAAACGCAGAGCAGGAGAGTAGTGAACAAGCCGAGTCAAACCAGGAGTGTACGATGTACCAAACGAGAGCAGGAGAGTAGTCAGTAAGTCAGGGTCAATATCAAGCGAGGACAAATAGTTTAAGAAAATGCAGCAGGGCCAGGAAACCAAACGAGAAGAATCACAAGCAAGGAGGAACAGGAAAGGCAGGTACCAAAAATAAAGATTTTGCTGATACCCTCACTTATTTATTATATACAAAGTGAGTTTTAGGGAACCACAAAGGTGTATACCACCAGTATATGCTATTTTATATTTTTGGAAATAGGAAGAAGGGCGTCAGAACCGGCGGGTTACACCCCAAGAGGAAGCCGGAATGCCGGCGAAACGCGCGTCGGGTGTCCAGTCATATTTATGAAATCAATGTCTAAGGTCCTAGCCTTATCAAACGCTACCTGAATAATTAACTAAAAGTCGGCAACGACTTACATGTGGAAGCGCTGCTCCCTGAAGGAGAGCAGTGCGTGTATCTTGACAGACGCTGCAGGGTAAAATCCCTGGCAGCGCTCATTGAACCAGCTCACTAAGCCAGCTGATATACAAAAGCTGGTCGATCAGATTACCAAATCGTGCTGCTATTCATTGCCCAATCTGTGATAGCGGAGATAGTGAACAGCAAGCAGCTCACAAATAGAGCACAATATAAAGTGCATATCTAATTGAATTTGTAGCGCTCACAGGGCTCGCTGACACACACAGGCAGCACTGTCAGAACATTACAATCTATGTGGAAGTGCTGATCCCTGAAAGAGAGCGGTGCGTGTATCTTGACAGACGCTGCAGGGTAAAATCCCTGGCAGCGCTCATAGAACCAGCTCACTAAGCAAGCTGACGTACAAAAGCTGGTTGATCAGATTACCAATTGTGTTGCTATTCACTACCCTTTCTGTGAAAGCAGAGATAGTGAACAGCAAGCAGCTCACAAATAGAGCACAATATAAAGTGCATCTTTAATAGAATTTGTAGTGCTCACAGGGCTCGCTGACACATACAGGCAGCTTTGTCAGAACATTACAATCAGCTGCTGCTCCTTGCCCTTATGGAAAGCGGCGATAACAGACAGCAAGCAGCCCAAAAACAGTGCAATTCTATCTGCAAAAGATCGTTGGCATACAAGCTATCTAGCATACATACTATCTAGTGCTGCTGTTCACAGTCTCTCACAAACCCACGGTAGGAAATAACAATGAGCACATGACAATTAGAGCACTCCCTGTGGTGCCCATTCACACAGATTAACGCACCGTTGCTATTTCAGACAGAATTAGCTAGCATGTTAAAATAAAACAATGTGGACAATTGCAAGAATCTAAAATTGTATCATAAATTCAGTGAATCTAAGAGAACTTTGAGAATTGACAACTTTTAGACTAGCAAGCTTATAGTGACACATTCAGTGCACAGCACAGAACCCAAAAAAAAATATAAAAAAAAATTGATACAATTTCTATTTACAAATAGAAAACACTGCAACTGTCAATGCATACAAGAAATAGATACAATGTTTAATGATTGACAGCAATACTAATTCACACAGTGCATACAATATACCATTGTGATAAGATTTTCACTTACCTCAGCAAGCAATAGAGTCCAACCTTGTTGTAAAACAGTAGCAATTGATAACAGAGTATACAAAAGACAAATTCTGTTCTTCAAGTGCAGGATAAGGGGTTTTCTGCACTGCTATATAAATTTTGACCTACATTGATAAAATATATAAAAAAAATATTTTAGAATTATTTTAACCAAAACATATTAATAAAGTTTATTATTTTCGTTCTCTACAGGAACCACAACTCTTTTCCCTTCTTCCTATTTCCAAAAATATAAAATAGGGAAGGCAGGTATAAATAGACAGAGGGCGGGAGCTAGCTCCGTCTGGCCAGGCTGTGATAGGCTCTCCCACTCCTAAGCCTGCCATCCTGAGTGGTGGAAGATGGAGTCAGTCTCACAGACATAGAAGCAGGTGCAGACTGATTACCTATGGGCGTTGATACAGAAGCTGTGCCTGGCAGATCCTTTACACATGCATTCATTACCCCATTTGGTAAGATCCCCAGTATTCCAGTTAAACGTGGGACTATGCAACTGCAACCAGGGAAGGCCTAAAACCAAATCGGACGATAATTCCTGCATCACCAGTACAGAGCACTGCTCCAAATGCATGGAGCCAACAAGTAGTTCAAAAACAAGGGTATGCTGTGTAAAATAACCATTAGCAAGAAGAGTGGAGTCGATACCCACTACAGGTTTAAGCAAATCAATCAATGGCATAGCTAGAGACATAGCAAATTCCACAGACATAATATTAGCAGAAGACCCTGAATCCACGAAGGCACTGCCGGTAGCAGACCTACCACCAAAAGAGACCTGAAAGTGAAGTAAGATTTTATTAGGTTTCATCTTTACGGGAAATACCTGTGCGCCCAAGTGACCTCCCCGATGATCACTTAGGCGTGGAAGTTCTTCCGGCTGCTTATTCTTACGCCCAGGACAGTTGTTCAATTGATGCTTGTCATCCCCACAGTAGAAGCAGAGACCATTCTTCCTACGGAACTCTCTACGTTGTTGGGGGGACACGGAGGCCCCGAGTTGCATAGGTTCATCCGAGTTTTCCATTGAAAAATGAAGCAACGGAACCTCGGGAGTCATCATGGGGGAGTCAGAGGAAAAGGCACAAAAATGTTCAAGTCGTCGTTCCCTGAGACGTCGGTCAAGTCGTACCGCTAAAGCCATAACCTGATCTAGGGAGACAGCAGAGGGATAGCTAACTAGCAGGTCTCTCAGGGCGTTCGACAGACCCAATCTAAACTGGCACCTCAAGGCAGGGTCATTCCACCGAGAAGCTACACACCACTTCCTAAAGTCAGAACAATACTCCTCTACAGGTCTCTTACCCTGACGTAAGGTCACCAGCTGACTCTCGTCAAAGGCAGTCTTGTCAGTCTCGTCATAAATGAGCCCGAGAGTAGAAAAGAAAAGATCAACGGAGGAAAGTTCAGGGGCGTCAGGAGCCAAGGAGAAGGCCCATTCTTGGGGCCCGTCCTGGAGCCGAGACATAATTATACCCACCCGCTGGCTCTCAGAACCTGAGGAGTGGGGCTTTAAGCGAAAATAGAGTATACAACTCTCCCGAAAGGAGGAAAAAGTCTTCCGGTCCCCTGAGAGCCGGTCAGGCAACTTGAGGTGGGGTTCAAGAGGTGAGGTGTGGGGCACTACCAGGGAAGCATCATGCAGATTGTCCCTCTGAACCAGAGCCTGGACCTGTAGGGAGAGGCCCTGCATCTGCTGAGCCAGGGTCTCAAGGGGGTCCATAGATGAGTCAGGGACCAGGGTAGACTAGGTATATGGGCCTGTGATTATGTAATGACAGGGTAGGGAGACAGACAGGTGAGCCCTAATCTACCCGCCACTCAGTCCCTGCCTACTTGCAACGACCCGTCCTAAGCGATGGGGTACAACTGGGCGACGGTCCCTACACTCAGTAAGTGCAAGACAGACAAAACAGACAGGGGTACACAGAAGCTAGGGAAACGGGGCAGCTGCCCACGGAACACCGTGAGCAACAAGAGTGGTGAACGAGCCGAGTCAAACCAGGAGAGAGCGAGGTACAAAACGCTGAGCAGGAGAGTGGTCAGAAAGCCAAGGTCAATAACAAGTAGAGGATCAGTAGTACAAGCAGCAGCAGCAAGCCAGGAAACAAGCATAGAAGAATCACAGGCAAAGGAAGAACAGGAAAGGCAGGTATAAATAGACAGTGGGCGGGAACTAGCTCCGTCTGGCCAGGCTGTGATAGGCTCTCCCACTCCTAAGCCTGCCATCCTGAGTGGTGGAAGATGGAGTCAGTCTCACAGACATAGGAGCAGGTGCAGACTGATTGCCCACGGGCGTCGACACAGAACCTGTGTCTGGCAAATCTTTACATTACCATTCCCCTTGTCATGAGGATGTGTCCGTGCACTGTGTGATACTGTTAGTATGTAAGGACACAGCCCTGTGAAAGGGGAATCGTAACACCCATTTGTTAATGCTTGCACAAAAAGGTAGTGTTAGCAATAGTTATGGCGCGGCGGTGGAGAAGGGGGCCCAAGTTTGTGTAACAGCCCCGGGCCTATGGTCTATTTAATGCGCCACTGGCTAAGTATCATAGTGTAGCCACGGCTACACTTTAACTATTCCATTCTCCCTCTCTGTGCCTGTTAACCCTTTCTGCCATGAATTCCCTGAGTAACCCTTGGTATCCCTGAGTCCCTATTGACCCTTGCTACCCTGCGTATACCCTTGCGGTCCCTGAGTAACACTTGATGTACCTGAGTAACCCTTGCTGTCCCTGAGTAACCCTTGCTGTCCCTGAGTTAACCCCTTGGTGCCAGAGTCCCTGAGTTAACCCTTACTACCCTTTGCAGTCCCTGCGTTAACCCCTTGCTGCCCCTGAGTCACTAAGTTTAAACCCTTGCTGACCTGCTCATCCCCTGTTGTATCCCTGGTTAACCTCTGAAATGTTTAACCCTTCCCATTATTAATCCCTTACCTGATTAACCCTTAGCATTCAGGGACAGTGATATTATGAGGGAGTGGGACAGAGATAGTGAGCGTGTGAGTATTACAAGTAACTTATGTGTACTGTATTGTAACATAACTTCTATGTATGTTTAGGTAAGTGGGTGGCAGTATAGATTAGGATTGTGATACCATGCTTATACTGTACTGTGATTAGTTACTGTGTTTGGTGTATTTAATATATGAGAGTGATTACTGTATGTTAATAAATATTATCTTTATTTACTATACGATCTTATACACTTAAAAGCAAAGCAAGTAGACTAACGTTAATACAGAAGAAAGGTAGGGAAGCTAGGCATAACACTAGTGACCCTGACATAAAGGCAGTAGTAATAGTCGGTGACACTAACCGGTGAACCCCGCTATCACCTCAGCCCCTTTTACAAATATTATAACATATACATATATTGTAAATAACTATAAGCATACAAATAAAGATTAAAAGCGCAATGTGAACTGTAAGTCTCTATATAGTAATGCTAATATTGCTCTGTAGTCTGTACTCTCTGAGTACAGAGTCAAACTACCCTCTCTGTTGACCACACTACCTGTATGAAACAACTATAATTCGTGGCTGCAGTCTGCTTGAAAAGGGACTTAGAATTGTCAGAACAAATTTAATTTTAAAAAGAATAGAGCCCCCACCCTCGACATGTTTCACCACCGTAGTGGCGTCCTCAGGGGAAAATGGGGCTAATGGCGGCGACCGTGGCTAAGTCTTCTATTTATGACCTTACTGTGACGTCAGCTAAACTGATGCTACTAATCAGGGTGATCCTCCTAAGACAGGCCCCTAGGTATACAAATATGCTCCAATCAAACACAGCTATCGCCCAACCAATGAGGGACCCGCTATCGCTCTTGTGGTAAGAATGCAGCCATGCTTGATGCCCCGCCCCTGGAAGTTGAGTTTATTTTTTACGGCATGTTAATATTATTTTACGGGTTGAAACGATTATGGTGATACCAAATTTATATACACTACCGTTCAAAAGTTTAGGGTCACTTGGAAGTTTCCTTATTTTTGAAAGAAAAGCACAGTTTTTTTCAATGAAGATAACATTAAATTAATCAGAAATACACTCTATACATTGTTAATGTGCTAAATGACTATTCTATCTGCAAACGTCTGGTTTTTAATGCAATATCTACATAGGTGTATAGAGGCCCATTTCCAGCAACCATCACTCCAGTGTTCTAATGGTACATTGTGTTTGCTAACTGTGTTAGAAGGCTAATGGATGATTAGAAAACACTTGAAAACCCTTGTGCAATTATTGTAGCACCGCTGTAAACAGTTTTGCTGTTTAGAGTAGCTATAAAACTGACCTTCCTTTGAGCTAGTTGAGAATCTGGAGCATTACATTTGTGGGTTCGATTAAACTATCAAAATGGCTAGAAAAAGAGAGCTTTCATGTGAAACTCGACAGTCTATTCTTGTTCTTAGAAATGAAGGCTATTCCATGCGAGAAATTGCCAAGAAACTGAAGATTTCCTACAACGGTGTGTACTACTCCCTTCAGAGGACAGCACACACAGGCTCTAACCAGAGTAGAAAGAGAAGTGGGAGGCCCCGTTGCACAACTCTCGTCATAAATGAGCCCGAGAGTAGAAAAGAAAAGATCAACGGAGGAAAGTTCAGGGGCGTCAGGAGCCAAGGAGAAGGCCCATTCTTGGGGCCCGTCCTGGAGCCGAGACATAATTATACCCACCCGCTGGCTCTCAGAACCTGAGGAGTGGGGCTTTAAGCGAAAATAGAGTATACAACTCTCCCGAAAGGAGGAAAAAGTCTTCCGGTCCCCTGAGAGCCGGTCAGGCAACTTGAGGTGGGGTTCAAGAGGTGAGGTGTGGGGCACTACCAGGGAAGCATCATGCAGATTGTCCCTCTGAGCCAGAGCCTGGACCTGTAGGGAGAGGCCCTGCATCTGCTGAGCCAGGGTCTCAAGGGGGTCCATAGATGAGTCAGGGACCAGGGTAGACTAGGTATATGGGCCTGTGATTATGTAATGACCGGGTAGGGAGACAGACAGGTGAGCCCTAATCTACCCGCCACTCAGTCCCTGCCTACTTGCAACGACCCGTCCTAAGCGATGGGGTACAACTGGGCGACGGTCCCTACACTCAGTAAGTGCAAGACAGACAAAACAGACAGGGGTACACAGAAGCTAGGGAAACGGGGCAGCTGCCCACGGAACACCGTGAGCAACAAGAGTGGTGAACGAGCCGAGTCAAACCAGGAGAGAGCGAGGTACAAAACGCTGAGCAGGAGAGTGGTCAGAAAGCCAAGGTCAATAACAAGTAGAGGATCAGTAGTACAAGCAGCAGCAGCAAGCCAGGAAACAAGCATAGAAGAATCACAGGCAAAGGAAGAACAGGAAAGGCAGGTATAAATAGACAGTGGGCGGGAACTAGCTCCGTCTGGCCAGGCTGTGATAGGCTCTCCCACTCCTAAGCCTGCCATCCTGAGTGGTGGAAGATGGAGTCAGTCTCACAGACATAGGAGCAGGTGCAGACTGATTGCCCACGGGCGTCGACACAGAACCTGTGTCTGGCAAATTCTTTACATTACCATTCCCCTTGTCATGAGGATGTGTCCGTGCACTGTGTGATACTGTTAGTATGTAAGGACACAGCCCTGTGAAAGGGGAATCGTAACACCCATTTGTTAATGCTTGCACAAAAAGGTAGTGTTAGCAATAGTTATGGCACGGCGGTGGAGAAGGGGGGCCCAAGTTTGTGTAACAGCCCCGGGCCTATGGTCTATTTAATGCGCCACTGGCTAAGTATCATAGTGTAGCCACGGCTACACTTTAACTATTCCATTCTCCCTCTCTGTGCCTGTTAACCCTTTCTGCCATGAATTCCCTGAGTAACCCTTGGTATCCCTGAGTCCCTATTGACCCTTGCTACCCTGCGTATACCCTTGCGGTCCCTGAGTAACACTTGATGTACCTGAGTAACCCTTGCTGTCCCTGAGTAACCCTTGCTGTCCCTGAGTTAACCCCTTGGTGCCAGAGTCCCTGAGTTAACCCTTACTACCCTTTGCAGTCCCTGCGTTAACCCCTTGCTGCCCCTGAGTCACTAAGTTTAAACCCTTGCTGACCTGCTCATCCCCTGTTGTATCCCTGGTTAACCTCTGAAATGTTTAACCCTTCCCATTATTAATCCCTTACCTGATTAACCCTTAGCATTCAGGGACAGTGATATTATGAGGGAGTGGGACAGAGATAGTGAGCGTGTGAGTATTACAAGTAACTTATGTGTACTGTATTGTAACATAACTTCTATGTATGTTTAGGTAAGTGGGTGGCAGTATAGATTAGGATTGTGATACCGTGCTTATACTGTACTGTGATTAGTTACTGTGTTTGGTGTATTTAATATATGAGAGTGATTACTGTATGTTAATAAATATTATCTTTATTTACTATACGATCTTATACACTTAAAAGCAAAGCAAGTAGACTAACGTTAATACAGAAGAAAGGTAGGGAAGCTAGGCATAACACTAGTGACCCTGACATAAAGGCAGTAGTAATAGTCGGTGACACTAACCGGTGAACCCCGCTATCACCTCAGCCCCTTTTACAAATATTATAACATATACTTATATTGTAAATAACTATAAGCATACAAATAAAGATTAAAAGCGCAATGTGAACTGTAAGTCTCTATATAGTAATGCTAATATTGCTCTGTAGTCTGTACTCTCTGAGTACAGAGTCAAACTACCCTCTCTGTTGACCACACTACCTGTATGAAACAACTATAATTCGTGGCTGCAGTCTGCTTGAAAAGGGACTTAGAATTGTCAGAACAAATTTAATTTTAAAAAGAATAGAGCCCCCACCCTCGACATGTTTCACCACCGTAGTGGCGTCCTCAGGGGAAAATGGGGCTAATGGCGGCGACCGTGGCTAAGTCTTCTATTTATGACCTTACTGTGACGTCAGCTAAACTGATGCTACTAATCAGGGTGATCCTCCTAAGACAGGCCCCTAGGTATACAAATATGCTCCAATCAAACACAGCTATCGCCCAACCAATGAGGGACCCGCTATCGCTCTTGTGGTAAGAATGCAGCCATGCTTGATGCCCCGCCCCTGGAAGTTGAGTTTATTTTTTACGGCATGTTAATATTATTTTACGGGTTGAAACGATTATGGTGATACCAAATTTATATACACTACCGTTCAAAAGTTTAGGGTCACTTGGAAGTTTCCTTATTTTTGAAAGAAAAGCACAGTTTTTTTCAATGAAGATAACATTAAATTAATCAGAAATACACTCTATACATTGTTAATGTGCTAAATGACTATTCTATCTGCAAACGTCTGGTTTTTAATGCAATATCTACATAGGTGTATAGAGGCCCATTTCCAGCAACCATCACTCCAGTGTTCTAATGGTACATTGTGTTTGCTAACTGTGTTAGAAGGCTAATGGATGATTAGAAAACACTTGAAAACCCTTGTGCAATTATTGTAGCACCGCTGTAAACAGTTTTGCTGTTTAGAGTAGCTATAAAACTGACCTTCCTTTGAGCTAGTTGAGAATCTGGAGCATTACATTTGTGGGTTCGATTAAACTATCAAAATGGCTAGAAAAAGAGAGCTTTCATGTGAAACTCGACAGTCTATTCTTGTTCTTAGAAATGAAGGCTATTCCATGCGAGAAATTGCCAAGAAACTGAAGATTTCCTACAACGGTGTGTACTACTCCCTTCAGAGGACAGCACACACAGGCTCTAACCAGAGTAGAAAGAGAAGTGGGAGGCCCCGTTGCACAACTCTCGTCATAAATGAGCCCGAGAGTAGAAAAGAAAAGATCAACGGAGGAAAGTTCAGGGGCGTCAGGAGCCAAGGAGAAGGCCCATTCTTGGGGCCCGTCCTGGAGCCGAGACATAATTATACCCACCCGCTGGCTCTCAGAACCTGAGGAGTGGGGCTTTAAGCGAAAATAGAGTATACAACTCTCCCGAAAGGAGGAAAAAGTCTTCCGGTCCCCTGAGAGCCGGTCAGGCAACTTGAGGTGGGGTTCAAGAGGTGAGGTGTGGGGCACTACCAGGGAAGCATCATGCAGATTGTCCCTCTGAGCCAGAGCCTGGACCTGTAGGGAGAGGCCCTGCATCTGCTGAGCCAGGGTCTTAAGGGGGTCCATAGATGAGTCAGGGACCAGGGTAGACTAGGTATATGGGCCTGTGATTATGTAATGACAGGGTAGGGAGACAGACAGGTGAGCCCTAATCTACCCGCCACTCAGTCCCTGCCTACTTGCAACGACCCGTCCTAAGCGATGGGGTACAACTGGGCGACGGTCCCTACACTCAGTAAGTGCAAGACAGACAAAACAGACAGGGGTACACAGAAGCAAGGGAAACGGGGCAGCTGCCCACGGAACACCGTGAGCAACAAGAGTGGTGAACGAGCCGAGTCAAACCAGGAGAGAGCGAGGTACAAAACGCTGAGCAGGAGAGTGGTCAGAAAGCCAAGGTCAATAACAAGTAGAGGATCAGTAGTACAAGCAGCAGCAGCAAGCCAGGAAACAAGCATAGAAGAATCACAGGCAAAGAAAGAACAGGAAAGGCAGGTATAAATAGACAGTGGGCGGGAACTAGCTCCGTCTGGCCAGGCTGTGATAGGCTCTCCCACTCCTAAGCCTGCCATCCTGAGTGGTGGAAGATGGAGTCAGTCTCACAGACATAGGAGCAGGTGCAGACTGATTGCCCACGGGCGTCGACACAGAACCTGTGTCTGGCAAATTCTTTACATTACCATTCCCCTTGTCATGAGGATGTGTCCGTGCACTGTGTGATACTGTTAGTATGTAAGGACACAGCCCTGTGAAAGGGGAATCGTAACACCCATTTGTTAATGCTTGCACAAAAAGGTAGTGTTAGCAATAGTTATGGCGCGGCGGTGGAGAAGGGGGGCCCAAGTTTGTGTAACAGCCCCGGGCCTATGGTCTATTTAATGCGCCACTGGCTAAGTATCATAGTGTAGCCACGGCTACACTTTAACTATTCCATTCTCCCTCTCTGTGTCTGTTAACCCTTTCTGCCATGAATTCCCTGAGTAACCCTTGGTATCCCTGAGTCCCTATTGACCCTTGCTACCCTGCGTATACCCTTGCGGTCCCTGAGTAACACTTGATGTACCTGAGTAACCCTTGCTGTCCCTGAGTAACCCTTGCTGTCCCTGAGTTAACCCCTTGGTGCCAGAGTCCCTGAGTTAACCCTTACTACCCTTTGCAGTCCCTGCGTTAACCCCTTGCTGCCCCTGAGTCACTAAGTTTAAACCCTTGCTGACCTGCTCATCCCCTGTTGTATCCCTGGTTAACCTCTGAAATGTTTAACCCTTCCCATTATTAATCCCTTACCTGATTAACCCTTAGCATTCAGGGACAGTGATATTATGAGGGAGTGGGACAGAGATAGTGAGCGTGTGAGTATTACAAGTAACTTATGTGTACTGTATTGTAACATAACTTCTATGTATGTTTAGGTAAGTGGGTGGCAGTATAGATTAGGATTGTGATACCGTGCTTATACTGTACTGTGATTAGTTACTGTGTTTGGTGTATTTAATATATGAGAGTGATTACTGTATGTTAATAAATATTATCTTTATTTACTATACGATCTTATACACTTAAAAGCAAAGCAAGTAGACTAACGTTAATACAGAAGAAAGGTAGGGAAGCTAGGCATAACACTAGTGACCCTGACATAAAGGCAGTAGTAATAGTCGGTGACACTAACCGGTGAACCCCGCTATCACCTCAGCCCCTTTTACAAATATTATAACATATACTTATATTGTAAATAACTATAAGCATACAAATAAAGATTAAAAGCGCAATGTGAACTGTAAGTCTCTATATAGTAATGCTAATATTGCTCTGTAGTCTGTACTCTCTGAGTACAGAGTCAAACTACCCTCTCTGTTGACCACACTACCTGTATGAAACAACTATAATTCGTGGCTGCAGTCTGCTTGAAAAGGGACTTAGAATTGTCAGAACAAATTTAATTTTAAAAAGAATAGAGCCCCCACCCTCGACATGTTTCACCACCGTAGTGGCGTCCTCAGGGGAAAATGGGGCTAATGGCGGCGACCGTGGCTAAGTCTTCTATTTATGACCTTACTGTGACGTCAGCTAAACTGATGCTACTAATCAGGGTGATCCTCCTAAGACAGGCCCCTAGGTATACAAATATGCTCCAATCAAACACAGCTATCGCCCAACCAATGAGGGACCCGCTATCGCTCTTGTGGTAAGAATGCAGCCATGCTTGATGCCCCGCCCCTGGAAGTTGAGTTTATTTTTTACGGCATGTTAATATTATTTTACGGGTTGAAACGATTATGGTGATACCAAATTTATATACACTACCGTTCAAAAGTTTAGGGTCACTTGGAAGTTTCCTTATTTTTGAAAGAAAAGCACAGTTTTTTTCAATGAAGATAACATTAAATTAATCAGAAATACACTCTATACATTGTTAATGTGCTAAATGACTATTCTATCTGCAAACGTCTGGTTTTTAATGCAATATCTACATAGGTGTATAGAGGCCCATTTCCAGCAACCATCACTCCAGTGTTCTAATGGTACATTGTGTTTGCTAACTGTGTTAATAGGCTAATGGATGATTAGAAAACACTTGAAAACCCTTGTGCAATTATTGTAGCACCGCTGTAAACAGTTTTGCTGTTTAGAGTAGCTATAAAACTGACCTTCCTTTGAGCTAGTTGAGAATCTGGAGCATTACATTTGTGGGTTCGATTAAACTATCAAAATGGCTAGAAAAAGAGAGCTTTCATGTGAAACTCGACAGTCTATTCTTGTTCTTAGAAATGAAGGCTATTCCATGCGAGAAATTGCCAAGAAACTGAAGATTTCCTACAACGGTGTGTACTACTCCCTTCAGAGGACAGCACACACAGGCTCTAACCAGAGTAGAAAGAGAAGTGGGAGGCCCCGTTGCACAACTCTCGTCATAAATGAGCCCGAGAGTAGAAAAGAAAAGATCAACGGAGGAAAGTTCAGGGGCGTCAGGAGCCAAGGAGAAGGCCCATTCTTGGGGCCCGTCCTGGAGCCGAGACATAATTATACCCACCCGCTGGCTCTCAGAACCTGAGGAGTGGGGCTTTAAGCGAAAATAGAGTATACAACTCTCCCGAAAGGAGGAAAAAGTCTTCCGGTCCCCTGAGAGCCGGTCAGGCAACTTGAGGTGGGGTTCAAGAGGTGAGGTGTGGGGCACTACCAGGGAAGCATCATGCAGATTGTCCCTCTGAGCCAGAGCCTGGACCTGTAGGGAGAGGCCCTGCATCTGCTGAGCCAGGGTCTCAAGGGGGTCCATAGATGAGTCAGGGACCAGGGTAGACTAGGTATATGGGCCTGTGATTATGTAATGACAGGGTAGGGAGACAGACAGGTGAGCCCTAATCTACCCGCCACTCAGTCCCTGCCTACTTGCAACGACCCGTCCTAAGCGATGGGGTACAACTGGGCGACGGTCCCTACACTCAGTAAGTGCAAGACAGACAAAACAGACAGGGGTACACAGAAGCTAGGGAAACGGGGCAGCTGCCCACGGAACACCGTGAGCAACAAGAGTGGTGAACGAGCCGAGTCAAACCAGGAGAGAGCGAGGTACAAAACGCTGAGCAGGAGAGTGGTCAGAAAGCCAAGGTCAATAACAAGTAGAGGATCAGTAGTACAAGCAGCAGCAGCAAGCCAGGAAACAAGCATAGAAGAATCACAGGCAAAGGAAGAACAGGAAAGGCAGGTATAAATAGACAGTGGGCGGGAACTAGCTCCGTCTGGCCAGGCTGTGATAGGCTCTCCCACTCCTAAGCCTGCCATCCTGAGTGGTGGAAGATGGAGTCAGTCTCACAGACATAGGAGCAGGTGCAGACTGATTGCCCACGGGCGTCGACACAGAACCTGTGTCTGGCAAATTCTTTACATTACCATTCCCCTTGTCATGAGGATGTGTCCGTGCACTGTGTGATACTGTTAGTATGTAAGGACACAGCCCTGTGAAAGGGGAATCGTAACACCCATTTGTTAATGCTTGCACAAAAAGGTAGTGTTAGCAATAGTTATGGCGCGGCGGTGGAGAAGGGGGGCCCAAGTTTGTGTAACAGCCCCGGGCCTATGGTCTATTTAATGCGCCACGGCTACACTTTAACTATTCCATTCTCCCTCTCTGTGTCTGTTAACCCTTTCTGCCATGAATTCCCTGAGTAACCCTTGGTATCCCTGAGTCCCTATTGACCCTTGCTACCCTGCGTATACCCTTGCGGTCCCTGAGTAACACTTGATGTACCTGAGTAACCCTTGCTGTCCCTGAGTAACCCTTGCTGTCCCTGAGTTAACCCCTTGGTGCCAGAGTCCCTGAGTTAACCCTTACTACCCTTTGCAGTCCCTGCGTTAACCCCTTGCTGCCCCTGAGTCACTAAGTTTAAACCCTTGCTGACCTGCTCATCCCCTGTTGTATCCCTGGTTAACCTCTGAAATGTTTAACCCTTCCCATTATTAATCCCTTACCTGATTAACCCTTAGCATTCAGGGACAGTGATATTATGAGGGAGTGGGACAGAGATAGTGAGCGTGTGAGTATTACAAGTAACTTATGTGTACTGTATTGTAACATAACTTCTATGTATGTTTAGGTAAGTGGGTGGCAGTATAGATTAGGATTGTGATACCGTGCTTATACTGTACTGTGATTAGTTACTGTGTTTGGTGTATTTAATATATGAGAGTGATTACTGTATGTTAATAAATATTATCTTTATTTACTATACGATCTTATACACTTAAAAGCAAAGCAAGTAGACTAACGTTAATACAGAAGAAAGGTAGGGAAGCTAGGCATAACACTAGTGACCCTGACATAAAGGCAGTAGTAATAGTCGGTGACACTAACCGGTGAACCCCGCTATCACCTCAGCCCCTTTTACAAATATTATAACATATACTTATATTGTAAATAACTATAAGCATACAAATAAAGATTAAAAGCGCAATGTGAACTGTAAGTCTCTATATAGTAATGCTAATATTGCTCTGTAGTCTGTACTCTCTGAGTACAGAGTCAAACTACCCTCTCTGTTGACCACACTACCTGTATGAAACAACTATAATTCGTGGCTGCAGTCTGCTTGAAAAGGGACTTAGAATTGTCAGAACAAATTTAATTTTAAAAAGAATAGAGCCCCCACCCTCGACATGTTTCACCACCGTAGTGGCGTCCTCAGGGGAAAATGGGGCTAATGGCGGCGACCGTGGCTAAGTCTTCTATTTATGACCTTACTGTGACGTCAGCTAAACTGATGCTACTAATCAGGGTGATCCTCCTAAGACAGGCCCCTAGGTATACAAATATGCTCCAATCAAACACAGCTATCGCCCAACCAATGAGGGACCCGCTATCGCTCTTGTGGTAAGAATGCAGCCATGCTTGATGCCCCGCCCCTGGAAGTTGAGTTTATTTTTTACGGCATGTTAATATTATTTTACGGGTTGAAACGATTATGGTGATACCAAATTTATATACACTACCGTTCAAAAGTTTAGGGTCACTTGGAAGTTTCCTTATTTTTGAAAGAAAAGCACAGTTTTTTTCAATGAAGATAACATTAAATTAATCAGAAATACACTCTATACATTGTTAATGTGCTAAATGACTATTCTATCTGCAAACGTCTGGTTTTTAATGCAATATCTACATAGGTGTATAGAGGCCCATTTCCAGCAACCATCACTCCAGTGTTCTAATGGTACATTGTGTTTGCTAACTGTGTTAGAAGGCTAATGGATGATTAGAAAACACTTGAAAACCCTTGTGCAATTATTGTAGCACCGCTGTAAACAGTTTTGCTGTTTAGAGTAGCTATAAAACTGACCTTCCTTTGAGCTAGTTGAGAATCTGGAGCATTACATTTGTGGGTTCGATTAAACTCTCAAAATGGCTAGAAAAAGAGAGCTTTCATGTGAAACTCGACAGTCTATTCTTGTTCTTAGAAATGAAGGCTATTCCATGCGAGAAATTGCCAAGAAACTGAAGATTTCCTACAACGGTGTGTACTACTCCCTTCAGAGGACAGCACACACAGGCTCTAACCAGAGTAGAAAGAGAAGTGGGAGGCCCCGTTGCACAACTGAGCAACAAGACAAGTACATTAGAGTCTCTAGTTTGAGAAATAGACGCCTCACAGGTCCTCAACTGGCAGCTTCATTAAATAGTACCCGCAAAACGCCAGTGTCAACGTCTATAGTGAAGAGGTGACTCCGGGATGCTGGCCTTCAGGGCAGAGTGGCAAAGTATAAACCATATCTGAGACTGGCTAATAAAAGGAAAAGATTATTATGGGCAAAAGCACACAGACATTGGACAAAGGAAGATTGGGAAAAAGTGTCATGGACAGACGAATCAAAGTTTGAGGTGTTTGGATCACACAGAAGAACATTTGTGAGATGCAGAACAACTGAAAAGATGCTGGAAGAGTTGATGACAACATCTGTCAAGCATGGTGGAGGTAATGTGATGGTCTGGGGTTGCTTTGGTGCTGGTAAAGTGGGAGATTTGTACAAGGTAAAAGGGATTTTGAATAAGGAAGGCTATCACTCCATTTAGCAACGCCATGCCATACCCTGTGGACAGCGCTTGATTGGAGCCAATTTCAGGACAATGACCCAAAGCACACCTCCAAATTATGCAAGAACTATTTAGGGAAGAAGCAGGCAGCTGGTATTCTATCTGTAATGGAGTGGCCAGCGTAGTCACCAGATCTCAACCCCATAGAGCTGTTGTGGGAGCAGCTTGACCGTTTAGTACGCAAGAAATGCCCATCAAGCCAATCCAACTTGTAGGAGGGCCTTCTGGAAGCATGGGGTGAAATTTCTCCAGATTACCTCAGCAAATTAACAGTTAGAATGCCAAAGGTCTGCAATGCTGTAATTGCTGCAAATGGAGCATTCTTTGACGAAAGCAAAGTTTGAAGGAGAAAATTATTATTTCAAATAAAAATCATTATTTCTAACCTTGTCAATGTCTTGACTATATTTTCTAGTCCTTTTGCAACTCATTTGATAAATATAAGTGTGAGTTTTCTTGGAAAACACAAAATTGTCTGGGTGACCCCAAACTTTTGAACGGTAGTGTATATATTTTTATGTTTTACCACTTCTGCAAAGAAAATAATTATTTGCTAAAAAACTGAATTTTTTGCGTCACCATGTTCTGAAATTGATAAGTTTTCGATTTTTCCGTTGATTGAGCATTGTGAGTGCTTTTTTTTTTTTGTGGTGCGAGCTGTAGTTTTTATTGGTACAATTTTAGGATACATGTGACTTTTGATCACCTTTAATTACGTTTTTTTGGGGAGTTAAGGTGACCAAAAAAAGAAATTCTGGCATTCTTCATTTTTTTTGTACAGCGTTCCCTGTGCTTGTTAAATAATGTTATATTGTAATAGTTTTGACTTTTAAAGACGTGGCGAAACCAGTTATGTTACTTTTAATTTTTTTTAACATTAGTTTAGGGAAAAAAATGGGAAGCGTTCCATAAAAAACAACCCCTTCACAGCTCTCTTGACGAAAAAATAAAAAAGCTATAGCTCTTAGAATATGGTGACATAAAAAATAAATTATTTAAAAAAAAGATTTAACTGTGCAAAAGCTGTAAAACATACAAAATCAATATACATATGGTATAGCCGTAATTGTATCGACCCGCAGAATTAAGTAAATATGTCATTTATAGTGCACGGTGAACACTGTAAAAAAAAAGTTTAAAAATCATTGTCAGAATTGATGATTTTTGGTCAACTTGCTTGCCAAAAAACGGAATAATAAGTGATCAAAAAGTTGCATGTACCCCAAAATTATACCAATAAAAAAAATATTCCTGCAATTGTGGGCCAATGCTGTGAAAATCACACAAATATGCCTCAAATGTGCATGGTACTCTTAGGGTATGTTCACACGAGCATGTTACCTCCGTAATGGACGGACGTATTTCGGCCGCACGTCCCGGACTGAACACACTGCAGGGAGCCGGACTCCTAGCATCATCGTTATGTACGACGCTAGGAGTCCCTGCCTCTCCGTGGAACTTCTGTCCTGTAGTGAAAACATGATTACAGTACGGGACAGTTGTCCCGCAGGGAGGCAGGGATTCCTAGCTTCGTACATAACTATGATCCTAGGAGCCCGGCTCCCTGTAGTGTGTTCAGTCCGGGACTCGCGGCCGAAATACGTCCGTTCATTACGGACGTAATGACCTCGTGTGTACATACCCTAACACTCCTAAGCCCTGCCATATGTCCAGAAAAATGATAAATTCCTAGATAGGTGTGTCATCCAAAATGGAGTCACTTCTCGGGGGTTTCAACTGTGCTCTGGTACCTCAGGGGCTTTGCATATGCGTCATAGCGCCCAAACACCAATCCAGCAAAATCTTCACTCCAAAAGCCAAATGGTGCTTCTTCCCTTCTGAGCCCTGCCATGTGCTCAAATAGCAGTTTAGGGCCACATATGGGGTATTGCCGTATTCAGGTGAAATTGAGTAACAAATTGTGTGGCATTTTTTCTCTTGTTATCCCTTGTGAAAATGAAAAATTTGGAGCTAAAACGAAATTTGTTGGGAAAAATCTAATTAAAATAAAATCTATTAAACACCTGTGGGGTCAAAGTGCTCACTACACCCCTAGATAAATGCCCTGAGGGGTGTAGTTTGCAAAATAAAGTCTCTTTTTAGGGGTTCCCCTGTACTGGTACCCAGTGCCGCACCTACCATGAGGCGAGGTGAGCCGACAGCCTCAGGCGGCGCAGCCTAGCTGAAAGTGGTGGGCGGCATTTTGAGCCAGAGACGGACTGGACCGGGGAGGGGGATTATTTTACTTAGCAGACGTGCCCGTCTGTAAGAGCACTCCTCCTCCTCTCTGTATGCAGCATGCGCCACCAGAGAGGAGCAGGTCTGCAGGAGGAGCGGTCCTCTCCTCAACAAGTGGCGAGACGCATGAGATAAGTGGTGGACTGCTGTGCATACAAGCTACGTCCTCTCCCTCTCTCTCCCTTTCGTCTGAAGCAGGCGGGGCAGAGAAGAGGGGGAGGGGAGAGTTCACAGCCTCAGCGTTTGCAGAGAGGAAGCTCCGTGTCTAGTCCTCCCCTGTGTCCCTCTCCTGTGTCACCTTGCTTCCCTCTCCTGTGTCCCCTTGCTTCCCTCTCCTGTGCCCTCCTCCTCTCCTGTGTCACTCTTCTATGTCTCCTGTATCCCCCTCCTCTCCTGTGTTCCCTTGCTTCCCTCTCCTGTGCCCTCCTCTTCTCCTGTGTCACTCTTCTATGTCTCCTGTATCCCCTCCTCTCCTGAGTCCCCTTGCTTCCCTCTCCTCTGCCCCACTCCTCTCGTGTGCTGTGTCCCCCTATTCTTCTAACAGACCAGCTACTTCTGCAGCTGGCTATATCTGCTGTCCTGGGATGGGGCATGTTGTAAAGCCCCTGCTGCTTCAAGAGACTGCATGAGAGATCCTACATAGAAGGTAAGTGTGTGTATGAGTGTGTAAAAGCTTATTTGTGTGTGTGTGTATATATATATATATGATTCTCGTCTCTATATGAGACTGTTTGCATTAGAGATCCTACATAGAAGGTAAGTGTGTGTATGAGTGTGTAAATGTGTGTGTTATATATATATATATGTGTGTGTGTGTGTGTGTGTGTGTGTGTGTGTGTGTGCGTGTGTATATATATATATGTATATATGATTCTCGTGTACATATGATACTGTAAGGACATTCACACCTTGTAGTTTTGCAGCAATAATTTAGAAACTGTTTTTGCTGTGCTTTTGTGTAAATAGTAGGAAAACTGATCTGTAGAGTATATAGTGCATATACTGGTATTGTGTGTGTAGACTGTGTAGCAGTATTGTGCGTAGTGTATGTTGCAATATTATAGGCAGTGGCGTAGCTATAGGGGTCGCAATTGCGACCGGGCCACAAAGCCAGGGGGGCCCGCAGCCCCCCGCACCACACCAATAAACAGTTACTATAGTAACTCGGGCCGCGGGCCCCTGTTACTATAGTAACTGACAGTACTTACCCTCCTGGTTCCGGAGCGCAGTGGAGGTCCTGACGTCACAGCGCTATGCGCCGCGCACAACATCGTGATTCTGGATAGAGTTAGGACAGGGCTTCCGCCGCGGCTGAAGAGGAGGGTAAGATTAATATCCCTGTCTGCTGAAGCTGATTGGCGGGGTCCGACTCCCGGGACCCGCCAATCAACTGTTTTGAAGGGGCCGCAGTGTTCGTACGAGAGCTGCTTCCCCTTCATTCCGGTCACTTCATTCAGGTCACACTGTGAATCGGTGTCGGCGATTCACAGTGTGAGCGAGTAAGGGAAATGAAGTGGAAGCAGCTGTCATACGAGTGCTGCGGCCCCTTCAAAACAGCTGATTGGCCGGCTCCCGGGAGACGGACCCCGACACATCAGCTATTGATGGCCTATCCTGAGGATAGGCCATTAATGTTTAGGGACTGGACAAGTCCTTTAAGCCTACGATGTAGCAGGCTTAGAGGGCCCATGAGACAGGATCACAGATTGTATGATGCTGTCTGCTGAGCCCTGTATCTAAGCCAATCACATGGTAGTCTTAGATACATGGCCCATGTGTGATCCTGTCTGATGGGCCCTGTATTACTGTATAAGATTACTGTCTGCCTGACCCTGTATCTAAGCCTACCTTGTGGTAGGCTTAGATACAGGGTCCCACAGACAGTATCACACATGGGCCCTGTATCTAAGCCTAACACATGTGTTACTAATCGTTTTTTGTGTGTTTTCTTACAGGTTCGGTCGTTGGACTACGTCGGATTCCAGGACTACTTCGATGAAATTTTTTTTATTATCAATAAAATGGTTAATGAGGGTTGTGTGGTTTATTTTTATTTCAATAAAATATTTTTTCCATGTCTTTGTGTTTTTTTTTAAACTGTATTACTACCGCCTTAGTAATGGCCGCCGGGTGAGTGACAGCGTCCATTGCTAAGGCGGGGCTTAGTGTTAGCCGGTGCAGAGGCTAACACTAACCCCCTTTATTACCCCGGTACCCACCGCCACCAGGGGTGCTGGGAAGATCCGGGTACGATCCAGTACTTGACCATCTGTAGTGATGGTCGGGCAATGAGGCGGCCGCAGGCTGGGGAAGGCCTTATACAGTGGCCCTTCCCACCCTGGTAATGCTAGGCTGCTGCTGCTTTATTGTATCTGGCTGGTTATGAAAAATGGGGGGGACCCCACGTCATTTAAAAAAAATAAAATACAAAATAATTGGAAAGAACGATGTGGGGTCCCCCCTAATTTTCATAACCAGCCAGATGCAACACAGCAGCAGCAGGCAGCATTACCAGGGTGGTAGGGGGCCACTGTTTTTTGCCTTCCCCAGCCTGATACTAACAGCCTGCGGCCGCCCCGGTGCCTGGCCATCACTACAGATGGTCGGGTACTGGTTCGTACCCGGCTCTTCCCAGCACCCCTGGTGGCGGTGGGTACCGGGGTAATATTGGGTGTTAGTGTTAGCCTCTGCACCTGCTAACATTAAGCCCCACCTTAGTAATGGAGGTTGTCAATCAGCCAGCGGACATTACTAAGTCGGTAATAATAAAGTTTTAAAAAGTACAAAAACATAGAAAAAATATTTTATTGAAATAAAAAAACACAACCCCCATTAACCATTTTATTGAGAATAAAAAAACGCTGTCATTGAAGTCGTCCTTGAATCCGAAGTAGTCCAACAACCGAACTTGTAAAAAAACACAAACACACAAAAATACACTACAGCAAACCAGGCCCTATTCCAGGCTTTACACCCAAGCAATAGCAGAGAAAACCCTCTCTGCTGTACATGCTCCCTGGTTGCTTAAAACCTGAGTTTCTGCACTGTCCAGTAGCTGCACTGCTACAATATATATATATATATATATATATATATATATATATACATACAGTACATGGGGGTATTATTCAGTCACTATGTGGTCATGGTGTGGCGGTATTATTCAGTAACTGTATGGGGGTATTATTCAGTCACTATGTGGTTATGATGTGGGGGTATTATTCAGTAACAGTATGGGGGTATTATTCAGTCACTATGTGGTTATGGTGTGGTGGTATTATTCAGTAACAGTATGGGGGTATTATTCAGTCACTATGTGGTTATGATGTGGCGGTATTATTCAGTAACAGTATGGGGGTATTATTCAGTCACTATGTGGTTATGGTGTGGCGGTATTATTCAATATTGGTATGGTGGTATTATTGGTAATGTTTGTGTTACAATCTATGTAAATTACTGTGATGGGGGCTGTGGGGACGTGTGAGTGTGGCAGCAGATGATCAAGCTAAGAGACAGTCTGCAGAGTGGCATGTGATGTACTTTGACATGTAGGTGATACTTACGTGTGTTATGTGGGCCCATGACCTGTGTACAGCCCAGGGCCTAAGATCATATTAATCCACCACTGGCTTCAAGTCAGCACAGGCAGACCACTACTATCCAGCAGGTCGAGCAAAGAAACCAGCCCAGGTCGTGCCGCTTCAAAACAGCGCTAAGCGCGATCCGTCCTGGACTGGCCTGAATGTAATTGCAGAGAGTGACGCCGCAAATGAAACTGGCTGCTGAGGAAAGATATGGGGGTATATGACTGTACTATTTGCACTGCACTGATTGGCAGTAAGAATAATTCTTTAAATATTTTCCATACTTCAAACAGCACTTTAAGGGTATGTTCACACAGAGTTTTTTTGCAGGAGGAAAATTCTGCCTCAAAATTCTGTTAGAGATTTTGAGGCAGATTTTGTCCTTCCTGCACGTCGTGTGCCGCGATTTTCGCCACGTTTTTCGCTTGCGCCCATTGAGTGCTATGGGCAAAAAACTCCGCGAAATACGCTTTCTCTGCCTCCCATTGATGTCAATGGGAAGTCAGAGGCGTAAACGCGTGAAGATAGGGCATGTCCCTTCTTTCTCGGGAGGCATTTTCGGCTGGTTTTTGACGAGATTTGCGGAGCGGTTTCCGCGCCAAAAAACTCGTCAAAATACTCCATGTGAACAGGGCCTAACAAATAAACATCAAATGTTTTCCTATTTCAAAAATGTATATATTGCGTGTTTGTGTAAATCTAGTAATGAGAAAACTCCGATAGATTGGGGGGGGGGGGGGGACCTTTTTATAGTTCGCCTCAGGCAGCAGAGGGGCTAGGTTCACCCCTGCTGGTACCTCAGGGGCTCTGCAAATGTAGCATGGAGCCTTGTCATATGTCCAGGCCAATGATAAATGCCTTGAGGGGTGTAGTTTCCAAAATGGGGTCACGTCTTGGGGGCTCCCACTGTACTCTGGTAGCTCAGGGACTTTGCAAATGCGTATATATGGCGCCCAAAAACCAATCCAGCAAAATGTGCATGCCAAATAGCCCCATGAAAATGAAATAATTCAACATTTTAGTGTAAAAAATGTTGACTTTTGTTTTCACTGCCTAATTCCAATAAATTCAGCAAAAGACCTGTGGAGTGTAAATCAGTGTCGTAGCTATAGGGGTCGCAGCGGTCGCAACTGCGACCGGGCCCCCAGCTAGGGGGGGCCCGCAGGCCCCCCTCACCACAGTAGTGCTACAATGATTCCTCTGCATTGCTGGGTCCCTGCTGCGGTACAAAAGAGACCCAGTAATGTATTTTAAAGCATTGGTGGCAGCTCGGCGGTGAAATAGTCATTGCACGGAGGGGGAAGACTCTTGCCCGCCCACTGTACTGACCACCCAATCAGCTCGCTTCTAGCTGTTTCCCTCTTCCTCGTGGCCTGTGCAGAGGGATAGGAATGGCTACAGCAAGAAGATCGTGTGCTGCTGCTCTCTGACCCCACACCAGATGTATGTAAGTAACACCTTCATTGTGTGTAAGTCTGTCATGCTGAGCAGTCATACTTCAGGGCTGACTCTTTAGCATAACAGACAAAGTATATCTATCTATCTATCTATCTATCTATCTATCTATCTATCTATCTATCTATCTATCTATCTATCTATCTATCTATCTATCTATCTATCTATCTATCTATCTAGGAAAGACTGGGCCCCATAGCAAACTTTTGACTGGGGCCCACCTCCCCAGGGTGTCACACAACCCCCCCCTTGTAGATAGTGCCTTTTTTATAGCCCCCCCTGTAGATAACGCGATACAGACCCCTCTGTAGATAGCGCCATAAATCCCCCTTTAGATAACGCCATACAGCCCCCTGCAGATAACGCCATACAGCCCCCCTGTAGATAACTCCATACAGCCCCCTCTGTAGAGAACGCCATACAGCCCCCCTGTAGATAACGCCAAACAGCCAAACGCCAAACAGCCCCCTTTGTAGATAACGCCATACAGCCCCCTCTGTAGAGAACGCCATACAGCCCCCCCTGTAGATACGCCAAACAGCCCCCTTTGTAGGTAACGCCATACAGCCCCCTCTTTAGATAACGCCATACAGCCCCCCTGTAGATAACGCCATACACCCCCCTGTAGATAACGCCATACAGCCCCCTTTGTAGATAACGCAATACAGCCCCCCCTGTAGGGAACGCCATACAGCCCCTCCTGTAGAGAACTCCATACAGCCCCCCCCTGTAGATAACGCCATACAGCCCCCCCCCTGTAGGGAACGCCATACAGCCCCTCCCCTGTAGGGAACGCCATACAGCGTCCCCCCTCCCAAAAAAATGCGACCTACAGTGTGTCCTATAAAAGAAATGTATCCCCTATCCACAAGATAGGGGATACACGTGTGATCGCTGGCAGCGATAAGGAGAACGGGGGACCGAAAGTCCCCCGAAGTTCTCCATGACTAACCTCTGACTTCCGGCGTCTGCGCAGCTCAATAAAAATGAAAGGAGCGCTGGTCACGCATGCGCACAAGCGCGACCGGCGCTCCATTCATTTCTACGGAGCTGCCAACGGAGACCCCGGAAGTCCGAGGTTTGTGATGGAGAACTTCAGGGGACTTTCGGTCCCCCGTTCTCCCTATCGCTGCCAGCGATCACACATGTATCCCCTATCCTGTGGATAGGGGATACATGTCTTTTGTTTAATGGCAGAGCGGGGAGATACCTCCCTGCTCTGCTGTAGTGTTCAGTGACGTCGCGCTGTAGTAGCCATAGCGGCTGCTAGCGGAGCCTCCGGCCATGGTGGGGGCCCGTGCCGGCCCCCCCATGCCGCGGGCCCCGTAGCAGCCGCTACGGTGGTAGTTACGCCACTGTATCTATCTATCTATCTATCTATCTATCTATCTATCTATCTATCTATCTATCTATCTATCTATCTCTTATCCAATCGCGGTTAGTCGGCGATTCACAGAGTGAACAAGTGACCGGAATGAAGGGGAAGCAATGCTCGTACGAGCACTGCTCCCCCTTCAAAATAGCTGATTAGCCGGGGTCCCGGCGGGTGTCTGCTAGGCACTGTACCTAAGCCAACCACATGGAAGGCTTAGATACATGGCCCATGTGTGATCCTGTCTGCTGGACCCTGTTTCTAAGCCTAGCTTGTGTTAGGCTTAGACACAGAGTCCAACAGACGTGGGCCCTGTATCTAAGCCTACAATGTGTGTTACTAATGTTTTTTTTGTTTGCTTGTGTTTTTTTGCAGGTTCGGTCATTGGACTACGTCGGATTCGAGGACTACTTCGATGACAGCTTTTTTTATTTTGAATAAAATGGTTAATTAGGGTTGTGTGGGGGCGACAATTACGAAGGCGGTAGTAAGAAAGTTTAAAAAAAATACAAATATACAGAAAAAATATTTTATTGAAATATAAAAAAAACACAGAACCCTCATTAACCATTTTATTGAGAATAAAAAAACGGCGCCATCAAAGTAGTCCAACATCTGAAGTAGTCCAACATCCGAACCTGTAAAAAAACACAAATCCAAAAAGAATTTGTAACACATAAAAAAGCAAAACAATTCTTATACTTACGTTTCCGGGGTCCAGCGCTGGAGCCGCAATGTCAGCGAATGGGCCCTGTATCTAAGCCTATCATGTGTGATACTGTCTGCTGAGCCAATGTATCTAATCCTATCAATATCTATAGGGTTGTAGTGCTGTAGATATGCTGTCTCATATATATATGTATGTATATATATATATATATATATGTATATATATATTGCCCCTGATATTTTAAGACCTTAGTGACGCCCCTGGCTGCTAGTGTTGCATCATTGAGTCACTTAGGAGACCCATTGATGCAGCTGAAAGCTGCGGACCGTCGACCATGAGAAGAAATTTGGGGAGGCCCAAGAATAACTTTTGCACCAGGGCCCATGAGCCTTTAGCTAGGCCCCTGGTCTAAATGCTCACTATACCCCTAGATAGATTCCTTAAAGGGTGCTGTTTCCCAAGAGTAATCACTTTTGGGTGGTTTCCTCTGTTTTTGTCCCTAAGGGGCTTTGCAAATGCACCCAAAAACCATTTCAGCTAAATTTTGCACGTTGCCGTACTCGGGAGAAATTGCTTTACAAATATTGGAGTGCTTTATTTCTTTTATTCCTTATGAAAATCTGAGCTAAAACTTTTTATGAAAAAATATTTAGGTTTTTATTCCAATGATTTCAGGAAAAAAATTGTGGGGTCAAACTGCTTACTATACCTCTAGATGAATTCCTTTGGGGTGTAGTTTCCAAAATGGTGTCTTTTTGGTGGTGTTTCCACTGTTTTGGTACCACAAGACCTCTTCAAACCTGACATGGTGCCTCAAATATAATCTAATAAAAAGGAAGCCCCAAACTCCACTAGGTGCTCCTTCAATTATGAGGCCTGTGTTTGAGTCAAGTAACAAACTGGGGCCACATGTGGGACATTTCTAAAAACTGCAAAACCTGGGCAATAAATATGGAGCTACATTTCTGTGGTAAAACTTTCTGTGTTACAGAAATAAATGGATTTAAAGGGAACTTTAAATTTAAAAAATGACATTTGTAAATCTTACCTCCTGTAAAAGGCCTTAAAGGAACAGTGTCACCAAAAATTTTTTTTTTTAATATCAGTTTGATGTTAGTGTTTTATTAAAAACGTTTGTATTAATTTGTGTGTTTGTGTGTTACTTTTTTTTATTTTTACACTTTTTCTTCCCTATGGGGGCTGCCATTTTTTTTCCCATTTCTGTATGTGTCGATTAACGACACATACAGACATGGAATACGGCAGCTCAGTCCATAGGAGTCAATGAACGGGACCCGTCCCATTGACTTTGCACTATGGCTCTGTCCTGCGCATTCGCAGGTCAAAGTCAGACAGAGCAGAGCAGCTGTTTGCAGGGAGAGAGCAGGCGCCATCTTGAAGACCAGCTGCACTGCAGGTAAGATGTGTGTCTCTGCATGTCCCACTCTCTACCTCACAGACCCCCGCTCTTGTGACCCCCGACGGGCACCCCCACCCGACACCCCCCTCCCCCGAAACGGCCCACCCCCGACGCCCCCCCCCCGACGGCCCCCCCGAAACGGCCCCCCCCGACGGCCCCCCCCCTCCCTTGTGTGAAGCCCGTCGATCCAGCCCTTTCCTGGTTATATCTGCGTCTGGGAAAGCTGGGTGACCACCATTACCCCTCATACTGGAGTGTTTAGGGATGTGATTAATGAACCTCTCACACTCCAGTAGGAGGGGTAATGGTGGTCACCCAGCTTTCCCAGACCCCTGAACGGTAAATCCCTCTAGTTGTTCTGAGACTGTTTGGGGATGTGACTAATGAACCTCTCAGTCTCAGCACAATTAGACAGATTTACCGTTCAGGGGTCTGGGAAAGCTGGGTGACCACCATTACCCCTCCTACTGGAGTGTGAGAGGTTCATTAGTCACATCCCTAAACACTCCAGTATATGGGGTAATGGTGGTCACCCAGCTTTCCCAGACGCAGATATAACCAGGAAAGGGCTGGATGGACGGGCTGAGGGTGCACAGGGTTTTTGGTGACCCCCTCTGTCATGTGATCGGACCTAGGTTACCGGTTCATCAGACGGGGTTCATGTGACTATAACTCTGTCCATAACAAGAGACAGTGCACTCAGGACAAGCCCTGCCCTCATGCCATAGTTGTGTGGTTCTGTCTGCGGTGATGGCGGTGGGTGGCTCTGACACCCGCCTCCCCCGTCGGGTCATCTCAGGACAGAAGGGGTGTCCGGATTGGAGACAGCGCCACACCTGTCCTCAGGTTGTGTCTGGTATTGCAGTTCACCTCCATTGAAGTGAATAGGACAGAGCTGTAATACCTCACACGACCTGAGGACAGGTGCGGCGCCATGTTTTCCTGGACGACCCCTTTAATACTTTTCCCGTGTGTGTGTGGCAGAGTGGAGTGTGCACGGGCGCCGCTGATACTTCATAGCCGCTTATCAGCTGTTTTGAAGAATCAGCGGCGAGAACACACACACACACACACACACACACACACATCCCCCAAACACACAAAATCAAGTGTAATCAAGCGTTTTTTATGTGTTTTTTTTGCACGTAAAATGTGCAAAAAAAAAACATGTCAAATACACGGCGTGTGAACCGGTCAACTGAAAAGTCATTCACTTCACTTTCATCATTCTAAGGCTGGGTTCACACGACCTATTTTCAGGCGTAAACGAGGCGTTTTACGCCTCGATTTACGCCTGAAAAGACGGCTCCAATACGTCGGCAAACATCTGACCATTCATTTGAATGGGTTTGCCGACGTACTGTGCCGACGACCTGTAATTTTACGCGTCGCTGTCAAAAGACGGCACGTAAAATAACAGCCTCGGCAAAGAAGTGCAGGACACTTATATACATTATATGCAGGACACTTCTTGGGACGTAATTTGAGCCGTTTTTCATTGAATTCAATGAAGAACAGCTCCAAATTACGGCCGTAATTGACGCCTTGCAAAACGCAAGTACGAGCAATTACGTCTGAAATGACGGAGCTGTTTTCTCCTGAGAACAGCTCTGTCATTTCAGACGTAAATGCAGTTAGCGTGTGCACATACCCTAGGGGTATGTTCACACACAATGTTTTCAGCGGAAAAATCGGAAGCAGAACGCCTACAAGCATCTGCCCATTGGTTTCAATGGGAAATACGGCGTTCTGTTCCGACAGGGCGTTTTTTACGTGGTAGTTTTCCAAAAACGGCACGTAAAAAGACGCCCGACCAAAATGAAGTGCACATCACTTCTTGGGACGTTTTTGGAGCCGTTTTTCATTGACTTTATAGAAAAACAGCTCCAAAAACGGCCGTTAAAAAACGCGAGTTTGATTAAAAAATGGCTGAAAATCAGGAGCTGTTTTCCCTTTGTTTAGTAAGCGTGTGAACATACACAAGGCCTTTTGGTGTGTCCTATAAGGCCTCATTCACACGAGCGTGGCGTTTTTGCGCACGCAAAAACGCTGCGTTTTGTGTGCGCAAAAACCACTTAACGGCTCCGTGGGGCAGCAGCATATGATGCGTGGCTGCGTGCTTTTCGCGCAGCCGCCATCATTATGACACTCCATTTGGATGTTTTATTAACAGAAAAGCACGTGGTGCTTTTCTGTTTTCATTCATCCTTTTGACAGCTGTTGCGCGAATCACGCTGTCCGCACGGAAGTGCTTCCGTGCGACATGCGTGGTTTTCACGCACCCATTGACTTCAATGGGTGCGTGATGCGCGAAAAACGCCCAAAGAACGGACATGTTGTGACTTTTTTTCAGCGGACTCACGCTGAGTAAAAATCACGGACATGTCAGCACGGCCCCATAGACTAATATAGGTCCGTGCAACGCGCGTGCAAATCACGCGCGTTGCACGGACGTAATTCACGTTCGTCTGAATAAAGCCTAACTTCTTCCAGCTGCAGAATCACACCCAATATGGCTGCCAGACACTGCTTAGCAATTTGAAGACACCTTTACCTGGCTTGTGAGAGGGGGGGTGAGGTTCCCTCCCACATTTACAGCAGCTGTGAGTCAGGTTGCTTTGCCTTATTCACCTTGCTGTAATTCTGGGAAGTGCTCACTCTGGTGGCCAACATTGGAAAACATGTCAAATTATTATTTAATTTTTAATACTTTCCAACATACGGAAAAAAAAAAAAAAATACAGCAAAAAACGTAAAAAATATAATAGAAATAAGCAACGACACTTAAAAAAAAAAAAGGTTTAATTTGCAACACATTCCCTTTAAGGGTTAAGAAACTTTCTAAATGCTGTTTTGAATACTTTGAGGGGTGCAGTTTTTAAAAATGGGTTGATTTATGGGGGGTTCCAATATATAGGCCCCTTAAAGCTACTTCAGAACTGAACTGGTCACTAAAAATGTACTTTTGGAAACTTTCCTGAAAATGTGAGAAATTGCTGCTAAACTTATGCCTTGTAACATTTTAGGCTGGGTTCACACCTGCATTGGTGTGTTCGGTTGTTCTGCTTCATCAGAGGAGCAGAACAAGGGAATAATGGAACCAACGGTGCCGTTGCACAACGGATACCGCCATTCGACGACGGAACCCATTGACTTTAATGGGTTCCGTCGGCTTTCTGTCGGAGTGTCTGTGACTTTACTAGACACAATAGCGCAGCATGAAGTGCTATTGTCTCTTGTAAACTCCGGCAAACCCTGTCGGATCTGCGACTGAGGCCCCTAACTGAGCCTCCAACGCAGATGTGAACATAGTCTTAGAAAAAAAAAAAGAACGTTCAAAAAATTATGCCAACATTAAGAAGACATATTATAAATGTTAACTAGTAACTGTTTTATTTGGTATTACTATCTGCCTTGCAAGCAGTTTTTTAAATGACTCATAATTTTGGTGTTTTTCAGGAATAAATACTGAATGTATCGACTTAATTTTACCAGTAACATAAAGTAATAACGTTATTACCACTAAGGCCTTATTTAGGCTTTATTCAGACGAACGGGAAAAACGTCCGTGCAACGCGCGTGATTTGCATGCGAGTTGCACGGACCTATATGTGTCTATGGGGCCGTGCTGACATGTGATTTTTCCTCAGCGTGAGTCCGCTGAAAAAAAGTCACGACATGTCCGTTCTTTCGGCGTTTGTCGCACATCACGCACTCATTGAAGTCAATGGGTGCGTGAAAACCACGCATGCCACACGAAAGCACTTCCGTACGAACTGCGTGATTCGCGCAAGAGCTGTCAAAAGGATGAATGTAAACAGAAAAGCACCACGTGCTTTTCTGTTTACAAACATCCAAACGGAGTGTCTTTGAGCTGAGCGAACCCGGACAACCGAACCGAACTTCACCGGGTTCGGCCGAACTCGTTTTGGCCGAACCCGGCAAAAAAATTTCCGGTACGCGACGTCAGGAGATAGTCACTGTCCAGGGTGCTGAAAGAGTTAAACTGTTTCAGCACCCTGGACAGTGACTTCCGCTCACAATATACATGAACGTGTAAAAAAAAAAAAGCAGTTCTGACTTACCGATAACTCCCGGCTTCTTCCTCCAGTCTGACCTCCCGGGATGACAATTCAGTCCAAGTGACAGCTCCAGCCAATCACAGGCCAAGCACAGGCTGCAGCGGTCACATGGACTGCCACGTCATCCAGGGAGGTGGGGCCAGATGTCAAGAGAGGCGCGTCACCAAGGACGTGTCACCAAGGCAACGGCCGGGAGGGAAGTCCGAACATTTTTGTTTTTTTAAACAGGTTGCACGATATTGTGATCGGAATTCAATGTTGAGGGTGCTGAAAGAGTTAACTGCCGATCAGTTAACTCTTTCAGCACCCTGGACAGTGACTGACATCGACTAGCCTCATTTCTATGATGGCGGCTGCGCGAAAATCACGCAGCCACGCATCATACACGGATGACACACGGAGCTGTCAAGTGTTTTTTGCACGCGCAAAACGCAGCGTTTTTGCGTCCGCAAAAACGCCACGCTCGTGTGAATCCAGCTTTACACGAACGCTGCGCATCTCGGACGTGAAAAACTGCAGTTTTTCACGTCCGAGGTGCATCCGTGCTCAGCGCTGCAGGACGTGATGTCACGCATCACCCATAGTTGAGAGCCAATGGAGGGATGCGTGATGCACGAAAAGAAGGGACATGGCCTATAAGGACCCTTCACACGGTCCATTGAAACAATGGCTGTGTGAACGGCCACATTGAATTACATAGGCCCATGGGATGGCCGCTGTTTCAACGGCCGTCCCATGGATGTTTAACACGCTCGTGTAAATAAGGTCAGATTTACAATATTGGGCTTTGTACACAAATCGAAAACCGGCTGTGTCTCTAAGTGGTTAAAAATACTTTTATCTAACTGTTTTTAAATGATGGGAACTTAAACCAGCGATCGTTGGATTGCTTTCATGTTATACTGCAATACTAATGTATTGCAGTTTATCATGATTTTGTCTCTGGCAAAGCTTAATAGGACAAAGATGGCAGACCTGGTGGCCATGACAACCATTGGTACCCTACAAACGCGTCGCGGGGGCGATCGGCTGTTGGAGGGGGCTGCCCTCCACCTTCTAACTGTTAAGATGCCATGGTCGCTAATGATCGTGGCATCTAAGTGGTTGAATGAGCAGAATCAAAGTGAGGTTGCAGTGAGGCATCGGCACTTAGTATGCAGCGCGCTCAGCTCATACTTTACGACATTAAGAGTTTAAAATGTCTTCTCCTGGATCCAATTTTGTTTTTCGGGTTATAAAATGCATGCAAAATCTGCATCAAATCTGCACTGTTTGAATATGCACAGGGTTAATGATAAAGGGATAGTGACCCCTGTAGATAGTGCAACGCTCTGGATGGGGATTCTGCTCATAGAGAAAGCCCATGACGTCACTGTCCAAATAAGGACAGTGATATCAGGGGCTCCTCCTGCAGCGGAATTAGGGCCGGCCTTAGGATAGATGGCACCCCGTGCAAAATTATCTTTTGGCGCCCCACCCCATCAATAAAAAAATATGCCCCATAAAAAAAGTATAATGCCTTTTTAGTGCCCCATACAGTATAATAATAATAATATTTAATATTATAATATATATCAAGTACGCAGTTTTTAGACCTCTAATTGTGCCCACAATATTATGCCCTCTGTAGTACCCCTACACAGTATAATGTCTGCTTAGTGGCCCCACACAGTATAGTGCCCCCTGTAGATATTGCCATACAGCCTTCCTTTAGACAGTGCCATAATCCCCCATCTCCTCCTCTTAGATCGTGACATACAGCCCCCCCACCTCCCCCTTGTAGACAGTGCCACCAAACAAAAACAAAAATTGTACTCGCCTAGGCCCGGTTCCCATGACAAACGAATCTGCTCCACAACGGGATCCTTGCGTAGGCCGGCGTGATCTTGTAGCCTAGTACAGAGTTTCCCAGCTTTTTCGGACTCGAGGCAGCACTGGAAAAAGAACATTTCCTCAGGGCACCACTACCAACAATTGTTTCGAGAAGGACAGAAAATGGCTAAAAACAAGCACTACACTCGCAGGGTATGTTCACACAGCGTTTTTTGTAAGAAAACCGCCTTAAAATTCCTTTAGGAATTCACAGCATTGGTTTTTTTGCGTTTTTTCTTAAAGAGGCTCTGTCACCAGATTTTGCAACCCCTATCTGCTATTGCAGCAGATAGGCGCTGCAATGTAGATTACAGTAACGTTTTTATTTTTAAAAAACGAGCATTTTTGGCCAAGTTATGACCATTTTTGTAATTATGCAAATGAGGCTTGCAAAAGTCCAAGTGGGTGTGTTTAAAAGTAAAAGTCCAAGTGGGCGTGTATTATGTGCGTACATCGGGGCGTTTTTAATACTTTTACTAGCTGGGCGCTGTGAAGAGAAGTAACATCCTCTTCTCTTCAGAACGCCCAGCTTGTGACAGTGCAGATCTGTGACGTCACTCACAGGTCCTGCATCGTGACGGCCACATCGGCAGCAGAGGCTACAGTTGATTCTGCAGCAGCATCAGCGTTTGCAGGTAAGATCGACTTACCTGCAAACGCTGATGCTGCTGCAGAATCAACTGTAGCCTCTGGTTCCGATGTGGCCGTCACGATGCAGGACCTGTGAGTGACGTCACAGATCTGCACTGTCACAAGCTGGGCGTTCTGAAGAGAAGAGGATGTTACTTCTCATCAGAGCGCCCAGCTAGTGAAAGTATTAAAAACGCCCCGATGTACGCACATAATACACACCCACTTGGACTTTTACTTTTAAACACACCCACTTGGACTTTTGCAAGCCTCATTTGCATAACTACAAAAATGGTCATAACTTGGCCAAAAATGCTCGTTTTTTTAAAATAAAAACGTTACTGTAATCTACATTGCAGCGCCTATCTGCTGCAATAGCAGATAGGGGTTGCAAAATCTGGTGACAGAGCCTCTTTAAGCCGTTGGAAGCTAATGCAAAAGGCGCAGGTAAAAAAAAGCTCCAAACGTGTGCCGCAGGTATTTTCTGGCTCCCATTAATTTCAATTGGAAGTCAGAGGTGGAAACCACTTGAAGACCACCAGCCTCGCACTCACAGTAAAATGACCATCAGCCCCCACTCACAGTAAAATGACCATAAGCCCCACACTCACAGTAAAATAACCATCAGCGCCCCACGCTTTGTAATATGACCATCAGCCCCCCCACTCACAGTAAAATGACAATCAGCCCCCACTCACAGTAAAATGACCATCAGCCCCCCACTCACTCTAAAATGACCATCAGCCCCACTCTCAGTGATATGACCATCAGCCGGCCACTCACAGTAAGATGACCATCAGCCCGCCACTCACAGTAAAATGACCATCAGCCTGCCACTCACAGCAGAATAACCATCAGCCAGCCACTCACAGTAAAATGACCATCAGCCCGCCACTCACAGTAAAATGACCATCAGCCCACCACTCACAGTAAAATGACCATCAGCCCGCCACGCACAGTAAAATTACCATCAGCCCGCCACTCACAGTAAAATTACCATCAGCCCGCCACTCACAGTAAAATTACCAACAGCCCGCCACTCACAGTAAAATGACCAACAGCCCGCCACTCACAGTAAAATAACCATCAGACCACCACTGACAGTAAAATGATCATCAGCCCCCCACTCACAGTAAAATGACCATCAGCCCGCCACTCACAGTAAAATCACCATCAGCCCACCACTCACAGATTCCCCCTTTAGATAGTGCCACACAGCCCCTTGTAGGTAGTGTCACACAGCCCCTTGTAGGTAGCACCACAAAGCCCCCTTGTAGATAGCGCCACACAGACCCTTTGTAGATAGCGCCACACAGCCCCCTTGTAGATAGCGCCACACAGCCCCCTTGTATATAGCTTCACACAGCCCCCTTGTAGATAGTGCCACACAGCCCCCATGTAGATAGTGCCACACAGCCCCCATGTAGATAGTGCCACCCAGCCCCATGTAGATAGTGCCACACAGCCCCATGTAGATAGTGCCACACAGCCCCCTATAGAGTGCCACACAGCCCTCTATAGAGTGCCACACAGCACCCTATAGGGAGTGCCACACAGCTCCCTGTAAGTAGTGCCACAAAGTCCCCTGTAGGTAGTGCCACAAAGCCCCCTGTAGGTAGTGCCACACAGCACCCTAATAGGTAGTGCCACACAGCCCCCTGGTAGGTAGTGCCACACAGTCCCCTGTAGGTAGTGCCACACAGCTCCCTGTAAGTAGTGCCACACAGTCCCCTGTAGGTAGTGCCACGCAGCCCCCTGTAGGTAGTGCCACACAGCCCCCTGGTAGGTAGTGCCACACAGCCCTCTGGTAAGGAAGTGCCACACAGCGTCCTGGTAGGTAGTGCCACACAGCGTCCTGGTAGATAGTGCCACACAGCGTCCTGGTAGGTAGTGCCACACAGCGTTCCTGGTAGGTAGTGCCACACAACCTCCTTGTTGGTAGTGCCCCACAGACAAAAGCTCCCTTGTTGGTAGTGCCACACAGTCCACAGCCCCCTTGTTGGTAGTGCCACACAGCCCACAGTCCCCTTGTTGGTAGTGCCACACAGCCAACAGTCCCCTTGTTTGTAGTGCCACACAGCCCACAGCCCCCTTGTAGGTAGTGCCACACAGCCCACAGCCCCCTTGTTGGTAGTGCCATACAGCCCACAGTCGCCTTGTTGGTAGTGCCACACAGCCCACAGCCCCCTTGTTGGTAATGGCACACAGCCCCCTTGTAGGTAGTGCCACACAGCCCACAGCCCCCTTGTAGATAGCACCCCCTGCCTGTAGATAGCGCCAGTGTAGCTCCCTGAAGGAGCGGAATCCTCGTGTGGCCGGGGATTCCGCTCCTGGAGCGCTATGCTCAGTGGCGTAACTACCGCGGTAGCAGCCGTAGCGGCTGATATGGTGCCCGCGGCTTGGGGTATGTTCCCGACCATTCACCTTACAATGACGCTGATTGGCGGGGCAAAATTACTTGCCCCGCCAATCAGCGCCTTTCAACGACGCTAGCTGCCCCGACAATCAGCGTCATTGACCGATGCGTCATTCAGCGCCAGCAGACCTGCTCAGAAGAGAGCAGGTCTGCATTGCCATCGGACTGCGCGGGAACGGGATCATGTGAGTATGTAAAGTTTTTAGTTTTTTTCTAATAAAACTGTGACTGGCATTATCTATAGTGGGGGCTCTATCTACAGGGGGGGTCATCTATATTTGGGCCACTATATACAGGGTGGTCTGTATGTGGGGATGTGGGGCACTATCTACAGGGGCGGTCTATATGTGAGGATGTGGGCCACTAGATACAGGGGGGTCTATATGTGGGCCACTATATACAGGGGTGGTCTATATGTGGGCCACTATATACAGGGGGGTCTATATGTGGGGATGTGGGCCACTATCTACAGGGGGTATCTATATGTGGGGATGTGAGCCAGTATCTACAGGGGGAGTCTATATGTGGGGATCTGGGCCACTATCTACAGGGGGGGGGTCTATATGTGGGCCACTATCTACAGGTGGGTCTATATGTGGGGATGTGGGACACTATCTTAGGGGGTCTATATGTGGGACACTATATACAGGGGTGGGGTACCTGTGGGGCACTAGCTACAGGTTGGCTATATGTAGGGCACTGTCTAGAGGGGTGGGCTATATGTGGGACACTATCTACAGGGGGATTCTATATGTGGGGATGTGGGCCACTATCTACAGGGGGGTCTATATGTGGGCCACTATCTACAGGGGGTCTATATGTGAGGATGTGGGGCACTATCTACAGGGGTGGTATATATGTGGGGCACTATATACAGGGGGAGCTATATGTGAGACACTATATACAGGGGTGGGCTATATGTAGAGCACTATATATAGGGGAGCTATTTTTTAGGGCACTTTCTATAGGGGTGGGCTATATGTGGGACACAATATACAGGGGTGGGTTACCTGTGGGGCACTAGCTACAGGGTGGCTATATGTAGGGCACTGTCTACAGGGGTGGGCTATATGTGGGACACTATATACAGGGGGAGCTATATGCTGGACTATCTACAGAGGTGGGCTATACGAGGAGCACTATCTTTAGGGGAAGCTATATGTAGGGCAGCACGGTGGCTCAGTGGTTAGCACTATTGCCTTGCAGCTCTGGAGTGCATATGTAGGCACTATCTACAGAGGGCTGTATGTGGGATACTATCTAAAGGGGCTCCTATATAGGGCACTATCTACATAGGCTCTATGGGGGGTCACTATCTACAGGGGCTATGGGGGCTCTATCTACAGGGGGCACGGTGTGTGTGTGTGTGTGGGACACAGTTTATGGTACTATTATAATCAGGGACAAAGTGTATGGCGCTATTATAGTTAGTTTATTATATTTAGAGGTATTGAGAATTTTAACTTCGTTTATAGGTGCAGAAATGTTTTAAAAGTGAGAAGCTAAAGACATCTGAGCGGAAAACTGCAGAAATAGGTCGTGGCCGGAAGAAATCCATCATAGAGGTCTGGACCGGAGGGAGAAGAAAAGAACCAGAATCTGAGACGTCACCGGTGAGTCACTTAATGTAAATATTTTTTTGCCACTAATCAGTACTGTAGTCACTGTGGGATCTGCAGTGAGATGATGGTGGTATGATTTTTTTTTGTGAAACAGCATCTCCCAGCATATCCTCACCATTGTTCGGGCCATGCTGGGAGCTGTAGTTTTACGCCGTGCAACCTATGCGGCTGGGGTTGCACTAAATTTAGTTTTGGTGTTGTATATATGTAATGAGTTTGGTTCTGGGGATGTATATATGTACTGAGCTTGGTTCTGGTACTGTATATATGTACTGAGCTTGGTTCTGGGGATGTATTTATGTACTGTGCTTTGTTCTAGTGCTGTATTTATGTACTGAGGTTGGTTCTGGTGCTGTATATATGTACTGAGCTTGGTTCTGGAGCTGTATTTATGTACTGAGGTTGGTTCTGGTGCTGTATATATGTATGGGCTTGGTTCTAGTGCTGTATTTATGTACTGAGCTTTGTTCTAGTGCTGTATATATGTCAGAGCTTGATTCTGGATCTGTAATTATATAAGATATATTTATAATAACAAAATTGCAGGGCAGATGGAATTGTTCTCAATTCATTGTATATTTAATGGGAATATGTCAGGTAGTTTTAACCCCTTGAACTGCCACCATGTGGTAATACATGACCTGACAATATTTCCAAACATTCCCTTGTATGTTTTTTTCAGATGCAGCAAAATATTTAAAATCCACTTTTAAAACGGTACACACTATAGGCTAATTACTCATTAGAGGGTCATGGGGCAGTGCCGCTATCCTAAAGTCACATAGTCCTGCCTCCAAACCTACCTTTCCATGTTTGAGTGATATCTCCCTGGCTGATACAACTTTCTCGGATGCGCCATTGCCTTGTGGCACTATACACAAAGGGGGGGGGGGTTGTGTGGCACTATACACAAAGGGGGGGCTGTGTGGCACTATACACAAGGGGGAGCTGTGTGGCACTCTATCTACAGGGGGCTGAGTGTGGCACTATCTAGTAAGGGGGGCTGTGCTGCACTATCTACTAAGGGGGGCTGTGTGGCACTATATACAAAGGAGGGGGTCTGTGTAGCACTATATACAGTGGGGGCTTTATGGTGGTATCTACAGGGGGCTGTATGGCACCTTCTACAAGGGCGAGGAGGGGGCGCTATCTACAAATGGGGTGTGACACTGTCTATAGGCAGGGCTATATAGCACTGTCTACAGGAGGGCTGTATGGCACATTCTACAGGGGGCACTATTTATAAGGGCGACTGATTGTGGCACCCAGGGGGGGCCCCGGTCAAGAGTTTTCTATGGGGCCCAGTCTTACCTAGTTACGCCCCTGGCTCCGCTTGATGTCTCTGTCCACATATGGACAGTGACATTAGGGGCAACTCCTGAAGCGGAAACCCCGTCCACAGCGTTGCTCCTGTCGTCTGTGTCCATTTATGGACAGTGACGTCATTGGCTTCTCCTGTAGTGGAGCGCTCCAGGAGCAGAATCGCTGGCCACACGGGGATTCCACTCCTTCAGGGAGCTACGGTGGCGCTAGTAGATAGCAGAGCAGGGAGATACCTCCCTGCTCTGCTATAGTGCAATCACTACCGCTGTAGCAGTGGGCGCCCTCATGCCCGGTGTCGCCGCTTGCAGCGGCTATGGCTGCTACAGCAGTAGCGAGTGCAGATTCGCTGGACCCGGGCGCTTCTGAAGCAAGCAGGGGAAGGGAGCCAGCGCCCCTTTCGACCTGCTGGAGTGATGCGCCCTGTGCAAAGGCACAGGTCGCACACCCCTAAGGCCAGCCCTGAGCGGAATCCCCAGCCAGAGCGTTGCCGACACTCTGGCCAGAGATTCCGCTCATAGAGGGAACCAGTGATGACGTCACTGTCCATGTATGGACAATGAAGTCAGGGGCTACTCCTGGAATGCCAGAACCTCTGGCCAGAGCGTTGCTGATGCTCTGTCCGGGGATTCCGCTACTGGAGGAGCCATTGGCGTCACCATCTATATATGGACAGTGACGTCAGGGGCTCTATCTACAGTGGGGGGGGGAGGTGTGGCACCATCTACAGGGGAGCGTGGTGTGGCACCATCTACAGGGGAGGGGCTGTGTGGAACCAGCTACAGAGGGGGCTGTGTGGCACCAGCTACAGAGGGGGCTGTGTGGCACTAACGGCAGAGTAGGCTGTGTGGCACCAACTACAGAGGGCACTGTGTCACTATGTACAGAGGGGACTGTGGTACTATCTACAGAGGGCACTGTGACACTATATAAAGAGGATGTGTGGCACAATCTACAGAGGGGCCATGTGGCATTATCTACAGGAAGCAGTGTGTGCCAATATCTACAGGGAGCAGTGTGGAGTACCACTACCTACACCACCACCACCACCACCACCAATATCTACGAGGAGCACTGAGTGTGGCACTATCTACGCTGGTTTTTATGTTACTAGTAGTGGTCAGAACATATCGCCTAGCCCTAGCCTAGCCCTAGTGATAAAGTGAGACATCACCTGCCTGTATACAACCAGATAACCAGAGAGATACTGGCCACCATAGCAGTTGTCAGCCAAACTAGTGCAGACATTTTTGTTAATTTATTTGTATACAGAAATTTTGAAAAGAAAGCTACGCCTCACTAGCCACACCCACCAGATAAGCCACAGCCCATAAGCCACACCCACCATACTCTAAAGCGCAGATCAACAAGACATCGGAGACACACGGATCTATGGATAGGGACGAGCGGTCGTTACTCTGATTGCTCGGCCCCATACATTATTATCATGTTTACACAGGGAGATGTGCTGCCGACAACGATAATATGTTACTTTTTTAACCCCTTCCCGACATTTGTCATATGAATACATCATGGAAAGCTAGTGCTTCCCGCATTTTGCCGTATCATACGACAAATGGTGGACAACGGCTCAGAAGCTGAGTGAGTGCCACCATCCCCGGGTGTCGGCTGCATGTTATAGCTGACACCCTGGTGAGGACCGAAGTTTGCTCAGATCCCCGCCATTAACCCCTTAAATGCAGCGGTCACGAACGCTGCGCATCTCGGACGTGAAAAACTGCAGTTTTTCACGTCCGAGGTGCATCCGTGCTCAGCGCTGCAGGACGTGATGTCACGCATCACCCATAGTTGAGAGCCAATGGAGGGATGCGTGATGCACGAAAAGAAGGGACATGGCCTATAAGGACCCTTCACACGGTCCATTGAAACAATGGCTGTGTGAACGGCCACATTGAATTACATAGGCCCATGGGATGGCCGCTGTTTCAACGGCCGTCCCATGGATGTTTAACACGCTCGTGTAAATAAGGTCAGATTTACAATATTGGGCTTTGTACACAAATCGAAAACCGGCTGTGTCTCTAAGTGGTTAAAAATACTTTTATCTAACTGTTTTTAAATGATGGGAACTTAAACCAGCGATCGTTGGATTGCTTTCATGTTATACTGCAATACTAATGTATTGCAGTTTATCATGATTTTGTCTCTGGCAAAGCTTAATAGGACAAAGATGGCAGACCTGGTGGCCATGACAACCATTGGTACCCTACAAACGCGTCGCGGGGGCGGTCGGCTGTTGGAGGGGGCTGCCCTCCACCTTCTAACTGTTAAGATGCCATGGTCGCTAATGATCGTGGCATCTAAGTGGTTGAATGAGCAGAATCAAAGTGAGGTTGCAGTGAGGCATCGGCACTTAGTATGCAGCGCGCTCAGCTCATACTTTACGACATTAAGAGTTTAAAATGTCTTCTCCTGGATCCAATTTTGTTTTTCGGGTTATAAAATGCATGCAAAATCTGCATCAAATCTGCACTGTTTGAATATGCACAGGGTTAATGATAAAGGGATAGTGACCCCTGTAGATAGTGCAACGCTCTGGATGGGGATTCTGCTCATAGAGAAAGCCCATGACGTCACTGTCCAAATAAGGACAGTGATATCAGGGGCTCCTCCTGCAGCGGAATTAGGGCCGGCCTTAGGATAGATGGCACCCCGTGCAAAATTATCTTTTGGCGCCCCACCCCATCAATAAAAAAATATGCCCCATAAAAAAAGTATAATGCCTTTTTAGTGCCCCATACAGTATAATAATAATAATATTTAATATTATAATATATATCAAGTACGCAGTTTTTAGACCTCTAATTGTGCCCACAATATTATGCCCTCTGTAGTACCCCTACACAGTATAATGTCTGCTTAGTGGCCCCACACAGTATAGTGCCCCCTGTAGATATTGCCATACAGCCTTCCTTTAGACAGTGCCATAATCCCCCATCTCCTCCTCTTAGATCGTGACATACAGCCCCCCCACCTCCCCCTTGTAGACAGTGCCACCAAACAAAAACAAAAATTGTACTCGCCTAGGCCCGGTTCCCATGACAAACGAATCTGCTCCACAACGGGATCCTTGCGTAGGCCGGCGTGATCTTGTAGCCTAGTACAGAGTTTCCCAGCTTTTTCGGACTCGAGGCAGCACTGGAAAAAGAACATTTCCTCAGGGCACCACTACCAACAATTGTTTCGAGAAGGACAGAAAATGGCTAAAAACAAGCACTACACTCGCAGGGTATGTTCACACAGCGTTTTTTGTAAGAAAACCGCCTTAAAATTCCTTTAGGAATTCACAGCATTGGTTTTTTTGCGTTTTTTCTTAAGCCGTTGGAAGCTAATGCAAAAGGCGCAGGTAAAAAAAAGCTCCAAACGTGTGCCGCAGGTATTTTCTGGCTCCCATTAATTTCAATTGGAAGTCAGAGGTGGAAACCACTTGAAGACCACCAGCCTCGCACTCACAGTAAAATGACCATCAGCCCCCACTCACAGTAAAATGACCATAAGCCCCGCACTCACAGTAAAATAACCATCAGCGCCCCACGCTTTGTAATATGACCATCAGCCCCCCCACTCACAGTAAAATGACCATCAGCCCCCCACTCACTCTAAAATGACCATCAGCCCCACTCTCAGTGATATGACCATCAGCCGGCCACTCACAGTAAGATGACCATCAGCCCGCCACTCACAGTAAAATGACCATCAGCCTGCCACTCACAGTAGAATAACCATCAGCCAGCCACTCACAGTAAAATGACCATCAGCCCGCCACTCACAGTAAAATGACCATCAGCCCACCACTCACAGTAAAATGACCATCAGCCCGCCACGCACAGTAAAATTACCATCAGCCCGCCACTCACAGTAAAATTACCATCAGCCCGCCACTCACAGTAAAATTACCAACAGCCCGCCACTCACAGTAAAATGACCAACAGCCCGCCACTCACAGTAAAATAACCATCAGACCACCACTGACAGTAAAATGATCATCAGCCCCCCACTCACAGTAAAATGACCATCAGCCCGCCACTCACAGTAAAATCACCATCAGCCCACCACTCACAGATTCCCCCTTTAGATAGTGCCACACAGCCCCTTGTAGGTAGCACCACAAAGCCCCCTTGTAGATAGCGCCACACAGACCCTTTGTAGATAGCGCCACACAGCCCCCTTGTAGATAGCGCCACACAGCCCCCTTGTATATAGCTTCACACAGCCCCCTTGTAGATAGTGCCACACAGCCCCCATGTAGATAGTGCCACACAGCCCCCATGTAGATAGTGCCACCCAGCCCCATGTAGATAGTGCCACACAGCCCCATGTAGATAGTGCCACACAGCCCCCTATAGAGTGCCACACAGCCCTCTATAGAGTGCCACACAGCACCCTATAGGGAGTGCCACACAGCTCCCTGTAAGTAGTGCCACAAAGTCCCCTGTAGGTAGTGCCACAAAGCCCCCTGTAGGTAGTGCCACACAGCACCCTAATAGGTAGTGCCACACAGCCCCCTGGTAGGTAGTGCCACACAGTCCCCTGTAGGTAGTGCCACACAGCTCCCTGTAAGTAGTGCCACACAGTCCCCTGTAGGTAGTGCCACACAGCCCCCTGTAGGTAGTGCCACACAGCCCCCTGGTAGGTAGTGCCACACAGCCCTCTGGTAAGGAAGTGCCACACAGCGTCCTGGTAGGTAGTGCCACACAGCGTCCTGGTAGATAGTGCCACACAGCATCCTGGTAGGTAGTGCCACACAGCGTTCCTGGTAGGTAGTGCCACACAACCTCCTTGTTGGTAGTGCCCCACAGACAAAAGCTCCCTTGTTGGTAGTGCCACACAGTCCACAGCCCCCTTGTTGGTAGTGCCACACAGCCCACAGTCCCCTTGTTGGTAGTGCCACACAGCCAACAGTCCCCTTGTTTGTAGTGCCACACAGCCCACAGCCCCCTTGTAGGTAGTGCCACACAGCCCACAGCCCCCTTGTTGGTAGTGCCATACAGCCCACAGTCGCCTTGTTGGTAGTGCCACACAGCCCACAGCCCCCTTGTTGGTAATGGCACACAGCCCCCTTGTAGGTAGTGCCACACAGCCCACAGCCCCCTTGTAGATAGCACCCCCTGCCTGTAGATAGCGCCAGTGTAGCTCCCTGAAGGAGCGGAATCCTCGTGTGGCCGGGGATTCCGCTCCTGGAGCGCTATGCTCAGTGGCGTAACTACCGCGGTAGCAGCCGTAGCGGCTGATATGGTGCCCGCGGCTTGGGGTATGTTCCCGACCATTCACCTTACAATGACGCTGATTGGCGGGGCAAAATTACTTGCCCCGCCAATCAGCGCCTTTCAACGACGCTAGCTGCCCCGACAATCAGCGTCATTGACCGATGCGTCATTCAGCGCCAGCAGACCTGCTCAGAAGAGAGCAGGTCTGCATTGCCATCGGACTGCGCGGGAACGGGATCATGTGAGTATGTAAAGTTTTTAGTTTTTTTCTAATAAAACTGTGACTGGCATTATCTATAGTGGGGGCTCTATCTACAGGGGGGGTCATCTATATTTGGGCCACTATATACAGGGTGGTCTGTATGTGGGGATGTGGGGCACTATCTACAGGGGCGGTCTATATGTGAGGATGTGGGCCACTAGATACAGGGGGGTCTATATGTGGGCCACTATATACAGGGGTGGTCTATATGTGGGCCACTATATACAGGGGGGTCTATATGTGGGGATGTGGGCCACTATCTACAGGGGGTATCTATATGTGGGGATGTGAGCCAGTATCTACAGGGGGAGTCTATATGTGGGGATCTGGGCCACTATCTACAGGGGGGGGGGTCTATATGTGGGCCACTATCTACAGGTGGGTCTATATGTGGGGATGTGGGACACTATCTTAGGGGGTCTATATGTGGGACACTATATACAGGGGTGGGGTACCTGTGGGGCACTAGCTACAGGTTGGCTATATGTAGGGCACTGTCTAGAGGGGTGGGCTATATGAGGGACACTATCTACAGGGGGATTCTATATGTGGGGATGTGGGCCACTATCTACAGGGGGGTCTATATGTGGGCCACTATCTACAGGGGGTCTATATGTGAGGATGTGGGGCACTATCTACAGGGGTGGTATATATGTGGGGCACTATATACAGGGGGAGCTATATGTGAGACACTATATACAGGGGTGGGCTATATGTAGAGCACTATATATAGGGGAGCTATTTTTTAGGGCACTTTCTATAGGGTGGGCTATATGTGGGACACAATATACAGGGGTGGGTTACCTGTGGGGCACTAGCTACAGGGTGGCTATATGTAGGGCACTGTCTACAGGGGTGGGCTATATGTGGGACACTATATACAGGGGGAGCTATATGCTGGACTATCTACAGAGGTGGGCTATACGAGGAGCACTATCTTTAGGGGAAGCTATATGTAGGGCAGCACGGTGGCTCAGTGGTTAGCACTATTGCCTTGCAGCTCTGGAGTGCATATGTAGGCACTATCTACAGAGGGCTGTATGTGGGATACTATCTAAAGGGGCTCCTATATAGGGCACTATCTACATAGGCTCTATGGGGGGTCACTATCTACAGGGGCTATGGGGGCTCTATCTACAGGGGGCACGGTGTGTGTGTGTGTGTGGGACACAGTTTATGGTACTATTATAATCAGGGACAAAGTGTATGGCGCTATTATAGTTAGTTTATTATATTTAGAGGTATTGAGAATTTTAACTTCGTTTATAGGTGCAGAAATGTTTTAAAAGTGAGAAGCTAAAGACATCTGAGCGGAAAACTGCAGAAATAGGTCGTGGCCGGAAGAAATCCATCATAGAGGTCTGGACCGGAGGGAGAAGAAAAGAACCAGAATCTGAGACGTCACCGGTGAGTCACTTAATGTAAATATTTTTTTGCCACTAATCAGTACTGTAGTCACTGTGGGATCTGCAGTGAGATGATGGTGGTATGATTTTTTTTTGTGAAACAGCATCTCCCAGCATATCCTCACCATTGTTCGGGCCATGCTGGGAGCTGTAGTTTTACGCCGTGCAACCTATGCGGCTGGGGTTGCACTAAATTTAGTTTTGGTGTTGTATATATGTAATGAGTTTGGTTCTGGGGATGTATATATGTACTGAGCTTGGTTCTGGTACTGTATATATGTACTGAGCTTGGTTCTGGGGATGTATTTATGTACTGTGCTTTGTTCTAGTGCTGTATTTATGTACTGAGGTTGGTTCTGGTGCTGTATATATGTACTGAGCTTGGTTCTGGAGCTGTATTTATGTACTGAGGTTGGTTCTGGTGCTGTATATATGTATGGGCTTGGTTCTAGTGCTGTATTTATGTACTGAGCTTTGTTCTAGTGCTGTATATATGTCAGAGCTTGATTCTGGATCTGTAATTATATAAGATATATTTATAATAACAAAATTGCAGGGCAGATGGAATTGTTCTCAATTCATTGTATATTTAATGGGAATATGTCAGGTAGTTTTAACCCCTTGAACTGCCACCATGTGGTAATACATGACCTGACAATATTTCCAAACATTCCCTTGTATGTTTTTTTCAGATGCAGCAAAATATTTAAAATCCACTTTTAAAACGGTACACACTATAGGCTAATTACTCATTAGAGGGTCATGGGGCAGTGCCGCTATCCTAAAGTCACATAGTCCTGCCTCCAAACCTACCTTTCCATGTTTGAGTGATATCTCCCTGGCTGATACAACTTTCTCGGATGCGCCATTGCCTTGTGGCACTATACACAAAGGGGGGGGGGGGGTTGTGTGGCACTATACACAAAGGGGGGGCTGTGTGGCACTATACACAAGGGGGAGCTGTGTGGCACTCTATCTACAGGGGGCTGAGTGTGGCACTATCTAGTAAGGGGGGCTGTGCTGCACTATCTACTAAGGGGGGCTGTGTGGCACTATATACAAAGGAGGGGGTCTGTGTAGCACTATATACAGTGGGGGCTTTATGGTGGTATCTACAGGGGGCTGTATGGCACCTTCTACAAGGGCGAGGAGGGGGCGCTATCTACAAATGGGGTGTGACACTGTCTATAGGCAGGGCTATATAGCACTGTCTACAGGAGGGCTGTATGGCACATTCTACAGGGGGCACTATTTATAAGGGCGACTGATTGTGGCACCCAGGGGGGGCCCCGGTCAAGAGTTTTCTATGGGGCCCAGTCTTACCTAGTTACGCCCCTGGCTCCGCTTGATGTCTCTGTCCACATATGGACAGTGACATTAGGGGCAACTCCTGAAGCGGAAACCCCGTCCACAGCGTTGCTCCTGTCGTCTGTGTCCATTTATGGACAGTGACGTCATTGGCTTCTCCTGTAGTGGAGCGCTCCAGGAGCAGAATCGCTGGCCACACGGGGATTCCACTCCTTCAGGGAGCTACGGTGGCGCTAGTAGATAGCAGAGCAGGGAGATACCTCCCTGCTCTGCTATAGTGCAATCACTACCGCTGTAGCAGTGGGCGCCCTCATGCCCGGTGTCGCCGCTTGCAGCGGCTATGGCTGCTACAGCAGTAGCGAGTGCAGATTCGCTGGACCCGGGCGCTTCTGAAGCAAGCAGGGGAAGGGAGCCAGCGCCCCTTTCGACCTGCTGGAGTGATGCGCCCTGTGCAAAGGCACAGGTCGCACACCCCTAAGGCCAGCCCTGAGCGGAATCCCCAGCCAGAGCGTTGCCGACACTCTGGCCAGAGATTCCGCTCATAGAGGGAACCAGTGATGACGTCACTGTCCATGTATGGACAATGAAGTCAGGGGCTACTCCTGGAATGCCAGAACCTCTGGCCAGAGCGTTGCTGATGCTCTGTCCGGGGATTCCGCTACTGGAGGAGCCATTGGCGTCACCATCTATATATGGACAGTGACGTCAGGGGCTCTATCTACAGTGGGGGGGGGAGGTGTGGCACCATCTACAGGGGAGCGTGGTGTGGCACCATCTACAGGGGAGGGGCTGTGTGGAACCAGCTACAGAGGGGGCTGTGTGGCACCAGCTACAGAGGGGGCTGTGTGGCACTAACGGCAGAGTAGGCTGTGTGGCACCAACTACAGAGGGCACTGTGTCACTATGTACAGAGAGGACTGTGGTACTATCTACAGAGGGCACTGTGACACTATATAAAGAGGATGTGTGGCACAATCTACAGAGGGGCCATGTGGCATTATCTACAGGAAGCAGTGTGTGCCAATATCTACAGGGAGCAGTGTGGAGTACCACTACCTACACCACCACCACCACCACCACCACCAATATCTACGAGGAGCACTGAGTGTGGCACTATCTACGCTGGTTTTTATGTTACTAGTAGTGGTCAGAACATATCGCCTAGCCCTAGCCTAGCCCTAGTGATAAAGTGAGACATCACCTGCCTGTATACAACCAGATAACCAGAGAGATACTGGCCACCATAGCAGTTGTCAGCCAAACTAGTGCAGACATTTTTGTTAATTTATTTGTATACAGAAATTTTGAAAAGAAAGCTACGCCTCACTAGCCACACCCACCAGATAAGCCACAGCCCATAAGCCACACCCACCATACTCTAAAGCGCAGATCAACAAGACATCGGAGACACACGGATCTATGGATAGGGACGAGCGGTCGTTACTCTGATTGCTCGGCCCCATACATTATTATCATGTTTACACAGGGAGATGTGCTGCCGACAACGATAATATGTTACTTTTTTAACCCCTTCCCGACATTTGTCATATGAATACATCATGGAAAGCTAGTGCTTCCCGCATTTTGCCGTATCATACGACAAATGGTGGACAACGGCTCAGAAGCTGAGTGAGTGCCACCATCCCCGGGTGTCGGCTGCATGTTATAGCTGACACCCTGGTGAGGACCGAAGTTTGCTCAGATCCCCGCCATTAACCCCTTAAATGCAGCGGTCAAAAGCGATCGCTGCATTTAAGGGGTTTTCAGCTCATCGGCACCCCAGCAAAGAAATTTCCGTGGTTTTGGTGGCTACAAAGGCAACCAGCGGCTTAACACTAGCATCCAGGTTTGCCTAGTGCGAAAAAATTTCAGGCCCTAAACAGAGGAGGGGCCTAAAAGGCTTCCGTAGATGTCGGCAAGATGGTGCCGGCTCAGGAACTGAGCCGGCGTCATCAGCCGTGGATGTCAGCTGTATGTTACATCTGACATCAACCTAGAAAGAGGTGGCTGCATCTTAGAGGTTGGCAGCAGATCGGCAGCCCTTCATGCTATAGCAGGGCTTCCGACTTCTGCTATGGTAATAAGAGGCCTAACAATGGCCTCCTGCTCTGCCATTACGTTATCCGATTAGGCCCCGCCTGGAGGCGAAGCCTAATCAGTTTGCTATCAGTGAATGACTGACAGATCTAACACATTGCACTAGATAGGTAGTGCAATGTATTAAATAAATAAACCGTACATATTTGCTATTGCTGTGTCCGTAACGACCCGAGCTATAAAAATATTATGTTATTTATTCCTTGAACGGCGTAAAAAACAAGGCCATGTTGTTTTTTTTTTGGTTACTTTGCCCTACAAAAATTAGAATAAAAAGTGATCAAAAAGTCATGTGTATCCAAAAATGGTACTTATAGAAACTATAGCTCGTCTCGCAAAAAGCCATCATACAGCTCCGTTGACGTAAAAATATAAAAGTTATGGTTCTTACAGCATGGCGACAGAAAAAAGACATTCTTTTTACAAAAGCAATTTTATTGTGCAAAAAGTTGTAAATCATAAAAAAGTGCTATAAATTTGGTATCGCCGGAATCGTACTGGCCCGCAGAAAAACGTTAACATGTAATTTATAACGCATGGTGAAGGGCGTAATAAAACCCGTAAAAAACTATGCCAGAATTGCTGGTCTTTGGTCCTTGCCTCGCAAAAAATAGGATAAAAAGGTGATCAAAAAGGCGCGTGTACCCAAAATGGTACCATTAATAACTACAGCGTGCATCGCAATAAAACCGCTCATGCCACTACATCTATGAAAAAATTAATTAGTTAAGGCTCCAATAAGTCAGGAAAGAAATATATGCAGTTGTGCAGGCCCGAGGGAAACATTTCTTCTGCTTCAGAAGGCGATTTATCAAGGCCCTAAAATTAGGAAACCAGGAAGGGTAGGACCCAAACATACCTGCTAGAAGCGAGGGTGCCCGTAATATACCAGGACAGCAGTTTCCCAGCAAAATTCCCCAAATTGCAAAGGTGCAGAGTGTGGACCAAATGGGGGATAAGGAATGATACCATTTATCAGTGCGACACTGGCCTGTGCATAAAGGAATGCTTCACAGCGTAACACACATCTATGGATTATTTTACCCCATTATTATACCACCTGACTATGCCCCTGATGTACTCTGCCCAGCTTACATATGCCCCCACATTCTAAACTAAAACACCAGTAAAATTCCAAACAAAACTACTACCAAGCAAATCCACGCTCCAAAAGCCAAATAGCGCTCCCTCCCTTCAGAGTCCTACAGTGTGCCCAAACTGTTTGCCACATATATGGCATCGCCATACCCGGGAGAACCCTTTTAACAATTTTGAGGTGTGTGTCTCCAGTGGCACAAGCTGGGCACAACATATTTGCCACTGAAATGGCATATCTAGGGAAAATGTGAAATTTTTACTTTGCACCATCAGTAGCGCAATAATTTACGGAAAAGAGCTGTGGGGTCAAAATGCTCACTACACCCCTTAATAAATGTCTTGAGGGGTGTATTTTCCAAAATGGGTTCACTTCTCAGGGGTTTCTTTCATTATTTCACATCGGAGCCTCTGCAATTGTGAACCAATACTTTGTAAGTCACCAAATTAGGCCTCACCTGCGCATGGCACTCTTTCACTCCTGAGCCTGGTCGAATGTCCAGGCAAAAGATTAGGGCCACATGTAGGGTCTTTCTAAAACCGGGAAATACCGCATAATAATTAGAGAGCTGTCCTGTTATGGTTGCTCAAACTGGGCACCACATATTGGCATATCTATGCATGCAAAAAATCCCATTTTCACTCTGCAACATCGAGGGCACACTAATTTCTGCAAAACACCTGTGGGGTTAACATGCTAACTACACACCTAGGGGAATACCTTGAGCGTGTAGTTTCCAAAATGGGGTCACTTCTGGGGGGTTTCCACTGTTTTGGTCCCACAGGGGCTTTGCAAATGCCAGATAGCACCCAGAAACCAATCCAGCAAAATCTGCACTCCAAAAGCCAAATGGCGCTCCTTCCCTTCTGAGCCCCGATGTGTGCCAAAACAGCAGTCTATGACCACAAATGGGGTTTTTCTGTACTCTAGAAAAGTTGCTTTACAAATGTTGGGGGTTTTTTCCTTCATTTTTTGAGAAAATGAAAAATTTGGAGCTAAAGCTACGTCTTAATGAAGAAAAAGGATTTTTTTTTATTTTCACTGCCCAATCCTAATAAAAATCTATGAAACACCTGTGGGGTCAAAATTAATTCCTCAAGGGATGCAGTTTCCTAAATTAAGTGACGCGTTTTCACAGCCCTCAGGGGCTTTGCAAATGCGACATGGCCTCCGCAAACTATTCCTGCTAAATTTGAGCTCTAAAAGCCAAATGGCGCTCTTTCCCTTCCAAGCCCTGCTGTGTGTCTAAGCAGCCGTTTATGACGACATGTGGGGTACTGTTTTACTCTGGAGAAGTCGCTTTACAAATGGTGCTTTTTCTCCTTTAGTCCTTGTGGGAATGAACATTTTTTTGCTAAACCTACGTTTTACTGGAAAAAATTTAGAGTTTCATTTTCACGGCCTACTTCCAATAATTTCTGCAAAAAACCCGTGGGGTCAAAATGCTCAATATACCCCAAGATAATTTCCTCAAGGGGTGTAGCTTCCAAAATGGGGTCACTTGTGGGGGGTTTCCACTGTTTTTGCATCACAAGACTTTTTCAAACCTGACATGGTGCCTAAAATATAGTCTCATAAAAAGGAGGCCCCAAAATTCACTAGGTGCTCCATTTCTTCTGAGGCCTGTGCTCCAGTCCATAAGCACACTAGGGCCACATGGGATATTTATAAAACTGCAGAATCTGGGCAATAAATATTGAGTTGCGTTTCTCTTGTAAAACCTTCAGTGTTACAAAAAAATTGATAAAAAATTAAGTTCTGAAAAAAAATAAAATGAAATTAAATTTGTATATTTCACATCTACGTTGCTTTAATTCCTGTGAAATGTCTAAAGGGTTAAGAAACTTTCTAAATGCTGTTTTGAATACTTTGAGGGGTGCAGTTTTTAAAATGGGGTGGCTTATTGGGGGTTTCTAATATATAAGGCTCTCAAAGCCACTTCACAACTGAACTGGCCCCTGTAAAAATAGCCTTTTGAAATTTTCTTGAAAATGTGAGAAATTGCAGCTAAAGTTCTAAGCCTTGTAACGTCCTGGAAATATAAAAGGATATTCAAAAAACAATGCCAATCTAAAGTAGACATATGGGGGATGTTAAAGAGGCTCTGTCACCAGATTTTCAAACCCTTATCTCGTATTGCAGCAGATCGGCGCTGCAATGAAGATTACAGTAACGTTTTTTAAAACGAGCATTTTTGGCCAAGTTATGAGCATTTTTTCATTTATGCAAATGAGCCTTTCTTAAAGGAACAGTGTCACCACAAAACATTTTTTTATATCAGTTTGATGTTAGTGTTTTATTAAAAACGTTTGTATTTATTTGTGTGTTTGTGTGTTACTTTTTTTTATTTTTACACTTTTTCTTCCCTATGGGGGCTGCCATTTTTTTTTCCATTTCTGTATGTGTCGATTAACGACACATACAGACATGGAATACGGCAGCTCCAGTCCCATAGGGACTGCGAACGGGGCCCGTTCCATCCACTATGGTGTACGCCGTCTGTGTGGGAACGGCGCATGCGCCGCTCCCACACAGTCCAATTTGAAATGTGCGCCGTCCGGCGCCATTTTCCTGTGGACCGGAAGTCGCGGCCGGACAGTAAGATTACTACTTCCGGTCGCGGCATCCGGACTTGTGCACATGGAGCAGTGGCAGCAGACGGAGCGGACGGTCCGGAGGGAGCGGCGGCGACTGGAGCAGGTAAGTGATTTCTATGTATGTTCGTGTTTTACTGTGTGTTTACTAGTGTATGTTAACCTACTACACTGTGTGTTAGCTCAAAAAATGGCGACACACAGTGTAGGAGGTTAGACCGTTCAATCCCCTCGTTTCTCCCGGCACTAGCCAGGATAAAGGAGGGGGGGATTCTGAGAACTCACTAGAGCGAGGGATTTTTTCCCAATTTTGCAGCATAAAGCAATGTGGTTGCTTTACCACATGCAATGCTGCAATTTTGGGAATTGCTCCATCTAGTGACCAGCAATGGGAAATATTATAAATTAGAATCCAATTGAATCCAATTTATAATATTTCCTGACTCGTGAAAAAAATAAAAAAAATTAGAACAATGTTTAATCACCCACACACTAATTGTTTAACTAAAAAAACAAAACATTTTTTTGCTAACAACACATTCCCTTTAAGTACAAGTGGGCGTGTATTGTGTGTGTACATCTGGGCGTTTTTACTTGTTTTACTAGCTGGGCGTTGTGAATGGAAGTGTATGATGCTGATGAATCAGCATCATCCACTTCTCTTCGTTAACACCCAGCTTCTGGCAGTGCACAGATACACAGCGTGTTCTCGAGAGATCACGCTGTGACGTCACTTCCTGCACCAGGTCCTGCATCGTGTCGGACGAGCAAGGACACATCGGCACCAGGCGACAGAGGCTACATAGACTTACCTGCAAACGCCGATGCTGCTGCAGAATCAACTGTAGCCTCTGTCGCCTGGTGCCGATGTGTCCTCGCTCGTCCGACACGATGCAGGACCTGGGGCAGGAAGTGACGTCACAGCGTGATCTCTCGAGAACACGCTGTGTGTCTGTGCACTGCCAGAAGCTGGGTGTTAACGAAGAGAAGTGGATGATGCTGATTCATCAGCATCATACACTTCCATTCACAACGCCCAGCTAGTAAAACAAGTAAAAACGCCCAGATGTACATACACAATACACGCCCACTTGTACTTAAGAAAGGCTCATTGGCATAAATATAAAAATGCTCATAACTTGGCCAAAAATGCTCGTTTTTGAAAAAAAAACAAAACACGTTACTGTTATATACATTGCAGCGCCGATCTGCTGCAATAGGAGATAGGGGTTTGAAAATCTGGTGATAGAGCCTCTTTAATTAGCAACTATTTGTGTGGTATAATTGCCTGTCTTACAATGAGGTACATTTACATTTAGAAAGCAGTCTCAGAATCGCTTGGATAGATAAAAGCATTCCGAAGTTATTACCACATAAAGGGAAACATGTCAGATTTGAAAAACGAGGCGGTCAGGAAGGTCAAAAGTGGCCAAAGAGTGAAGGGGTTAAAACGATACGACCAGCAGATGATCGAGCGTTTGCTCGTAGATCTGCTGATCGCTGCCTTTTTTTACACAGGGCAATTATCGGCAACGAGCGTTATATGAATGCTCGTCTGCACGATAATCAACCAGTGTAAAACCCTCTTAAGTGTCACTGGAAAAAAATTGAAATGTTGGCAACTATGCACTACAGACGGTTTTTGCGGACCGTCCATAAATTTACGGACGATTGGCAACCCTGTATATGCATTTTGATATCACACATTGCATGTAGTTTATTCTTATGAGATGACATCACATCACATGTATACCTGTGATGTCATGTGTCTGTGATTGCAAAAAAATCCAAATATGTTTACCATTATCGCATAAGACCCCAGACGATTAGTAAATCGGAAAATAAAAAACATGTTTGTTTTGTGTTAATACACGTATTATTCATAAGTATTCATAGTTATTCCAACATGCTTATATCGTGCGGAACTATTGGACCTTTCACTTTTATTTTTCAGAGCTGTTACACCCTGTTTTTATTTCAGACTAAATTCCACCACTCCACTACAATACTTTCATTACTACCGCATACTTCATTTCTGCTGCTGAGCATGCGTAGATGAATTGATTGTGCTGTACGCACGCGCAGTGCTACTCTCTTGTCCTTGGTAGTCTCCATTTCACTGCTCGGTTCGCGTTGACTGACCAGAGTCCGCGAATCACTTTCGACCGGGTAAGTAGCATAATAGGCAGCGTTACACGAAGTATTACAGCAGACCGGTTTGTGCTTGATTCTCTCATAACAAAGCATTCGGTTCTATAAGGATAATTGCGGCTGAGGAGGAAGGGCCGCAGTTGAGCTGATTTCCGGGTTCTTGCAAAATGGATCTCTCACTTTAGTTCATTCAAATCGTGTGCATGGTGCCTTACTGTATCGTAAATGCGTGTAAACGACTGGGATGCTCGTACGTGATGGTTTCGTTATCTCTTTTTAAACTTGTGATGCTGACTCTATGGACTCCAGACAGGTATATTTTATCTGTACTGGTACATTGTAAATTAATAGCAGGACTAGAGTGAGGGTTATTTCAGTATTAAAGAGGCCTGTCACCAGAATAAAAATGCTCTATCTCCTACATAAGTTTATCGGCGCTGGAATGTAGTTACTAGCAATGTGTTTTTATTTTAAAAACGATGTTTTTTAACAAAGTTATGGCGTTTAGAACATTTATGCAAATGAGGTCCTTAATGCCCAACTGGGCGTTTTTTAATTTTCAACCAAGTGGGCGTATGACAAAGAGGTGTATGACGCTGGCCAATACGCATCATGCACCTCTCTGCCTTACACCCAAGCTAGATTCACTGAGCAAACATCATCCCATGAGGCCGGCCTGGACGGAGAACAGAAGAAAGCATTGCTATGAGAACGGCCAGGCTGTAATGCCATATTTACATGACATGAAAAACGTCTGTGTGGTGGCCTTTTTTTAGTGACTGTCATAAGGCCGTTATTAGAACAATGAAGATGTATGGGTGTATTCACACAACCTTTTTTTGTGTTTCGATAGAAGTCAATGGATCGGCTTTTAACGACTGTTTTTTGGAGATAAATCCTTGTGATGGCCATTAACCCCTTAACGCTCAGTGACGTACTATTCCGTCATGGAAACCGCCCTGTTCGCGCTCCATGACGGAATAGTACTTCACGGGAGTAACGGCCATTTCGGCCGTCCTCCCGACACATACAGGAGCTGTGACAGCTGCTGTCTCGTACAGCAGCTGTCACAGCTCCTACAGCGGGGACCGATCGCTGTGTCCCCGCTGATTAACCCCTTGACTATGGCAACTGGACACCAAACAATGGCGTCCGGCTATGCCATCGACGGAAGCCTAGTGGGTCCTGACTAAGTCAGGACCCACTATGCTTGCTGTCAGTGAGTAGCTGACAGTTCTAATACACTGCACTATGCATGTAGTGCAGTGTATTAGAATAGCGATCAGGGCCTCCTGCCCTCAAGTCCCCTAGTGGGACAAAGTAATAAAGTAGAAAAAAGATGTGTAAAAATAAGAAAATAAAAGTTTTAAAAGTATTAAAAGTAAAAATCCCCCTTTTTACGTTATCAGTCCTTTATTATTAATAAAAATATATAAACAAACTATATATAATTGGTATCGCCGTGTCCGTAACGGCCTGAACTACAAAATTATTTAGTTATTTATCCCGCACGGTGAACGCCGTAAAAGAAAATAATAATAAACCGTACCACAATCACAATTGTTTGGTCACTTCACCTCCCAAAAAATGGAATAAAAAGAGATCAAAAAGTCGCATGTACCTAAAAATGGTACGGATCAAAACTACTGTTAGTTACGCAAAAAATAAGTCCTCGCACGGCTTTCTTGATGGGAAAAATAAAAAAGTTCTGGAATATGGTAACACAAAAAGTGAATGATTTTTTACGAAACGTATTTTATTGTGCAAACGCCATAAGACATAAAAAAAACTATAAACATCTGGTATCGCCGTAATCGTATTTCGTAATTCGCCCCACAGAATAAAGTGAATATGTCATTTATAGCGCACGGTGAACGCTGTAAAATATAGAATAAAAAAATAATCGTAGAATTAACTGGTTTCCGACCGCTGGCTGTGTATTTACGGTCAGCGGTCAGGGTTATTAAAACCCGCGCCATAGACTATTTACGGCGCGGGTTTTAACTTGCTTCCAGAGCGATCGGGCAGCTGAATGTCGGGTCTCCGGAAGTCAGTGACTGCCAGGGACCCTGAGGGAAGGATAGAAGCAGCGAAACTGCTTCTGTCTTCTCCGATCTCTTTAACACAGCGCTCAATGAGCACTGTGTGTAGGAATCGAGGCCGCGCCACTGTCTCTGTTGGTCCCGGTGATCATGTGACATGATCGCCGGGTGATGTTAGTGGCAGACTGCTACTGGGTTTTACTAGACCCAGCACAGTCCTATTATTGACAATAGTGACTACGAGAGGGCTGATTTCCCCTGTAACTGGGGCTGCTGTGCAGCTCCAGTTACAGTGGAAAAGATGGTGTAAAAGAAAGAAAAAAATATATAAAGTCCCCCATAGTAATAAAAACATAAAAGTAAAGTGCAAAAAAATTAATAATAAATACACATAAAATACCCACCCCCCAAAAAAAACGTTTCCCCCCCTCCCAATCATTGTCGTAACGCTAGCCCTGACCCAATTACCCTAATATAGACATGTAATATATTAAAATTTATGGTAGACAATGACTATCTCAAAAGGTCTCTTTTAGCGTAAAACGATATTATATTACCAAAAAAAAAAATTTGCTGAAATGTAAAAAAGCTTATTTATTTACTATTTGCAAATTTTAAGCCTAAAAATTCTAAAATCGCAAAAAGGATGTGTATAAAATGATAAAAAATAAAGCCTGCATAGTCTACAAAAAAAGCATCGCAAAAATCACATCGCTGGCCCAACAAATAAAAAAGTTATAGCCACTTAACTAACGCGTGCTAAAAATGGCTAAACTGTGTCTGGTCCTGAAGGCTCAAAATAGCCCTGGTCCTGAACTGGTTAAGGCTTTCTAAGGGGTGTAGTGAGCATTTTGACCCCACAGGTGTTTCATTAGAAATTAATGCGCAGCGGATGGTGCAAAGTTAATCGCAATTTCTCACTCATATGCCATTTTAGAGCACGATATTTTGTGCCCTGTTTGTGCCACTGAAGACAAATCTATAATAAACTGTTAAGCGGGTTCTCCCGGGTATGGCGATGCCATATATGTGGACGTAAACTGCTGTTTGGGCATTTGACTTTTGGAGCGCATATTTTTCTTGGTAGTTTTTCTATTTGAGGTATTTCTGTTTATGATGTGGGGGCGTATATAAGCTGTACAGAGTACATCAGGGTATAATAAGGGGGCAAATAAAAAATAATCCACAGATGTGTGGCCAGTGTTGCAGTTGATATATGGTGCCCAATCTTATCCGCTTTTGGAACATAATCTGCACATTTTGCGTTGACATATTCTGAGAGTTTATTGGTTGCTGGAAAATCTGTCGTTTTCATTGGTACAATTTTGGGGTACATCAGATTTTTTGATCACTTTTTTTGGCAAACAAGGTGATCAAAAACCAGTAATCCTGTTTTTTTTTTTTTTTTTTTTTCTTTTTTATAGTGTTCATCGTGAGCTATAAATTACATTTTTACTTTATTCTGCGGGTTGATATCATTATGTAATAACGTTTTTTTATGTTTTGCAGTGTTGGCACAATAAAATCACTTATTTTTCAAATTTATTTTTTGTTTCACCATATTCTGAAAGCTATAACTTATATTTTTATTTTTCCGTTAAAAAAACCTGTAAGGGCTTGTTTTTTGCGTGACGGGTTGTAGTTTTTGTTGGTACTATTTTGGGGTACATGCAACATTTTGATAATTTCTTATTCTATGTTCTTGGAGGGGCAATGACCAAAAAATAGTGATTCTGGCATTGTGTTTTATTATTTTTTTTGCTGTGTTCACCATGTGGGGAAAAATAATTTTATCGCTTGGGTCGGTAAGAATGCAGTGATACCAAATATATGTACTTTTTTTTTACGTTTTAATTTAGACACAGGCCGGTTAATAAGGAGCCATAATAGTAAGGCAGTTAACGTTAACAGACCAACATCCGCCTCTTTCAAGCTGTGAGAGGACTGAAACGTAGCTTATCCTTTGAAACATGGAACAATAAACCACATTTTTGTTTGACATCAACATATTGGAGTGCTGCGATCATTTTGTCATGGAAGCCCCCTGCTGGTAGACCGTGTTTGTCAGTTTTGTTGAGTGGTGTTCAAATTAATGTCGACTTTGAGAAATCTATACGGGCCCTCTGTACATCAAATCAGGCACAGCAGTCATGAATTTCTGTCAGAATATCTATCTGTTTTTACTGGCAAGTATAACACATACACTACCGTTCAAAAGTTTGGGGTCACCCAGACAATTTTGTGTGTTTCATGAAAACTCACACTTTATTAAATGAGTTGCAAAATGACTAGAAAATATAGTCAAGACATTGACAAGGTTAGAAATAATAATTTTTATTTGAAATAATAATTTTCTCCTTCTAACTTTGCTTTCATCAAAGATTGCTCCATTTGCAGCAATTACAGCATTGCAGACCTTTGGCGTTCTAGCTGTTATTTTGCTGAGGTAATCGGGAGAAATTTCACCCCATGCTTCCAGAAGCCCCTCCCACAAGTTGGATTGGCTTGATGGGCACTTCTTGCGTACCATACGGTCAAGCTGCTCCCACAACAGCTCTATGGGGTTGAGATCTGGTGACTGCGCTGGCCACTCCATTACAGATAGAATACCAGGTGCCTGCTTCTTCCCTAAATAGTTCTTCCATAATTTGGAGGTGTGCTTTGGGTCATTGTCGTGTTGTAGGATGAAATTGGCTCCAATCAAGGGTATGGCATGGCGTTGCAAAATGGAGTGATAGCCTTCCTTATTCAAAATCCCTTTTACCTTGTACAAATCTCCCACTTTACCAGCACCAAAGCAACCCCAGACCATCACATGACCTCCACCATGCTTGACAGATGGCGTCAGGCACTCTTCCAGCATCTTTTCAGTTGTTCTGCGTCTCACAAATGTTCTTCTGTGTGATCCAAACACCTCAAACTTCGTTTCGTCTGTCCATAACACTTTTTTTTCCAATCTTCCTCTGTCCAATGTCTGTGTGCTTTTGCCCATATTAATCTTTTCCTTTTATTAGCCAGTCTCAGATATAGCTTTTTCTTTGCCACTCTGCCCTGAAGGCCAGCATACCGGAGTCGCCTCTTCACTGTAGACGTTGACACTGGCGTTTTGCGGGTACTATTTAAAGAGGCTCTGTCACCAGATTTTGCAACCCCTATCTGCTATTGCAGCAGATAGGCGCTGCAATGTAGATTACAGTAACATTTTTATTTTTTAAAAAACAAGCATTTTTGGCCAAGTTATGGCCATTTTTGTATTTATGCCAATGAGGCTTGCAAAAGTACAACTGGGCGTGTATTATGTGCGTACATCCGGGCGTTTTTACTACTTTTACTAGCTGGGCGTTCTGATGAGAAGTATCATCCACTTCTCTTCAGAACGCCTAGCTTCTGGCAGTGCAGATCTGTGACGTCACTCACAGGTCCTGCATCGTGTCGGCCACATCGGCACCAGAGGCTACAGTTGATTCTGCATCAGCGTTTGCAGGTAAGTAGCTACATCGATTTACCTGCAAACGCCGATGCTGCTGCAGAATCATCTGTAGCCTCTGGTGCCGATGTGTCCTCGCTCGTCTGACACGATGCAGGACCTGGGGAAGTGACGTCACAGCGTGATCTCTCGAGAACACGGCTGTGTCTGCACTGCCAGAAGCTGGGCGTTCTGAAGAGAAGTGGATGATGGGTGAGGTACATGTGAGGTACATGATGGGGTTAATTACTATTAATGTGAGGAACATGGAGGGTAAATTCATCGCGCCTCACATTAATAAGTGAATGAAAGCCGTGTTTATTTCATTTTTTTACAGCGCACACATCATAAATGATGCAAAAAATTGTTGTGCGCTGCATTACTGAATGTGTGAATATTTTATGTATTGAGACTTATTTTAATGTTTATTGTAAAAAAGGTGAATGTGGATTTTTTTTTAAATTTAACAATACTTTGTTTTTACTTTATTTTTAAACTTTAATGTACTGACATATCAGATATGTGCCAGTACATTAGCCTGTGGACAGATAGCACACAGACATATATCAGATATGTGCCAGTACATTAACCTGTGGACAGATAGCACACAGGCAGTTGTTAGGACATACCTCAGTATGCCCTAACAACAAGAGATATGGTAAGACAGCCCTGGGGTCCGTCAATAGACCCTGAGCTGTCTGCCCATATATGGTATGGCCCTCGATCGCGTCACAGGAATTCCCTGTGACGCGATCCAGGGGCATCCCCCCCTTCTCATTTTCTCCTGAATGCTGCAGTCAGCTGTGATCGCAGCATTCAGGGGAATAACGGCGGAGATGAGAGGTTTCTCTGATCTCTGCCGTTATAGAGCGGGGCTGCGGCTGTGTAATAGTCATTGCCCCGCTCCTGACAGGAAGTGCGCGCGCGGTCAGCATGAGGAGATGCTGCCGGCGCTGCACTAATGAGCGGCGGTTCAGGCACTGGAGACAGAACATGGGGGTGTTTTGTAGAGCGCCCGCCATGTTCTGTCTCCAGTGCCGCAGATCATTAGTGCAGCGCTGGCCGCATCGCATCATCCTGACCCCGCGAACTTATCATGACTCAGGAGCGGGGCTGTGGCTGAATTACACAGCCGCAGCCGCGCTCCCATACATTCATGTATTACTATACTGAGCTGTGCGGCTGCACAGCGAAGTATCGAAATACAGGAAATAGCGGTATCGAACCGTTTAGGGATGCACAGTATCGAAACAGTATCAAAGTTTTGATGCACCGTGCATCCCTAGTTTCCACTGTACTGGTACCTTAGGAGCTTTGCAAAAGTGACATGGTGTCAAGAAACCAAATGGCGCTCTTTCCCTTCTAAGCCCTGCCGTGTGTCCAAACAGCCTTTTATGACCACATGTGGTGTATTGTTTTACTCGGGAGAAATTGCTTTACAAAAGTAGTGGTGCATTTTCTCCTTTTATGGTTCAATCTTTTTTATTGGTATTTTCAAACAAACAAAACATGATCAATAACCACATATTTCCATGTATGCAAAGTGAAAATGTACAGTACAGTTTCGTTGAGTTACTGGGATACAAATTATATATCAATAACATGAGAATTGATCATACGAACCGGTACTGATCAGGTATGTTCATACCTAAACAGCGTTAACAAGAGTAATAAAGAAAAACATAACATTACAGGTATACTTTGTAGATCTCTTCTCCAGGTATTTCTTATAGCAACTGCAGGGTCATATCACATCAACTCTTATACGTTTATACAATACAGGCTAGTCTTCCACACGTCCCATATCCCTGAAAATCCTTTCATATGTATATGTGTCATTAATAGAGGAAATGACCTCTGCGTGTGTGGGAATGGAAGAGGACTTCCAATATCTTGTCACTACTATCTTAGCTATGATCAGGATTTTACATATAAGGATCCTAAATCTGGGAGGTATCACATGGATGTCCAGCAATAGTAATGCCATCTGTGGAGAGCTAGAGACCAATTGATTGGTCAGAGAGGAAATCAAGCAGAAGATATCCTGCCAGTAGGTTATCAGCATTGGGCACTGCCATAGAACATGAAGCAGAGTACCTCTCTCTCCACAGCCCCTCCAACATCTACAGGAAGTATTTGGATATATCCTACTTAGGTGTTCTGGGGTATAGTACCATCTTAGCATGGTTTTCATCGCTGCTTCAAAATGAGAACTGCATTGCAGTGATTTATTAATCCACTTAAAAGCTCTTGTCCACTGCTCAGGGGCAAAGGACTGTCCCAGCTCTTTTTCCCAATCCCTATATAAGTATGATTTGCGAAATGAGTCATGATTATGTATAAAGTTGTAAATGGGTTTCAAGACTTTGCCTCGTCTCGAGAGTATGGGAAATATAGCATTGTTGCAAGAAGTCGCGTCCTTATGTTGGTGACATAGAAAGTGGCGAATTCTGAAATAGAATTCTTTAACAGGTAAGTTGAACCGTTGGGACAGTGTCTCAAATGATATCATCTGAGGTCCTTCCAAGAGCTGGGACAAATCCCTCACCCCTCCCAGTTTCCAGTGTTTAATATGTAGGTTAGGAATAGCTAAGGATAGTAGGTCTATTGGAGAATTGGCCACAAACAAGGGACTGCGAGACTGAGAGTACTCATGGAATTTTGACCAGCTAGAGATTGAGGCCCGTGTCAGTGGAGTGACGCAAGAAGGAATAGGTATCCCCCAACATGAAGCCAGCAATAACAACTTCAACGATACTGGATGTGCCCCACACGACTAAATATGTACCGAGTGTTTACTACCATCCTCCAACCACCACGGAGATAGCTGCGACACCTGCGAGGCTAAATAATAGTGATAAACATCGGGCACGCCCAATCCGCCTGCTCTCCTACTTTTAGCTAGTAATCTACAAGAAATTCTGGGATGTCTATCGGCCCATATGAAATGAGAGATGATCTTTTGCATTGAAGTGAAAAAGGACATGGGAATCTGAATTGGGAGAGTACGATAAAGGTATAACAATTTTGGAAGCAATAACATCTTACAGGCCGCAATCCTTCCAATCCAAGACACCTATTATTTAGACATTCTCTTGGTTTCTACTTGTATATGCGTCAATAAAGGTTCATAATTGCTGTTTATGTGTACTAGTCAAAAGTACTCCCAAATAATTGATGCCGTCCGATCGGCAATCAAAGGGAAATTTGGTCTTCAAAAAGTATAAAGATTGCCTTGAAATGTTGAGTGGGAGAACCTGCGATTTCTGAGTATTAAGTTTATAGTATGACATGTTCCCAAATAGTTTAATAATATCTATAACTTGAGCAAGAGAAGTCTCCGGGTCTGATAACGTCAGAATTATGTCATCCGCATATAGTGAAACCGTATGCGTGCGATCTCCAATTGTAATGCCACAAATCTCAGCATTTTCTCGTAATGCTTGAGCTAGAGGTTCTATTGATAAAACAAATATCAGTGGCGATAATGGACACCCCTGTCTGGTCCCATTAGAAATGAGGAATTCCTCAGAAAGTGTGCCATTTGTAATTATTTTAGCAGATGGAGCGGAATATAAGGCTAAAATTGCGTCTAAGATACTGCCCTCAAAACCCATATGTCTAAGAACCGAAAATGCATACGACCAGCTAATCCAGTCGAACGCCTTCTCGGCATCCAATGACAACAGTACTGCTGGTACACCTTGGGATTCTAGGGTATGTAGTATGTTCAGCACAAACGCCTGTCGGCCCTTGACAAATCCCACTTGATCATCTCTCACCAAATCAGGTAAGATAGGAGCCAGGCGGTTCGCCAGCACTTTTGCATATATCTTTATATCAGAGTTGAGCAATGAGATAGGCCTATAGTTTTGTGGTATGTCGGGTGTTTTCCCTGGCTTGGGCAGCGTTACTATTAAGGCCAATTGATTTTCTTTCGGAAATGATCCGGTAGCTATGGCTTTTTCAAAGACTGCGTGTAAATGAGGTATTAAAATACCAGCAAATTGTTTATAGTACTCATTCGATAACCCATCCGAGCCTGGGGATTTACCCAAAGGCAAAGATGCTATTACTTTAGATATTTCTAATTGTGTAATGGGTGAGTTCAGATTAGCTATGTCTTTATGTGAGAGTTTCGGGAGCGACAAGGCGTTTAAGAACCTATTAATATCATGTTCTGATTCTGGATGAGAAAAGGGGTCAGAATGTAAATTGTAGAGTGAGCTATAATACTCTTTAAATCTATTGGCTATGTCCTCTGGATTATATCATTTCCCAGTATCCGTCCCGTTTCTCAGAAAGGGAATTCGAGACTTCGTATGTTGCACCTTAAGACGGGAGGCCAAGAGTCTAGTTGCTTTATCATTTTGGGAATAATATTTAGCTTTTACGGTCTTTAGGTGTTTCTGATATGTATGTAGGAGACGGCCACGAAGTTGTTGCCTCAACTCATTAAGCTTTGTTTAGGATTTCCAACCGCTTGATCTCATCCAGTATAGATGTAATACGGGCATTTCTATCTTTTTTATCTCGATGACCTAATTTGATAAATGTACCTCTAATGAAAGCTTTGTGAGCATTCCAAAGAATATTAGGGTCTGAGACTGAGTTAACATTAGACTTAAAGTATTCATTCAAATCATCTTCAAACATCCGTTTATACTTGGAATGTGACATAATATAAGTATTATTCCGCTATAAATATGAACGGCTCACACCATGTCTCTCTTCCTGGGATAAAGTAATTGCTGCATGATCAGACCATGTTATAGTTTCGATAGTGGAAGCTTGGGATATCAGTAGGCCCTCCCTATCGACAAGGAACATGTCAATTCTTGAGTACGTGCCATGAGCTGCCGAGAAAAAGGAGTAATCCCTCTCCGTGCTATGCTGTGTTCTCCATACATCATACAACTCCCTCTGCCACAGTACTTTGTTTAGGGTCCGACCATTTCCTCTGGCAGAGGAGGTTGCATCCACATCGGGGTCAGCAATCAAGTTAAAGTCTCCGCGCATTATAAGTCTCCCCTGTTGCAATTTCGATACAATCCGCATTACCTTGTGAAAAAAGCGAATCTGTCCCTTGTTTGGCGCATATACCGACACTATGGTATAGATAACATTGTTAATTGAACAGATTAGTATAATAAATCGCCCTTTCGAGTCAATTTTTTTCCACAATAGGTTTAAAAGCAAGAGAATTTTTGAGCGCTATCATGACTCCCCTGGATTTAGTGGAATAGTGGGCTTGGTATATGAATGGAAAGTTGGGATGTTTCAATCGGAATGCGTCTCTTAGCATTATATGCGTTTCTTGTGCGCATATAACGTCACAGGATAGATTTTTAGCTTCCGACCATAAGAACGACCGCTTTTGTGGGCTATAAAGGCCTTTGACATTTAAAGACATAAATTTTAGTATCATTTTACTACATTATCCAATGAGCAGTGAAATTCTTCCCTTTTCCCTTTTTGTATTAACCTTCCCCTATCAGAGTAGTGGACTAACAACCATAGCACAGTGATTCGACCATTATATAAGTTCGACCAGCACAGTATACCATGAGTACAAAAACATAAATAAAACATCATACATGTAACATAGGCAAATAACACAGCCAATTTTACTCCGAAGAGTATCTGGACAACAGGAGATAGCATTTCAGCTACCTACAAAAGTGAGGGCAAGTAAACTAGAGTTCCCGTTTGCCAAATCTGGGTGAACGGGGAGTTAGAACTCCCATGCGGTATGCTATAGACCTCAGAGTTTGTCCCTTCTCCGGGATCCCACCACCTGCCACTCATTCGATATATGATGAGGTACTTGCTGTTTCGTCTGGCTAGACGTGGGGAGCCGTAGATCCCACTGCTTCAACAAGTTGAATCCATCTTCCACATTCTTGATCGCATAGAAGGCATTATTTCGGGTGATGAGCAAACAAACCGGAAATCCCCATTTTATATAGAATCTTGTTTTCCCTTAGGATGGTAGTTATAGGAATAAGTTGACGTCTCATTTGAAGTGTCATTGCTGAGAGATCTGTATAGAGTGTCAATTGCTGTTCCGGTAGTTGGCCAGCTTTACGCGTCGTTTCCATAAAATTTTCTTTCACCGTATAGAAATGTATGCGCGCAAGCACATCTCTCGGTACAGTATCCGCCAAATGCTTGGGGCGGGGAACCCTATGAGCTCTGTCAATAGACATATCTGCCTCTATACTGTTCGGTAACAGCTTTTATAAATTACTGTAGATACGATACCAGATCTGGAGGGGTTATATTTTCAGGTATGCCCCTGAATTTTATGTTGTTCCTTCTTGACCTGTCCTCCATGTCTGCCACTTTAGTACGTAAAAATTGCATTTCAGATTTCATCTCATAATGTGCATCTATCAGGTCGTTGTGTGAACGAGCAAAGTCCCCCATTTTGGATTCAACTTTATGGACTCTCTGATCCACTTCCTGAATAGCAATGTGAAGAGGGTTAATCATATGCCCGATATCAGCCTGCAAAGATTGGCGTAGTGCTTTTAGCATTTCCTTCATTATAGAGTCAGTCACCATCTTATCTGACGTGGGCATATCTTCAAATAAATCTGAGGGAGCTATAGATTCCATAACTTGCATACCATCAGCTCTTACCTCAGATGTATCGGTAGTCGATAGAAGTTGCTGTCTTTGTCCTGTCCGGGTCTGTGAAGACGGTGAAGTCTGCGCCATTATGGATGTTTCCCTCGTGGGACCCAGGTACATCTGATCCTGAATATATTCATTCCCGGCCGGCTCAGAGGGTTGGGGGTCTAGCAGCGAGTCTTTCCCCACCTGTAAAGGCGTTTGTGAGCGAGGGGAGACAGATATGCTCCTTCGTTGTGGCAGCGTTAATGAAATGCGTTCCACTGACCTATGCAACGGTTCTGAGGCAACGGAGTTAGCCGGCGAGTGTGCTTCGGCGCCATCTTGGCTTTGCTCCGGCGTGCGTGTGAGATAGAAATCCATCAGTTTCTCCGGTCGTTGCAGAGGCTTTTTTCGTCTAGGCATGTTACGGCAGGTAACTGGCAGGTTATGATCACTTTTTGAGGTCTAATGCTGAATATTTGTCGCTAGATCAATCAACAAGGAGCGGGAGCGAAGTACTCACACGTCCATCCAGTTCAGCAGCCAGGCCACCGCATTTTCTCCTTTTAGTCCTTGTGGAAATTAGAAAAAATTAGCTAAACCTACATTTTCTTTGAAAGAATGTAGATTTTCATTTTCATGGCCTACTTCCAATAATTTATGCAAAAAACCTGCTGGGTCAAAATGCTCACTATACCCCTAGATAATTTCCTCAAGGGGTATAGGTTCCAAAATGGGGTTACTTTTGGGGGATTTCCACTGTTTTGGCGCTGCAAGAGCCTTTCAGACCCGACATGGTGCCTAAAATATTTTCTAATAAAAATCCTCTAGGTGTTCCTTTTTGTTTCTGAGGCCTGTGCTTCAGTCAATAAGTGCACTAGGGCCACATGTGGGGTATTTCTAAAAACTGCAGAATCTGGGCAATAGATATTGAGTTGTGTTTCTCTGGTAAAACTTTGTTACAAAAAAAATAGATAAAATGAATTTCTGCAAAAAAAAAAAAAATTTGAAAATCTCACATCTACTTTGCCTTAATTCCTGTGAAACATCTAAAGGGTTAAGAAACTTTCTAAATGCTGTTTTGAATACTTTGAGGGGTGAAGTTTTTAAAATGGGGTGACTTATCGAGGGTTTCTAATATATAAGGCCCTAAAATCCACTTCACAACTGAACTGGTCCCTGTAAAAATTGCCTTTTGAAATTTTCTTGAAAATCTGAGAAATTGCTGCTTAAAGAGGCTCTGTCACCAGATTTTGCAACCCCTATCTGCTATTGCAGCAGATAGGCGCTGCAATGTAGATTACAGCAACGTTTTTATTTTTAAAAAACGAGCATTTTTGGCCAAGTTTTGACCATTTTCGTATTTATGCAAATGAGGCTTGCAAAAGTACAACTGGGCGTGTTGAAAAGTAAAAGTACAACTGGGCGTGTATTGTGTGCGTACATCGGGGCGTGTTTACTTCTTTTACTAGCTGGGCTTTCTGATGAGAAGTATCATCCACTTCTCTTCAGAACGCCCAGCTTCTGGCAGTGCAGATCTGTGACGTCACTCACAGGTCCTGCATCGTGTCGGCACCAGAGGCTACAGTTGATTCTGCAGCAGCATCAGCGTTTGCAGGTAAGTAGCTACATCGACTTACCTGCAAACGCCGATGCTGCTGCAGAATCATCTGTAGCCTCTGGTGTCGATGTGTCCTCGCTCGTCTGACACAATGCAGGACCTGTGAGTGACGACACAGCGTGATCTCTTGAGAAAACGCTGTGTCTGCACTGCCAGAAGCTGGGCGTTGTGAAGAGAAGTGGATAATACTTCTATACACAACGCCCAGCTAGTAAAAGTAGTAAACACGCCCCGATGTAACGAACACAATACACGCCCAGTTGTACTTTTACTTTAAACATGCCCAGTTGTACTTTTGCAAGCCTCATTTGCATAAATACGAAAATGGTCATAACTTGGCCAAAAATGCTCGTTTTTTAAAAATAAAAACGTTACTGTAATCTACATTGCAGCGCCTATCTGCTGCAATAGCAGATAGGGGTTGCAAAATCTGGTGACAGAGCCTCTTTAAGTTCTAATCCTTGTGATGTCATAGAAAAATAAAAGGATGTTCTAAAAACAATGCGAATCTAAAGTAGACATATGGGTGATGTTAATTAGAAACAATTTTGTGTGGTATTACTATCTGTCTTACAAGCAGATACATATAAATTGAGAAAAATGCTAATTTTTGCAATTTTTCGCTAAATATTGGTGTTTTTCACAATTAAATAAATGTATCGAGCAAATTTTGCCAGTAACAAAGTCCAATGTGTCACGAGAAAACAATCTCAGAGTCGCTTGGATAGGTAAAAGCATTCCGAAGTTATTACCACATAAAGTGAAACATGTCAGATTTGAAAAAATTGGCTGTGTCCTGAAGGCCAAAACAGGCTGTGTCCTTAACCCTTTCAGGACCAAGCTCATTTTGGCCTTCAGGACCAGCCCTATTTTATCAAATCTGACGTGTCACTTTATGTGGTAATAACTCTGGAATGCTTATACCTATCCAAGCGATTCCGAGATTGTTTTCTCGTGACATATTGTACTTTGCTAGTGAAAAAAATTGGTCGATAAATTTAATATTTATTTGTGAAAAACGCCAAAATTTGGCGAAAATTTGCAAAAAATATGATTTTTCTAAATGTAAATGTATCTGCTTGTAAAACACATAGTAATACCACCCAAAATAGTTACTATTTAACATTTCCCATATGTCTACTTTATGTTTGCATTGTTTTTTGAACGTCCTTTTTTTTTTCGAGGACGTTACAAGGCTTAGAATTTTAGCAGCAATTTCTCACATTTTCAAGAAAATGTCAAAAGGCTTTTTTTTCAGGGACCAGTTCAATTCTGAAGTGGTTTTAAGGGGCCCATATATTTGAAAACCTTAAACACTTTATTTTAAAAACTGCACCCCTCGAAGTATTTAAAACAGCATTCAGAAAGTGTTTTAACCTTTCAGGCGTTTCACAGGAATTAAAGCAATGTAAAGGTGAAATTTACAAATTTTATTTTTTTTGCTGAAATTCATTTGTAATACATTTTTTTTCTGTAACACAGAAAGTTTTACCAGAGAAACGCAACTCAATATTTATTGCCCAGGTTCTGCAGTTTTTAGAAATATCCCACATGTGGTCCTACTGTGGTAATGGACTGAAACACAGACCTCAGAAGCAAAGGAGCAGCTAGAGGATTTTGGGGCCTCCTTTTTATTAGAATATATTTTAGGTACCATATCAGGTGTAAAGAGGTCTTGTGGTGCCAAAACAGTGGAAATCCCCCAAAAGTGACCCCATTTTGGAAACTACACCCCTCAAGGAATGTATCTAGGGCTATAGTTAGCATTTTGACCTCACAGTTTTTTTGCTAAATTTATTTGAATTAGTCTGTAAAAATTAAAATTATTTTTTTTCCTGAAAAAACATAGAATTTTCTAATTTTTACAAGGAATAAAGGAGAAAAAACACCCCAATATTTATAAAGCAATTTCCCCTGATTATGGCAATACCCCATATGTGGTAATAAACTGCTGTATAGACCCACGGCAGGTCTCAGAAGGGTAGGAGCACCATTTGGATTTTGGAGCGCAGATTTTGCTGGAATGGTTTTCAGTGCCGTGTCGCGTTTGTAACGGACTGGAGGGACCAAAACAGTGGAAACCCCCCAAACGTGACCCCATTTTGGAAACTACACCCCTCAAGGAATATATTGAGTGGTATAGTGAGCATTTTGACCCCACAGATTTTTGCTGAATTTAGTGTAATTAGGTAATGGAAATGAAAATCTACGTTTTTTTTTCAAGTAAAATTAAGTTTTACCTCAGATTAAAATGGGTAAATAACTAATTTTTTGTACCAGGTATAGGACTTTCTTGATACCTGGTATGGCTGTAGAACCTGATCAGCAAGGTCTACTCCCCCCATGTATTTGTTGTAATCAATGATTGACACAGGCTTTTGCTTTTGGGTAGTAGAACCTTGTTCTACAACATCCATTGTTGCATCAGTGTGGATCGAGCTGAGGATAAAAATATCCTTTTTGTCTTTTGTATTTTAGGGCAAGCAGCTCTCCGCTGCGAACACCGCCTGACTGCCCCTTTTTGTACTTTTCATTCACCAATGATTGTGGAAACTCCTGGCGGTTTTTACGAATGGTCCCAAAAGCCCCTGTGTTCTGTTCGACCAAACTTTTAAAAAGGGGTATGCTTGTGTAGTAGTTGTCCACATACAGGTTATGGCCCTTTTCTAGAAATGGGGTAATAAGTTCCCAAACAATTTTTCCACTTGTCCCTATATAGGGGGGGGGGGGGGGGGGGGGCATCCTGGTGGGTTTAGTTGGCTATCTTTTCCCTCATAAATGCGAAAAGCTGATGTATACCCTGTTGAACTCTCGCACATTTTATAGAGCTTTATTCCAAATCTTGCTCTTTTAGATGGAATGAATTGTTTGAAGTGCAGTCTCACTTTGAATTTTACTAGGGACTCATCAATGGAAATGTTTTGCGTGGGGGTGTAAATTAATAAAAATGTGTCTGACAGCGCTTTGATGATGGGCCTGATTTTGTAGAGTCGGTCATAATCTGGGGCACTTCTAGGGAGGCACTGACTGTTATCGTTGAAATGCCAAAATCTCATGAGCATTTCATAACGGGCTCTAGGAAGAATGCCAGAAAAGGCAGGGGTGGTTAGAACAGGACGGCTGGACCAGTAAGATCGAATGCTCGGTTTTTTAACAAGCCCCATCGCAAATGTGAGGCCTATAAATTTCTTCATTTCATCAATATCTGTTGGCCTCCATGAATTTTGCCTGGCATAATATGAACGGGGATTCTGAGAGATGAATTGGGAAGCATATAAATGAGTTTGGAAAACAATATGTTCCAGTAAATCATTTGTTAGAAATAAGTAAAAAAAATTAATTGGACCAAAACCTTCCACCTCCACATTTGTACCTGGGGTGGCATTAAAGTCAGGGATGAATGGCGCACCAGAATTTGAAGCCTCCCATCTAGTAAATGCTACATCTAGTGGCAAACTCTCTTGTAGGTTGGCATGCGCTTCTTCGCTAAAATGAGGCATGTCACTTGTACTGGGAATCGTGCCCTGATTTGGAGATGTTTCTCCAACAGCCCTCTCTACCTGTCCTGTACTGGTCCTTGTATTTTTTGGCGATGAACCAGAATGACCGCTAGACTCAGAGCTGTCACTTTCGCTAACAGCAAAACCCTCAAAGTAGTCTTCGCCATCTGACAAGACACAATCTTCACTGTCAGAGCATAAAAGGGCATACGCCTCCTGCAGAATAAAATTGACGGGCCATTTTATTACGTTTATATTTTTATACGTAAAGGTATATAAACGTAAATGGTATGAAGTTCGTTAATTTAATTAGAACAAATTAATTGACTGGCACAGCACTTCCTATCAAATTGATTACGAATATAACTTATACTACCCTAACCGTCACCTTAAATTATTACTAACTATACCGTAATAATTATTATTACTAACTACCCTAATACTAAAACCTAGCACTATACCCTAACCCTATATCCTACCTAACAAGGCAGATTAATGGGATTGGGGGAAATTGTTATGTGGTGTGTTTTTTCACTGTGTCTTAGGGTATGTGCACACACACTAATTACTTCCGTAATTTACGGACGTATTTCGGCCGCAAGTACCGGACCGAACACAGTGCAGGGAGCCGGGCTCCAAGCATCATACTTATGTACGATGCTAGGAGTCCCTGCCTCGCTGCAGGACAACTGTCACGTACTGAAAACATGATTACATTACGGGACAGTTGTCCGGCAGCGAGGCAGGGACTCCTAGCGTCGTACATAACTATGATGCTAGGAGCCCGGCTCCCTGCACTGAGTTCGGTCCGGAACTTGCGGCCGAAATACGTCCGTAAATTACGGACGTAATTAGTGTGTGTGCACATACCCTTATACTGTGATATTCACAGATCTGACACTGTCTCTCCTGTTTGCTCTCTGACAGAGCAGCAGGGGAGAGACAGTGTTTATATATACTTGGTCCCAGGGAAAGTTTGTTGCTGCAACAAACTTTCCCTGCGATGGCCATGATTTGTTACCATGACCAGGACCTGAACCAATCAGGTCCCGATCATGTCTCCAGGACCAGAGGCACTGTCTCTCCTCTGTCGGAACAGCAGAGGGGAGACAGTGTAGGTTACAGGGAAAGTTTGTTGCTACAACAAACTTTCCCTGCGATGGCCATGATTTGTTACCATGACCAGGACCTCAACCTATCAGGTCCCGATCATGTTTACAGGAGCAGAGGCACTGTCTCTCCTCTGTCGGAACAGCAGAGGGGAGACAGTGTAAGTTACGTGGGAAAGTTTGTTGCTACAACAAACTTTCCCTGCGATGGCCATGATTGGTTATCATGACCATCACATGAACGGGACCCGATCATGTCTCCGGGACTAGAGGCACTGTGTCTCCTCTGTTTGCTCTCTGATAGAACAGCAGAGGGGAGACAGTGTAGGTTACGACGGAAAGTTTGTTGATACAACAAACTTTCCCTGCGATGGTCATGATTGATTATCATGACCATCACATGTTCGGGACCTGAATAAATCAGGTCCCGATCATGTCTCTGGGACCAGAGGCAGATGACAGCAGCGAGATCCGGGTGTCAGCGCTATTCTGAGACACCCAGATCTCGCTTTTAACATCCACCGTGAATTCACGTCGGCACTGCACAGAGCCCAGAAAGTGCCGACGTGAATTTACTGTGGGCGGTCGGGAAGCGGTTAAGGGGTTAAGGGGTGTTGTAAGTATTTTGACCCCACAATTTCTTTCTAAATTGAATACATAGCAGGTGAAAAAAAATTAAATTTCAAGACCGATTTCTTTGTAAAGCGAACATGAAAATGAAGAAGCACCCCCCAAAATCTATCACCCGGTTTCTCCTATTTTCAAAAATACTTCCAATGTTGCCCCAATCTGCTTATTAGACGTTTGGCTGAGCCAAAAAGGGAGCACCCTTTGGCTTTCAGGGCACAATTGTATAAATTCTAGGCCCCATATCATGCATTTAGATACATTGAGCTGCCTGAACAAAAAAAAAAACACGCAGAAATGACCCCATTTTAAAAACGAAACCCCTAAAGGTATTCATCTAGTGGTGTAGTGGGCATGCGGACCAAAACATTTTTAAAGGAGGAAATAATGGGTATTATTTCAGACACTATGGGTATACAATGTTTTCTTCAAATTCTTATTACGTTTCCAGATAAAATAGAGGAGACGTGGTAGGTTATTTTGTTAGAAATATGCCACATTAATAAATTTGTGCGGCATACAGAAGAGAAGTGAAGCCGTGTATTCATAACGGATACATGTTGCTATAGACGGATTTGCCTGTATTTATGACTATGTCTTGCTGAAGAAGCAGTTGTCCCGCATCTGTGCCATTATGATGTCATTGTGGACAGAATTCTGTCCTAATATAAAATCAGTCAGAAAGGAAAAAATAAACTGTACTGGAGTGACGGGCAATATCTTCAAACAAATGGAGGAAAATGTATCCAACTATGTTGCAAACTCGAGTCTAATCACTAGATAGAACACCTGCAGGGCTGCCATGACAAGGTTTTTTCTTTTTCAGTGACTGGTTGTACAGCGTCTCTTTAGCTCCATCAATCCTTTTGAGGGACGAATGTGCCAAGTGACGCGGTACACCATAACAGGCCCCTGCCCGGCAAGGTAGGAACCGCTATGTCCACAAAACAACCAATTACCTACAGAATATATAAAGGGGCAGTGTCCAAAACCATCTATAGGAACAGTAAAGGATCACTAATCCCAAAAATTATGTCCGTATTTCCAGAAGAACTGTAACAAAGCCCATGGTGTATTGATAAAGAACAGCTCGATTACTGGTGATCCTCCAAAAAAAAAAAATATCATGCCCATATCACGGTACAGAATTAGGAATTTAACAGCCGTATGTGGCAGGACATAGTCATCAGAAAAGGAAATACATCCTCAATTTATTCTTGTAGTCATTGCTAAAATGCATGACTTCCACAGGTGTTGGATTTATCTACTAATAAATGCAATGCCCACATTTTATTTTTTATTTCAAGATCACTTGTGGGGTCTATGTTCTGAATAGACAGATGTGGGCTCCTGCACAATAAACTGTATTAATTTGTGAGTGATCAAGTCCAGGATTTAATTGTCCAAGAATTGTATAAAAAAAATCATAAAGGGGAAATTTAGTTTTACAGTCTGAAATAAATACACTTTACTACGTCCCCATGAGAATCCCTCCCTCCCTTGGAAAGCCCAGAAACTAAACAAAAAAATATGCAAATGAAATTGACTCCCTAAAAAGAATCCCCCCACCCCACCCTTTTTGGTTTTCCCTAAATTATAGATAAAATTAATAATTAGAAACGGTGTGGTAGGTCTCAAAACAGGGGTAGTTGCACAGGCCTGGATTTGAAGGGCACATGGGGCAGTAAAAGCGGGAATCCGCTACTCATTCCGTGTTTACTGCACATCTGGCATCTCTTTTGGGGGTATCTTTGGTTCACAGAGGCAGGGACGGGGTAAAGGAAGTGGTGCTCAGTGAGCCTTTTGACATCCTCTGACTCTAAGGATTCTCTAGGTGCGGGGGAGTCAAACAGGAGGTGCTCTATAATTTTCTTCTGATATTGGAGGAAACGGAGCGTTCCCTGGGTCTTGTAGAGCACACAGCTGTTGTAAGTGGCCATCTGGATGAGGTAGATCGCTACCTTTTTATACCAGGCCCTAGTTTTGCGATTGACCAGGTACGTTTGAAGGACCTTGTCAGATAGATCGACTCCCCCCATGAACTTGGTATAGTCCACCACGCAGACCGGTTTCCTCTTATCAGAGGTAGCGCCCCTCTCTCTCACTGCCACTGTGGCGTCCTCAGGCACGGTGGTCAGCATGTACACCTCCTTTTTGGCACTCCATTTGACAGCGAGCAACTGGCCACTTGCAAATGAGTGACGCACCCCTTGCTTGTCGCCTGGCACCAGTTGTTGAGGGAAGCCGACTCTATTTTTGCGCACCGTCCCACAGGCCCCTATATTAGCAGCATGGAGGGACTTATACAGGGGGACACTGGTGTAATAATTGTCTGTGTACACATGGTACCCTTTTTGTAGGAATGGCACCATGAGTTCCCAGACAATTTTTCCCACTAATGCCAATATCCTCTGGGCATCCTGGCGGATTAAGGTGGCGGTCCCTGCCCTCATAAATGAAAAAGCCACAGGTGTAGCCCGTTGTGCTCTCGCACACCTTATAGAGTTTCACTCCGTATCGGGCTCTTTTGGAGGGGATGTATTGGCTAAACGATAAACGGCCCTTGAAGGACATAAGGGACTCATCTACCGCTAGTTTTTGGCCGGGGGTGTATAAATTGAAAAATGAGTCACCTAGGAGGGAGATAAGGGGTCTCCGTTTGTTGAGGCGATCATAGGCTGGGTCACTTCTTGGGGGGATTTGTGTATTGTCAGAAAAATGCATGAAACGCATTATTGATTTGTAGCGCGTTCGGGCCATAACGGCTGCAAATACAGGCGTGCTATGGATAGCGCTGGTAGCTCAATAGGAGCTGATAGTTTTTTTTTTTTTTTTTTTTTTTACTATGCCCATGTTTAGGGTTATTCCCAAAAATGTTTTGATTTCAGAAACTGTTGTGGGGATCCATCCTCTGGCATAGCAAGACCTGGGATTTTGGGTGTCAAATTGTCTGGCATATAAGTTTGTCTGCTGGACAATTTAGTTCCAGGACCTGATCACCTATAAACAGTTGAAAAAAATGATAGGGACTAAAATTTGAGACATCTGCGTTGGTGCCTGGAGTAGCTGTAAATGGCAAAACTTGGGGGGAGAAAGCAACTGCAGGATCCCAAATTGCGGGAGGGACTGTTACTAGGCCCTGCTCCTGACGCTTCAATGGTGACCGCTGCGTCCACCACCATATGGCTGGGGGGTCCAGTGGCAGAAGCAGAACTTGTGTCGCTTTCTGAGCCAAGTTCTGCTTCTGACGCAGTGTCCGTATTGCTGCCGGAACTGCTAGAGCACAGCATGGCGTACGCCTGCTCTGCAGAGAACATTTTGCGGCTTCTGCGATTCATGTTCACTACACTAATAATAACTAATAACTTTTTTTTTTTGTAGACAAACCAAAAAACGGGGGTGATTACAGGTAATCTAGGGTGATTACGTGTAATCTGGGGTAATTACTAGTAATCTGGGGTAATTACGGGCAATCTGGGGTGTGATTACGGGCAATCTGGGGTGTGATTACGGGCAATCTGGGGTGTGATTGCCCGTAATCACATCCCAGATTGCCCGTAATCACACCCCAGATTGCCCGTAATCTGGGATGTGATTACGAGCAATCTGGGATGTGATTACGAGTAATCTGGGAACGTTTATATCTGATGCGTTTTTTTTACAGTAAAACAGCACAAGATTTGTATAGTATTTCTCTCTCTCCTCTCACAGATCAACTACAGTGAGAGGAGGGAGGGAAAGAGCACAAATCCTGTGCTGTATTTTGAAAATATGGGACTATGGTCACTGTGATAGGTATATCACAGTGACCATCTGATCAGGGACCAATTATAACGGTCCCTGATCAGTTTCTATTTACAGGCAGAATAGCTGCCTTTCAGTGACAGCGCATGCGTGCACAATTTTTTTTTATTTTCCCGGCAGTTGGGGGGTGAAGTGGAGAAGGGGGGGGGGGCACGATCGGGGGCCTAACACGTTTGTTTGGTGAGAGGAGATAAAAAGGTCGATTGAGAGCAGGGAGCTATCCCTCTTTACGGCGCCACAATTTTATTCTGACGCAGTGCCGTGAAAAGGCATATGTATCAGAATAAAGCCCGTTAGTGGCCGCCGTGAAAAGGCGTATTGGCGGTCCCTAACGGGTTAGACATGCCTTTTGCTTCCATCTCAACTAAACTTTGACAGTCATGTTCATCACTATCTTCATCACTATCCCCCTTTTGGTCCAAATTCAGCAGAAGTAGGGTAGCTAGATTTAAGACCTCACAACGTTTTATGGTAATGTTTGGGGAAAGAAGAGTGAGCTCAATCTTTGTGAGTCGTGCAACAGACAAATGCTTGGTTTTTACAGTGCTCATGTACTGTGTGGGGTACCTGTTTCCTGAGCGCATATTTCAACAGACACAACACAAAAGCAAAAATATTGCAATAGACAAGTGGGTGGAGTGTTTGGGGGACTACTTATCCAACAGCTCTTTCATTGTATGGGTGACAATATCAGGGGAATTTGCTGCACCCTGGGGAAGCCCCATCCAGAACAATCTGGAGACAGAGGGATAGAGATAAATACACAATTATCAGTTTCCTTTCCAATAAATTAGCAATGTAATTTATGCAGACTGCTAGTTATATTTCATTTGAAGAAAAGAGAGCAGTAATTTACGTCGTCCTAACATTCTCACACACTGCTTCCCCCCCCCGTGCGTCACAACTTCCTTTTTCTTTTTTTGTAGAACTAGAAGCCCCAGCAAGCCAAAATTCTGAAAGGCAGCTAAGTCTCTGCTATATTTATAGCCGTTAACTTTAATTATTTAAGGTAAATTAAAACGTCAGACTATTTACACAATCTTGTACTTCAATTCAATGTTCTACGGCCTTTTACACAATATTTTTACATATAATAACAATGATTTAAAGTTCAATTAATTCAGTTCTCAATCCGAATTGAGAAAAACCTCTCACATCAAACAGTACACAATTTAATTTGCTCCTCAGACTAGTCTCACACACACACACACACACACACACACACACACACACACACACACACACACACACACACACACACACACACACACACACACACACTATACATGTCTACATCATAGTTCTTGTCATAAACAACATTACTCACTACAATATACCTAGCTGTATTAGTTTTACAGTCACTCTTATCAAAATCTATGTTAAGCTAATAGTTCTGCTTTTCCTATCCGTTCATTGTCTTTTAACCCCTTTAGGACACAGCCTGTTTTGGCCTTCTGGACACAGATGATTTTTTCAAATCTGACGTGTCACTTTATGTGGTAATAACTCCGGAATGCTTTTATCTATCCAAGCGATTCTGAGATTGTTTTCTTGTGACAAATTGTACTTTATGTTAGTGAAAAAATGTGGTCGATAAATTCAATATTTATTTGTGAAAAACGTCACATTTTAGCAAAAATTATCATTTTTCTAAATTTAAATGTATTTGCTTGTAAAACAGATAGTAATACCACCCAAAATAGTTACTAGTTAACATCCCCCATATGTCTACTTTATGTTTGCATCATTTTTTTTTACGTACTTTTATTTTTCTAGGACGTTACGAGGCTTAGAACTTTAGCAGCAATTTCTCATATTTTCAAGAAAATTTCAATATGCCATTTTTTCAGGGACCAGTTCAGTTCTGAAGTGGCTTTGAGGGCCTTCTATATTAGAAAGTCCCCATAAATTACCCCATTTTGAAAACTGAACCCCTCAAGGTATTCAAAACCACATTCAGAAAGTATTTGAACCCTTTAGGCGTTTCACAGGAATTAAGGCAAAGTAGAGGTGAAATTAATTTGTAATAAAAAAAAATCTGTAACATAGAAGGTTTTACCAGAGAAACGCGACTCAATATTTATTGCCCAGATTCTGCAGATTTTAGAAATATCCAACATGTGACCCTAGTGCCCTAATGGACTGAAGCACCGGCCTCAGAAGCAAAGGAGCACCTAGTGTATTTTGGGGCCTCCTTTTTTTAGGAATTTATTTTAGGCACCATGTCAGGTTTGAAGAGGTCTTGTGGTATCTAAACAGTCGAAACCCCCAAAATGTAACCCCATTTTGGAAACTACACCCCTCAAGGCATTTTTCTAGGGGTATAGTTACCATTTTGACCCCACAGTTTTTTTTGCAGAATTTAGTGGAATTAGTCTGTGAAGATGAAAATCACCTATTTTTCTGTGGAAACATAGAATTTTTTCATTTTTACAAGGAATGAAGGAGAAAAAGCACCCCAACATTTGTAAAGCAATTTCTCCCGATTTACGGCAATACCCAATATGTGGTCATAAACTGATGTTTGGACCCACAGCAAGGCTCAGGAGCGAAGGAGCGCCTTTTGGATTTTGGAGCGTGGATTTTGCTGGATTGGTTTTCAGTGCCATGTCGGGTTTGCAACGCCCCGGAGGGACCAAAACAGTGGAAACCCCCCAAAAGTGACCCTATTTTGGAATCTACACCCCTCAAGGAATTTTTCTAGGCGTATAGTGAGCATTTTGACCCCACAGGATCTTTTTTAGAGCTAAGGTGACCAAAAAACAGCGATTTTGGCGCTTTAGATTATTTATTGCTTACAGCCTTCACCGTGCGCAATAAATTACGTTTTACTTTATTCTGCCGGTCTGTACAATTACGCCGATACCATATGTGTATAGTTTTTTTTACGTTTTGCAGCGTTTGCACAATAAAATTAAGTTTCTATAAAATAATTTATTTTCTGAGACACGCTGTTCTGAGGCGTAACTTTTTTATTTTTTAGTCAAAAAAGCTGTGGGAGGTCTTGTTCTTTGTCGCCGACAGTGTGCACAGGGTAAAACTCAGTAACTGTACGTCCTTGTGCGGGAAGTAATCTCCCGCGATGACGTACAGTTACGTCCTCGTGCGGGTAGGGGTTAACCATCCAGCATTCTGTTCTATGAACGTTTTTAATCTTGAACTATATAAACAACCTCCTTTTGACATTCCTGATCATTTTAACATTCTGTCAGAACCTACTACCGCCTCCTTTGATTGGCAATGCATTTAACGTACCATTACTTCCTATCTTCATTTGTTTAAATGTTCTTCTACAGTTTTTGACCACTTCCTCACCTTTCTTCAAGCGTTCCACACAAACCCACTCCCATCATTTTAAACATCCTTTTGCAATCTTTATATCCACTGGGCCGCAGGATATCCTTTCCTTTTGGTCCCAAGTTGTTCACCACTTCAATATCGCTGTTGCCAGCAGTAAGACTACAAATCCTAACACCATGCCTTCTGTACAATCTATATCAACAAATCTCATACCATTCACACAGGAGTGGGTCTCATTCATAGACATTTGAGTAAGGGCGTTTTTGGGACCGTGTGGTAATTATACTATTACGACACCTTTTTACCGGGAGGCTGGAAGTTATACTACTGCAGAACCCTTGGTTCCTAGGTTGTTGTTTTACAATGTGGAGAATGTTCCCGGGCTAGAAGGAATTTTCCAGTATTGGCCGCTATTGACGTAGTGGAGGCAGTTATCAAAGGCAGCGACGGGAAATGACCCGAGGCTATCGGGTCTTTCCATCCACCAGTCAATTCATGGGGCGTCCTCAATACCGTATTATTACCTTCTTTTTACTATTCATACTTGTTTCTCTAATTTCGGTTTGACAGAGTACTTGACTGTAATGTATATTGGGACTATAACAGCCTTTCACAATTATTTCCTCTAACTTTTGTCCCACAGAATCTGTCTGAGCATGCAGATTAATAATGTATTTTCATAAGCCTTCTACTGGCCCTCTTGTTTCCACATGTACACAACAAACACACAGACTGCAGGAATTAGGTGTTAAGTTCAGGTTTCTTGATATGTGCGTTTTGAGTTGTAGTGCTCGCTGATACCAAAACACAACTCTAGGATAGTGTGCTGCCCATCCAAGATGGCCACAGCCGGGTCGTGAAAGGACTATCCCAACCTCACACTGCGCAACTGTACAAATGTTATACAAGTTTATCAACGCTCATACAATCATACCAGACCAACTCAACAAAGGACCTGACTCTTACTGGAATCTCTGTGCGGGGACACAATTACCCAGAGTCTTACTGGATATTCTGGCAGAGTATTTGAAACCGGTATTGTAATAAAAAGGAGTTACTTACCGCGCGGTTTTGGTTTCAATGACTCTTCCAGATGTTCCGGACTAGCAGACGCTAGGAAACGTACCTCAGAGAGTTCCCGGGTTTTCGGCACCATTTAAACTGTCATGGAAGCCCCCTGCAGGTAGACCGTGTTTGTCAGAAGCAAAATTGACTTCCCTTCTTTGTTGAGTGGTGTTCAAATGAATGTCGGCTTTGAGAAATATATACGGGGCCTCTGTACATCAAATTGGGCACAGCAGTCATGAATTTCTGTCAGAATATCTCTCTGTTTTTACTGGCAAGTTTAACATATATATATATATATATATCTCTATTTGCTAGAATGTACAGAGTTAGGCCTCATGCACACGACCGTAAAAACTCCCGTTATTACGGGTCGTAATCACGACCCGTAATAACGGGCTCATAGACTTCTATTGGCGACGGGTGCCTTCCCGTTTTCTCACGGGAAGGTGCCCGTGCCGTTGAAAAAGATAGAACATGTCCTATTTCAGGCCGTAATAACGGCACGGACAGTCCATAGAAGTCTATGGAGCTCTCGTAATAACGGGTGGCTACATGTGTGCACCCGTCATTACGGCAGCGTTGCTAAGCGACGTCAGTAAATAGTCACTGTCCAGGGAGCTGAAAGAGTTAACTGATCGGCAGTAACTCTTTCAGCACCCTGGACAGTGACTACCGATCAGTATAAACCTGTAAAAAATAAAAATAAAAGACGTTCATACTTACCGAGAACTTCCTGCTTCCTCCAGTCCGGTCTCCCGCCCTTTGCCTTGGTGACGCGTCCCTCTCGACATCCGGCCCGACGTCCTAGATGACGTTTCAGGCCATGTGACCGCTGCAGCCAATCACAGGTCAATCACAGGCTGCAGCGGTCACATGGACTGCCGCGTCATCCAGGGATGTCGGGCTGGATGTGAAGAGAGGGACGCGTCACCAAGACAACGGCCGGGTAAGTATGAATTTCTTTAACTTTTATTACAGAAAAGGCTGTCCCTTCTCTCTATCCTGCACTGATAGAGAGAAGGGGCTGCCGATTAGTGCAGTGCTATTTTGCCGCCAAAAACGTGCTCGTAAATACGGGTGGAATACGTGTGACACCGGACCCATATTTACGGGCACGGGTTCGTAAATACTGGTGCAAAACTGGTGGAATACGTGTGACACCGGACCCGTATTTACGCCAGTATTTACGGGTGGGAAAAAATACGGTCGTGTGCATGAGGCCTTAGGCCTTAGGCCTCATGCACACGACCGTATTTTTTCCCACCCGTAAATACTGGCGTAAATACGGGTCCGGTGTCACACGTATTCCACCCGTATTTACGAGCACGTTTTTGGCGGCAAAATAGCACTGCACTAATCGGCAGCCCCTTCTCTCTATCAGTGCAGGATAGAGAGAAGGGACAGCCCTTTCTGTAATAAAAGTTAAAGAAATTCCTACTTACCCGGCCGTTGTCTTGGTGACGCGTCCCTCTCTTCACATCCAGCCCGACATCCCTGGATGACGCGGCAGTCCATGTGACCGCTGCAGCCTGTGATTGGCTGCAGCGGTCACATGGCCTGAAACATCATCCAGGACGTCGGGCCGGATGTCGAGAGGGACGCGTCACCAAGGCAACGGGCGGGAGACCGGACTGGAGGAAGCAGGAAGTTCTCGGTAAGTATGAACGTCTTTTATTTCTATTTTTTTACAGGTTTATTCTGATCGGTAGTCACTGTCCAGGGTGCTGAAAGAGTTACTGCCGATCAGTTAACTCTTTCAGCTCCCTGGACAGTGACTATTTACTGACGTCGCTTAGCAACGCTGCCGTAATGACGGGTGCACACATGTAGCCACCCGTCATTACGAGAGCTCCATAGACTTCTATGGACTGTCCGTGCCGTTATTACGGCCTGAAATAGGACATGTTCTATCTTTTTCAACGGCACGGGCACCTTCCCGTGAGAAAACGGGAAGGCACCCGTCGCCAATAGAAGTCTATGAGCCCGTTATTACGGGTCGTAATTACGACCCGTAATAACGGGAGTTTTTACGGTCGTGTGCATGAGGCCTAAAGGCGTGATCTGTCTGAGATGTTTGACCACACAACAAGATAAGCAGAAAAATACTACACAAGTCACGTAATGTGAGATAACATCATCTTGATACGTAGGCATAAAAAGATATTGGAATTACACATAGAATATTATGAAAAATTAAACAATTGTTCATCCTTCCTTATTAATTTCTTCACATGTCTATAGGACCGTTTAAATCAAGGTCAGGCTCGCATAGCACCAACCTATACAGTCACGAAGGGCTGCTTTTCTCTTTCTCCTTCTATCTCTCTCTCTTTCTCCTTCTCTCTTTCTCCTTCTCGCTCTCGCTCTCGCTCTCTCTCCTTCTTTCTCCTTCTCTCTCTCTCTTTCTCCTTCTCGCGCTCTCTCTCGCTCTCGCTCTTTCTCCTTCTTTCTCCTCTCTCTCTTTCTCCTTCTCTCTCTCTCCTCTCTCTCCTCTCTCTCTCTCTCGCTCTTTCTCCTTCGCTCTCGCTCTTTCTCCTTCGCTCTCGCTCTTTCTCCTTCGCTCTCGCTCTTTCTCCTTCGCTCTCGCTCTTTCTCCTTCGCTCTCGCTCTTTCTCCTTCGCTCTCGCTCTTTCTCCTTCGCTCTCGCTCTTTCTCCTTCGCTCTCGCTCTTTCTCCTTCGCTCTCGCTCTTTCTCCTTCGCTCTCGCTCTTTCTCCTTCGCTCTCGCTCTTTCTCCTTCGCTCTCGCTCTTTCTCCTTCGCTCTCGCTCTTTCTCCTTCGCTCTCGCTCTTTCTCCTTCGCTCTCGCTCTTTCTCCTTCGCTCTCGCTCTTTCTCCTTCGCTCTCGCTCTTTCTCCTTCGCTCTCGCTCTTTCTCCTTCGCTCTCGCTCTTTCTCCTTCGCTCTCGCTCTTTCTCCTTCGCTCTCGCTCTTTCTCCTTCGCTCTCGCTCTTTCTCCTTCGCTCTCGCTCTTTCTCCTTCGCTCTCGCTCTTTCTCCTTCGCTCTCGCTCTTTCTCCTTCGCTCTCGCTCTTTCTCCTTCGCTCTCGCTCTTTCTCCGTCGCTCTCGCTCTTTCTCCGTCGCTCTCGCTCTTTCTCCGTCGCTCTCGCTCTTTCTCCGTCGCTCTCGCTCTTTCTCCGTCGCTCTCGCTCTTTCTCCGTCGCTCTCGCTCTTTCTCCGTCGCTCTCGCTCTTTCTCCGTCGCTCTCGCTCTTTCTCCGTCGCTCTCGCTCTTTCTCCGTCGCTCTCGCTCTTTCTCCGTCGCTCTCGCTCTTTCTCCGTCGCTCTCGCTCTTTCTCCGTCGCTCTCGCTCTTTCTCCGTCGCTCTCGCTCTTTCTCCGTCGCTCTCGCTCTTTCTCCGTCGCTCTCGCTCTTTCTCCGTCGCTCTCGCTCTTTCTCCGTCGCTCTCGCTCTTTCTCCGTCGCTCTCGCTCTTTCTCCGTCGCTCTCGCTCTTTCTCCGTCGCTCTCGCTCTTTCTCCGTCGCTCTCGCTCTTTCTCCTTCGCTCTCGCTCTTTCTCCTTCGCTCTCGCTCTTTCTCCTTCGCTCTCGCTCTTTCTCCTTCGCTCTCGCTCTTTCTCCTTCGCTCTCGCTCTTTCTCCTTCGCTCTCGCTCTTTCTCCTTCGCTCTCGCTCTTTCTCCTTCGCTCTCGCTCTTTCTCCTTCGCTCTCGCTCTTTCTCCTTCGCTCTTTCTCCTTCGCTCTCGCTCTTTCTCCTTCGCTCTCGCTCTTTCTCCTTCGCTCTTTCTCCGTCGCTCTCGCTCTTTCTCCGTCGCTCTCGCTCTTTCTCCGTCGCTCTCGCTCTTTCTCCGTCGCTCTCGCTCTTTCTCCGTCGCTCTCGCTCTTTCTCCGTCGCTCTCGCTCTTTCTCCGTCGCTCTCGCTCTTTCTCCGTCGCTCTCGCTCTTTCTCCGTCGCTCTCGCTCTTTCTCCGTCGCTCTCGCTCTTTCTCCGTCGCTCTCGCTCTTTCTCCGTCGCTCTCGCTCTTTCTCCGTCGCTCTCGCTCTTTCTCCGTCGCTCTCGCTCTTTCTCCGTCGCTCTCGCTCTTTCTCCGTCGCTCTCGCTCTTTCTCCGTCGCTCTCGCTCTTTCTCCGTCGCTCTCGCTCTTTCTCCGTCGCTCTCGCTCTTTCTCCGTCGCTCTCGCTCTTTCTCCGTCGCTCTCGCTCTTTCTCCGTCGCTCTCGCTCTTTCTCCGTCGCTCTCGCTCTTTCTCCGTCGCTCTCGCTCTTTCTCCGTCGCTCTCGCTCTTTCTCCGTCGCTCTCGCTCTTTCTCCGTCGCTCTCGCTCTTTCTCCGTCGCTCTCGCTCTTTCTCCGTCGCTCTCGCTCTTTCTCCGTCGCTCTCGCTCTTTCTCCGTCGCTCTCGCTCTTTCTCCTTCGCTCTCGCTCTTTCTCCTTCGCTCTCGCTCTTTCTCCTTCGCTCTCGCTCTTTCTCCTTCGCTCTCGCTCTTTCTCCTTCGCTCTCGCTCTTTCTCCTTCGCTCTCGCTCTTTCTCCTTCGCTCTCGCTCTTTCTCCTTCGCTCTCGCTCTTTCTCCTTCGCTCTCGCTCTTTCTCCTTCGCTCTCGCTCTTTCTCCTTCGCTCTCGCTCTTTCTCCTTCGCTCTCGCTCTTTCTCCTTCGCTCTCGCTCTTTCTCCTTCGCTCTCGCTCTTTCTCCTTCGCTCTCGCTCTTTCTCCTTCGCTCTCGCTCTTTCTCCTTCGCTCTCGCTCTTTCTCCTTCGCTCTCGCTCTTTCTCCTTCGCTCTCGCTCTTTCTCCTTCGCTCTCGCTCTTTCTCCTTCGCTCTCGCTCTTTCTCCTTCGCTCTCGCTCTTTCTCCTTCGCTCTCGCTCTTTCTCCTTCGCTCTCGCTCTTTCTCCTTCGCTCTCGCTCTTTCTCCTTCGCTCTCGCTCTTTCTCCTTCGCTCTCGCTCTTTCTCCTTCGCTCTCGCTCTTTCTCCTTCGCTCTCGCTCTTTCTATCTATATATATATATATATATATATATATATATATATATATATATATATATATATATATATATATATATATATTGTCAAATCCTCCAAAATACGAGACAGCACTCCTCAGTTAGTGGAAAAAAAGTGGTTTTATTCACCACAGGTGACGTTTCAGCCCTACTCCATAGGGCCTCTCAAGTGTGTATGTGTGTGTATATGTGTGTGTGTGTGTGTATATATATATATATATATATATATATATATATATATATATATATATATAAAATATGATTAATTTATTCTAATTTCATTAATATAATATAATAACCGATGTATATTTATTTATTTTTCAGTTTTGTACGTTTCTCCACAGAAAAACAAAACAGGATGTCTCTTCATCAATTATTACTCGAACCCATCAGCTGCCATGCTTGGAACAAAGATCGTACTCGTAAGCAGTATCCTCCTCTATTTTTTTTCATGCTTAATTTTTAGTATGCAATCTATTGTGAAAGGGAATCTGACTTTCTGAAATAAAATATTATGGGTCAGGTTCACTAAGGCTGGCATTTAATACACCAGTCTTAGGATGAAGCCATCAGGAGTAAGATGTGGCAAATTTATTAGGAGGCGCACACCTCTTAATAAATTTGTCGCATCTTCTTCTGTCTGAGCCAGAAAAGAAAATCTACACTAGCTAGCGGAGATTTTCGTTATTTATGCGGGTTTCTGGCAAAAATTATAGTATGTGTTTAGGGTGTTTTCTCACCATGACCACCCGATTCCATATATCCTATTAAGTCATATTCATTTATAGAGGGGAGTCTTCAAGACTGAATATCTGCTTACAAAGGGTAGCTCTTCCACACTCGCCGTTGATAGTAATTGTCAACAGTAATATTACGTTTTGTGGCCAGCTAGTTGTTCCAATAGCTGGGACGGCATAATTTAAAAAAAAGGAGTTGTCTTGATGAGACAAGCCCTTTTTAAAGGAGCTCTCCCACACATTTCTTTATTCTCTGGCCCATTAGAGAGGCACATAATGTAAATTGTGGTAAAGGTAATCTTCTTACCGGTGGCTGTATTTGTTAGTTATCCACTCCCTCCTCGTCATCAGCTGTGTCATGTGACCAGCAATAGGACTCTCCAACCGCCACAGCGTCTGGACATGTGTGGACAGGAAGTCAGTTTCTCTATTCATTACTATCACAGCCTCGATGTAAGTCTTATAGGAATGAATGGAGAAACTGACTTCCTGTCCACACATGAGACGCTGTGGCAGTTGGAGAGTACTATATGTGGTCACATGACAGATGAGGACCAGAAGGGAGTGGATAATTTACAAATCCAGCCACCGGTGAGAAAATTACTTTTACCACAATTAACATAATTTCCAACGGGCCAAAGAATAAAACATTTTTTCGGAGTCCTTCTTTAATATGATTACTTTAATGAGGCTCTGTTACCACATTATAAGTGCCCTATTTCTTACATAATATGATAGGCGCTGTAATGTAGATTACAGCAGTGTTTTTTATTTAGAAAAACGATCAATTTTTACGGAGTTAAGACCTATTTTAGATTTATGCTAATGACTTTCTTAATAGACAACTGGGTGTGTTTTTTACTTTATGACCAAGCGTTGTAAAGAGAAGTGTATGACGCTGACCAATCAGCGTTATACATTTCTCTCTTTTCATGTAATCAGCACATAGTGACCCTGCGTTATTCACTATGTGCTGTCACATACTCAAACATTAACGTTACTGAAGTGTCTTGACAGTGAATAGACACCGCTTCCAGCCAGGACGGGATGTCTATTCACAATCCCGACACTTCGGTAACGTTTGTGTGGGACTTACAGCACAGCAAGCGTAATCTCGCTGTAAGCTGTCATTTACAGCGTGATCTCCCGAGATTACGCTTGCTGTGCTTTAAGTCCCACACAAATGTTACCGAAGTGTTGGAATTGTGAATAGACATCCCGTTCTGGCTGGAAGCGGTGTCTATATTCACTCTCAAGACACTTCAGTAACGTTAATGTGTGAGTAAGTGACAGCACATAGTGAACAACGCAGGATCACTATGTGCTGATTACATGAATGGAGAGAAGTGTATGACACTGATTGGTCAGCATCCAAAAAATAAAATATTCGAAGCAGTACAAATCCCGATGTCAGGAGCGGTGACACGCTGTAAGATCAGACAAACCCAGTCTGACGTAATGTAATCCTCAGAAAAAGCGTGGTTGAACAGCAGCACACGTCTCCCAAATTTCAATCAATATGTTCTTTTATTGGTCAAACATCCAGTAAAAAATGGCAACGATTCGACCCGTGACAAGTGGAGGGTCTTTCTCAAGCCTAACAATGTGTCTAAGGGCCTGTTCACATCACCGTTCATTTCCGTTCCGGGGTTCCGTCGGGTTAACCCCGCAACAGAAAGTGAAATTGAAACCACAGCTTCCGTTTCAGTCACCATTGATCTCAATGTTTCCATCACCATTTAATTCAATGGTGACCTGAAACGGAAGCTGTGCTGTCACTTTCACTTTCCGTTGCGGGGTTCACCCGACGGAAACCTCCAGAACCCTGGAACGGAAAGCGAACGGTGATGTGAACAGGCCCTTACAGTGTGAGTTTAAATAGGGAAGTATACAACATCACATGGTGCAGGTAATCCAATCAAGACACACATTAGTCTACATGACGCCGTTACTAGGCAACCTAGATCACCTGATCCCACTTATCCAATGAGAGTTGGGAGGAGGTGTTAAGGTTGACATAGGGCCATTTCTTCTAAGTACTGCGTGGGATTCGTTTTCCTACTGATTCGCAGCAGGCAGAGTACAGTGTATAGATATTTAGTCTCAATGATCCTGAATCCCTTCCTCTAAGGGTATGTGCACACGATAACTGCAATTACGTCTGAAAATACAGAGCTGTTTTCAAGGGAAAACAGCCCCTGATTTTCAGACGTTTTTTGAGCAACTCGCGTTTTTCGCTGCATTTTCTACGTCCTTTTTTGGAGCTGTTTTCATTGGAGTCTATGAGAAAACGGCTCCAAAAACGTCCAAAGAAGTGTCCTGCACTTCTTCTTTGACGAGGCAGTCATTTTGCGCATCGTCGTTTGACAGCTGTCAAACGACGACGTGTAAATTACAGGTCGTCGGCACAGTACGTCGGCAAACCCATTCAAATGAATGGGCAGATGTTTGCCGACGTATTGGAGCCGTATTTTCAGGCGTAAATCGAGGCGTTTACGCCTGAAAATATCTCGTGTGAACCCAGCCTAAGAGGACATCTCACTGATATAAAGAGGCTCTGTCACCAGATTATAAGTGCCCTATCTCCTACTCTGATCGGCGCTGTAATGTATTTACATTACAGCAGTGGTTTTTATTTTGAAAAACAATCATTTTTGAGCAAGTTATGAGCAATTTTAGATTTATGCTAATTCGTTTCTTAACCCCTTAGTGACCAGCCCATTTTAGGCCCTAATGACCAAGCTATTTAATTTGTTTTTCTATAGTCGCATTCAAAGAGCTATAACTTTTTTTTTATTTTTTCGTCTACATAGCTGTATGAGGACTTGTTTTTTGCGGGATTAGTTGTACTTTTTAATAGCACAATTTTTGGTTACATTTTAATTTTTTATTAAGTTTTATGAACTTTTTTTGGGGGGGATTATAAAAAAAAACCCCTGAAATTCCACCATTGCTCTATGCGTTTTTAAATTGACGCCGTTCACTGTGCGGCGTAAATAACATGTTACCTTTATTCTATGGCTCGGTACGATTACGATGATACCATGTATGTAGAGGTTTTTTTTTATGTTTTACGACTTTTGCACAATAAAAACACTTTTGAACTAAAATGATTTGTTTTTGCATCGTCGCTTTCCAAGAGCCGTAACTTTTTTATTTTTCCATCAATGTAGTGATTTTTTGGGCTTGTTTTTTGTGGGACGAGACGTAGTTTTGATTGGTACTGTTTTGGGGTGCATGGGTCTTATTGATTCATTATTATTATGACTTTTTTGGGGGGCGATGGAAAAAAATTGCAATTTCACCATTGTTTTTTGCGTTTTTTTTTTTTACACTGTTCACCTTGCAGTTTAAATTACATATTAACTTTATTAATTGAGTCATTACGGTTGCGGCGATAGCTCATATGTGTACTTTTATTTATTTTTTACACTTTTACTAAATAAAACCACTTTTATGGAAAAAAATAGTTTTTTTTTTTTTTTTTTTACTGTCCTTTTTATTATTAATCTTTCACATTTATTACTTATTTTATTAGTCCCACTAGGGGACTTTACTGTGCGATCTTCAGATCGCTGCTATAATGCTTTGGTATACTTCGTATGCCAGAGCATTATTGCCTGTCAGTGTAAATCAGACAGGCAATCTATTCGGACGTGCCTCCGGCGCGTCCTAATAGGCATATGTCCAGGGCAGACCTGGGGGCTTTTATCAAGCCCCCGGCTGCCATGACACCCCATCGGAGACCCGCGATTGCATTTGCGGGCCGCCGATGGGTGACAGAGGGAGTTCACTACCTCTGTAAACAAGTTAAATGCCGCGGTCGCTATTGACGGCGGCATTTAACGGGTTAAACGGCCGCGATCGAAGTAAACTTCAATCGCAGGTGTTGGAGCAGGAGCCCAGCTGTCATCAAACAGCAGAGCCCCGGCTCCAGCCTGCACGGGACACCCGTGCAGGACTTAGACTGGGCCAACATGAAAAGGCGTCGGCCTAGCCTAAGGCCCCTTAGTGACCAAAGTGAAAAGGCATATTGGTGGTCACTAAGGGGTTAATGACCAACTGGGCGTGTTTTTACTTTTGACCAAGTGGGTGTTGTAAAGAGGAGTGTATGACGCTGACCAATCAATGTCATACACTTCTCATTGTTCCAGCCCAGCTTCTTTCAGTGCACAATCACAATGTGCTGTGGATCATGCTGGGCTGGAACAATGAGAAGTGTATGACGCTGATTTGGTCATTGATTGGTCAGCGTCATACACTTCTCTTTACAACACCCACTTGGTCAAAAGTAAAAACACGCCCAGTTGGTCATTAAGAAACAAATTAGCATAAATCTAAAATTGCTCATAACTTGCTCAAAAATTAAAGTTTTTCAAAATAAAAACCACTTCTGTTATCTACATTACAGCGCCGATCAGATTATGTAGGAGATAGGGCACTTATCTGGTGACAGAGCCTCTTTAAGGGAGCGCTCATCATGATGTTCGATTTAACTAATCGAACTTCAGCCTAGCGCAGCATCATAAAAATAATTAATAGCCCTGAATACTACCAATCACACAGATTAGTCAACCCCTCCGTACACAAAATTATTTGTAATACATAATGTTCATATTTTTATTTTTTCAAGAAAATTTTTACACATTATTTTTGGGGGCATAAGGGGGTAGTCATCTCTGTCCATCCATTTCTAGAATTGATATTCGACTCTATATCCTGACTCCTCCCATAATCCAAGTCGCCGATGCGTGGTGAGCAAACCCTCTCAATGTATAAATCTCCAGCATCTAAAAATATTTAAAAAAAATTGTGAATCACCAAGTGTATATGAATTCCATGTAATAAAACCATAGTTAAAAACAGCTAGACAATATAACCATGAGGATTTAAAGACCTGGCACAACCTTGTATTCAAGATTCAATCCCCTTGGATGCAAAGTATCTAATTCATATATTCATCTAAGTTCCTTCTTTTAAAGGAAGAGTGTCGTGAAAAAAAATTTTCTTATATCAATTTGCTTTTAGTGTTTTAATAAAAAAAAAAATTATTTGTGTGTTTGTGTTTTTTACTTTTTTTTGTTTTCTAACTTTTTCTTGTCTATGGGGGCTGCCATTTTTTTTTTTCATCTCTGTATGTGTCGATTCACGACACATACAGACATGGAATACGGCACATACATCCCCATAGAGAATGCGAACGGGAGCCGTTCGCATTCAGTATGGTGAACGGCGCATGCGTCGCTCCCACACAGTCTAAATGCAAGGTCTTCGGCCGAGCGACACCCGTCGCCATTTTCTTGTGGACCGGAAGCCGCGGCCGGACAGTAAGATTACTACTTCCGGTCGCGGCTTCCGGACATGTGTTCTGAAGCAAGCACTGGGAGTGGAGGGAGCAGACTGAGCGGACGGACCGGAGGGAGCGGCGGCGGCAGGAGCAGGTAAGTTATGTCTGTGTTTGTTCGTGTTTTACTATGTGATAAGCACTGTATGTAAGCCTACAGTGCGACACAAAAAATGGCGACACACAGTGTAGGAGGTTTGAACATTCAATCCCCTCCTTTCTCCTGGCACTAGCCAGGATAAAGGAGGGGGGATTGTTTGAGGACGCTAGAGCGACTGTGTTTTCTCAAATTTTGCAGCATAAAGCAATGTGGTTCCTTTACCACATGCCAATGCTGCAATTTTGGGAATTGCTCCCTCTAGTGACCAGCACAGGGAAATGTTATAAATTAGAATCTAATTTATAATATTTCCCGACTCGTGAAATAATTAAAAAAATTAGAACAATGTTTAATCGTTTATACACTAACTGTTTGTTTAACAAAAACAAAAAATTTTTTTTTCTAGCGACACATTCCCTTTAAGCATTCTCTGCCTGTCACCTCCTCAATACTGGAACACAGTCAATGACCCTAAATATCAGTTGGTTAAGCTGATGTTTTTTTTCTAAAAAATGTTTCGCTACCGGCAGCTCTATCATTTTCTTTCTAATCGTGCTCTTGTGTTTATTAATCCTTAGTTTGATAGGCATAGTGGTCTCCTCTATATATAGAGTGGAACAGGGACAAGTTATCATATAGACAACATAGTTTCAGGTGTAACGTTGTCTAACCTGAAATTCCTTACCAGTGTATGGATGACGAAAATGATCACCCTTCAAGATGTTGTTACAGTTACAGCAGTTCAAGCAAGTAAAATTGCCTTTTTTAGGGGGGGCAAAGGACAGTCTGTGTATCCTTCTTTGGAATTCCTATATCTGACTTCACTTCTACTGATTGGTCAACGTCATACACTTCTCTTTACAACGCCCACTTGGTCAAAAAGTAAAAACGCCCAGTTGTCTATTAAGAAACTGATTAGCATAAATCTAAAATAGGTCATAACTCTGTCAAAATTGATCGGTTTTCTAAATAAAAAACACTGCTGTGATCTACATTACAGCGCATATCACATTATGTAAGAGATAGGGCACTTATAATGTGGTGACAGAGCCTCTTTAATACTAATTTACGTTTTTTTTTTTTTTTTTTTTCTAAAATACTGTAAAGTATTTGCTTTATCTCCACAGAAATTGCATTAAGTCCTAATAACCATGAGGTACATATCTACAAAGAAAATGGGAAGCAATGGGTGAAAGTTCATGAGTTAAAGGAGCACAATGGACACATTACAGGTAACTAGAGTTTCTAGATATAAAAAAACCAATATCATCTGGTTGAGAACAAAAGTTTTAAAGAACTTTTCACTTGTGCCTAAAATATCTTACCATTTGCGGGGTAATATCAGAATTGTCAATATTTTGCTGAAATTAGTTATCACCTAGCATCATAAATGTGCCTGCTCAAGACTATGAACATTGCTTTTTCATTCAGTGCACATGTTTTCACATACTAATTAATTTAAGAACCAACTTTTTTTTTTACGAACGGGTTGCTTAGAACTGTGCTTGGTTTTATAGCATTTTAACCCCTTTCTGACATCCAGTGTATAGTTATGGCTCATTTAGGAAGTTCTTACCGCAAATTTGAGTATAGCTACAGCGTGGCTGGATGCAGTCAACATTTCTCATTCGCTGCATTGGGGGACACAGACCGTGGGTATATGCTGTTGCCATTAGATGAAACTAAGAAAAAAAAAAAGGGGCCACTCCGTTGTATATCCTGCCCACAGACACTGAGCTATTCAGTCAGAGGTTAGTGTCTGTAGAAGGCAGACACTTCTGCTAATGCAGCGGTCTCTACAAAATGTATTTATTTTTTAAAATTTTCAGCACTTTTCTCCCATTGTCTTCATAGGCAGGTTGGACAATGGTGTATTTGAAGAGTGTCCGCTCCTCTTTCACCCACCAGCCTAAGGAACACCTCTAACACTTCTCCCACTAGTGTCCCCTAAGTAAAGGATGTAACACTGAGGAGATTCTCCTGCTGGCTGTTAATCTATTAGTGAAAACAAGACCCACACAGGTGAAAAACTATCTGGCCTTTAGTGTGTGTTTATCCTAGCAGAACTAGGTGAAGTGAGCCATTATTCCCTAAATAGGAGTTTTCATTGCTGTTCAGTCCTGAGTGGTTCTATTGGTTTCTTCATTCCCACCAGTACAGTAGTAGTAATAGTACTGCCATGTCTGACCCTAAGAGAAAACCCTCACGCCAGACAACCTTTGCAATTTATTATGCCTGTTCCAAGTGCAATACTAAATTTCCCTGTGGTCAGTATGTTTCCTTATGAGATGCATGCAGACCTCCTTGTCCAAGCGCCTGCGGCTTCTGCACCCTGGAGAACTCCAGTATTGCATCCCTTGTGTGTTCGGTCTAGATTCAGGAATGCGAGAAAAAGACCAAAAAAAAGGACCTATACCGGCGCTGCTGAAATGAAGTTATTTATACTCAAGGCAAATAGAATAAATATATGTTTTATTGGTAGGTAGGCTACGCATTACGACATCGAACGGATGTCTTCATCAGGCCAAGCAAAATCACACTGATTGTTACAGCTTATACACAGCACATCCGATAAAGCAGAAGAAAAAACGCCAAATCTGTATAGGTCAAAGATCAGTGAAGACGTCAGTGTTTGAAAACGAAACAGAAATTTACAATAAAATCATGAGCACAATCAATGTAATGAAATAAGTGTGAAATGGTGGGTTGGATTAAAAGCCGTTTAAGTAGCACGGACGGTTTAATTTAAAATGATATAAATATATATTTAAAAAACATACATGTAAAAAAAGCACGATCTATTTATTAATTACTATGAAGGTAACATTAACAAGTGAATGTAGTAGATGTTACTCACTTTGTATCACTGTAAACTTATGGAAACCGAAAGATGTGTGGTCGGCAGCAGGAAATGTTACACAGAAGTTACAGAGAAGTCACTGTCGTCATGGTAACAGACAGCTGCGATGAGAGAGGGGAGAAGGAGCTAGAGCAGCAGGGGAGGATGATTCAGCTCTTAAACTACAGGATAAGGTAAGTGGAAGCAATAAAACCTATATTGCAAGATAAACTATTAAGGTTAAAGAATGTAATGAATATGTAGATATATTTGTTTTTTTTGATAATTAGAATGCTGTTTGAATAAATTGTAATGAAATACGTGTCTTTTTTGAAGAATGGGGTTGTAATGAGCAAGCAACATATCTGTAAATACACACAGCCCAAAAATAGTGATACACAAATACACCGCGTTCCAAATTATTACGCAAATATTATTTTTCGCTGATTTTCCTAAAGCGTTGATGCAAATAACAGTTTTTTTTTTTTTTAAAGTAAAAAAACTCAAAATGCACGGTTTCAAATTATTATGCACAACAGAGATCAAAACATTTTAAAGGTTGTAAAGAGAACTAAAATGGTAATTTGTTGAATTTGCAGCATCAGGAGGTCATATTTACAGAAATCAAAAGCTCTTTCAATCAAAAAAACTTAGCAGGTCAAGTTACATGTTAACATAGGACCCCTTCTTTGATATCACCTTCACAATTCTTGCATCCATTGAATTTGTGAGTATTTGGACAGTTTCTGCTTGAATATCTTTGCTGGATGTCAGAATAGCCTCCCAGAGCTTCAGTTTTGATGTGAACTGCCTCCCACCCTCATAGATATTTTTCTTGAGGATGCTCCAAAGATTCTCAATAGGGTTGAGGTCAGGTGAACATGGGGGCCACACCATGAGTTTCTCTCCTTTTATGCCCATAGCAGCCAATGACACAGAGGTATTCTTTGCAGCATGAGATGGGGCATTGCCATGCATGAAGATAATTTTGCTACTGAAGGCACGGTTCTTTTTTGTAGCACGGAAGAAAGTGGTCAGTCATAAACTCTACGTACTTTGCAGAGGTCATTATCACACCGTCAGGGACCCTAAAGGGGCCTACCAGCTCTCTCCCCATGATTCCAGCCCAAAACATGACTCTGCCACCTACTTGCTGACGTCGCAGCCTTGTTGGGACATGGTGGCCATTCACCAACCATCCACTACTCCATCCATCTGGACCATCCATGGTTGCATGGCACTCATCAGTAAACAACACGGTTTGAAAATTAGCCTTCATGTATTTCTGAGCCCACTGCAACCGTTTCTGCTTGTGAGCATTGTTTAGGGGTGGCCGAATAATAGCTTTATGCACACTTGCAAACCTCTGGAGGATCCTACTACTTGAGGTTCGCGGGTCTCCAGAGGCACCAGCGGCTTCAAATACCTGTTTGCTGCTTTGCAGTGGCATTTTAGCAGCTGCCCTCCTAATCCTATTAATTTGTCTGGCAGAAACCTTCCTCATTATGCCTTTATCTGAACGAACCCGTCTGTGTTCTGAATCAGCCACAAATCTTTTCACGGTACGATGATCATGCTTAAGTTTTCTTGAAATATCCAATGTTTTTATACCTTGTCCAAGGTATTGCACTATTTCACACTTTTCGGCAGCAGAGAGATCCTTTTTCTTTCCCATATAGCTTGAAACATGTGGCCTGCTTAATAATGTGGAACGTCCTTCTTAAGTAGTTTTTCTTTGATTGGGCACACCTGGCAAACTAATTATCACAGGTGTCTGAGATTGATTACAATGATCCAAAGAGCCCCTAGACACAATACCATCCATGAGTTTAATTGAAAAACGAATAATTAAATGTTTATGACACTTAAATCCAATGTGCATAATAATTTGGAACACGGTGTAGATCATAAATATAGAATATTACAGTATGGAATAATCTTTGCGGATCCACGGGGGATAGTGCACACTTTTGTAGTTTTAGTTAGCTGTTTACGTCCACCTTTTTAAAGTGGGTTCTAGTGACATATCATCGTTACTGATATTGAGATCTAAAAAATCTATTGTGGCTTAAAGATATACCATTCGGCCAATTCCGAAGGGTGAGGAAGAATTGTTCCTCTCAGAGTAATTTTCTTAAAGAATGTAATATTCTGGAAAAAAGATTTTTAGAGAAAAAATTCCCTGCCAGCTTAATAAAAGGTGCACGCGACAGAGCTAAGGAGATGACACAGGAACAATGTATAAAACCTCAACCTGTCACTAACACTAACAAAGCGGGCTCCTTTACCAACTTTATTACCAATTACATTACAGGCAACAAATTGGTTAGAACGATTTAAAAAAAAAACAAAACATTGGCACATTTTAAAGAACAATCAAATTCTTAAGAACCTTATTCTTGACACTCCCATTATAACCTTTAGGAGATCTCAGACTTTGGGTAACATTTTGGCCCCTAGTAGACTCCGCAACAAATCCAAAAAAAATCTCTAGAGATAGTCTGCTTCCTACACTATGTGGTTCATATAAATGTGGGCAATCCAGGTGCCTCTGTTGTAAAAACATTACACATAAATATGTCCACTTTCAGTCATCAGTAACATCAGAAATTTTCCCTATACAGACCTTCTTAAATTGTAAAAGTGATTATGTAATCTACCTTTTACAATGTCCATGCAATTTACAATACATTGGCAGGACCACGCAGAGCTTATACAACAGAATAAACAAACCTAGATTCAATGTCAAAAATGGATTTTTGAAACAAAGTGTCTCCCGTCATTTCACAAATATACACCATTGCAATTTTGACTGTATTAAGAATACTCCTATTGAACAAATTTCTCCAGATACAGCTAATAGATTTACTACAGGGTGGGCCATTTATATGGATGCACCTAAATAAAATGGGAATGGTTGGTGATATTAACTTCCTGTTTGTGGCACATTAGTATATGGGATGGGGGAAACTTTTCAAGCTGGGTGTTGACCATGGCGGCCATTTTTAAGTCGGTCATTTTGTATCCAACTTTAGTTTTTTCAATGGGAAGAGGGTCATGGGACACATCAAACTTATCGAGAATTTCACAAGAAAAACAATTGTGTGCTTGGTTTTAACGTTACTTTATTCTTTCATGAGTTATTTACAAGTTTCTGACCACTTATAAAATGTGTTCAAAGTGCTGCCCATTGTGTTGGATTGTCAATGCAACCCTCGTCTCCCACTCTTCGCACACATTGATAGCAACACCGCAGAAGAAATGCTAGCACAGGCTTCCAGTATCCGTAGTTTCAGTTGCTGCACATCTCGTATCTTCACAGCATAGACAATTGCCTTCAGATGACCCCAAAGATAAAAGTCTAAGGGGGTCAGATCGGGAGACCTAGGGGGCCATTCAACTGGCCCACGACGACCAATCCACTTTCCAGGAAACTGTTCATCTAGGAATGCTCGGACCTGACACCCATAATGACATAAATAACTCATGAAAGAATAAAGTAACGTTAAAACCAAGCACACCATTGTTTTTCTTGTGAAATTCTCGATAAGTTTGATGTCACATAACTAAAGTTGGACACAAAATGGCCGACTTCAAAATGGCCGCCATGGTCAACACCCAGCTTGAAAAGTTTCCCCCCTCCCATATACTAATGTGCCACAAACCGGAAGTTAATATCGCCAACCATTCCCATTTTATTTAGGTATATCCATATAAATGGCCCACCCTGTAGATTAAAACAACGAGAACATTTTTGGATATTCAAATCATGCGGTTTACATCCTGCGGGTCTTAATGATATAACAGAAACTTCCCTGGATTGAGATAGCCTTTTTCCCTTCTTTCCATTTTTTTATTCTTCATGTATTAACAATTCTCTACAAAGATTATTCCATACTGCAATATTCTATATTTATGATCTACTTGTGTATCACTATTTTTGGGTTGTGTGTATTTACAGATATGTTGCTTGCTCATTACAACCCCATTCTTCAAAAAAACAAAACAAAACACGTATTTCATTACAATTTATTCAAACCGCATTCTAATTATCAAAAAAACAAATATATCTACATATTCATTACATTCTTTAACCTTAATAGTTTATCTTGCAATATAGGTTTTATTGCTTCCACTTACCTTATCCTGTAGTTTAACCCCTTAATGACCGGGCCATTTTGCACGTTAATGACAAAGGATTATTTTTTGTTTTTTCACAGTCGCATTCCAAGAGTCGTAAGTTTTTTTTTTTATTCCGTCGACATAGCCGATTAAGGGCTTGTTTTTTGCGGGACGAGTTGTATTTTGTATTTGCACCATTTTTAGATGCTTACAATATATTGATTAACTTTTATTAACTTTATTTTAGGAGAGAATTGAAAATAAGCAGCTATTCCAGCATTAATTTTCACGTTAGAAATTTACGCCGTTTACTATGCAGCGTAAATAACACGTTAACTTTATTCTATGGGTCGGCACGATTACGGGGATAGCAAATATGTAAAGGTTTTATGTTTTCCTACGTTTGCACAATAAAAACCCTTTTAGAAAAAAAATTACTTGTTTTTGCATCGCCGCGTTCCAAGAGCCGTCATATTTTTATTTTTCCGTCTGTGGCCGTATGTGGGCTTGATTTTTGCGGGCCAATGTGTAGTTTTCATTAGTACTATTTTGGGGTACATAGGACTTATAGATTAACTTTTATTTTATTTTTTTATGGGGGGAATGGGAGAAAAGAGAGAATTTTGCCGTTGTTTTTTGCGTTTTTTTTTACGCTGTTCATCCGGCGGTTTAATTAATGTGTTCATTTTATTGGTCAAGTCGTTACGATCGCTGGGATACCATATATTTGTATGTGTGATTTGTTTTGACACTTACTGAATATTTGCTTTTGACTGTAATTATTTTTTTTTTTCTACAAACTTTATTTAACTGATTGACATTTTTTATTAAGTTCCACCAGGGGACTTCACTATGCGATGTGCCGATCGCATATATAATGCTTTGGTATACTTCGTATGCCAAAGCATTATTGCCTGTCAGTGTAAAACTGACAGGCAACCTGTTAGGCGATGCCAGAGGCATGACCTAACAGGCAGTTGCGGAAGACAGACTTGGGGGTCTTTGTTAGACCCCCGGCTGTCATGGAATCCCAACGGCGACCCCCGATTTCTACGCGGGGGTGCCGATGGGGTGACAGAGGGAGCTCCCTCCCTCTGTCGAACACATTAGATGCCGCTGTCACTATTGACAGCGGCATTTAATGGGTTAAACTGCCGGGATCGGCGCGCGTGACAGTACCTGCGCCATCACAGGACGAATATATCCGTCCTCCTGCGCGAACTAGCAGCTGCTGAGGACGGATATATCCGTCCTTCGGCGTTAAGGAGTTAAGAGCTGAATAATCCTCCCCTGCTGCTCTAGCTCCTTCTCCCCTCTCTCATCGCAGCTGTCTGTTACCAGGACGACAGTGACTTCTCTAACTTCTGTGTAACATTTCCTGCTGCTGACCACACATCTTTCTGTTTCCATAAGTTTACAGTGATACAAAGTGAGTAACATCTACTACATTCACTTGTTAATGTTACCTTCATAGTAATTAATACATAAATCGTTCTTTTTTTACATGTATGTTTTTTAAATATATTTATTTATATAATTTTAAATTAGACAGTCTGTGCTACTTAAACGGCTTTTAATCCAACCCACCATTTCACACTTATTTCATTACATTGATTGTGCTCATGATTTTATTGTAAATTTCTGTTTCGTTTTCAAACACTGACGTCTTCACTGATCTTTGACCTATACAGATTTGGCGTTTTTTCTTCTGCTTTATCTGATGTGCTGTGTATATAAGCTGTAACAATCAGTGTGATTTTGCTTGGCCTGATGAAGACATCCGTTCGATGTCGTAATGCGTAGCCTACCTACCAATAAAACATATTTATTCTATTTGCCTTGAGTATAAAAAACTTCATTTCAGCAGCGCCGGTATAGGTCCTTTTTTTGGTCTTTTTCTCGCATTATTCTGGCTGTATCAATCCTTGTTTCCTGGATCGGACTTTGGCAGCAGCTATTCTTCTATTAACCCATGCACACATCAGAGTTGTGCCTGACCTAGCACAACTCCTATAGGTGAGCACATTTCTCACCTTGTGTTTTGTTTTTGTTTTTACCATTTTTATCTGCACTATGGTGGCGCCGTGCATTTTCTTTTTCTCCTCTATAGATTCAGGAATTACCCTTTTTCAATGCGGTTGATGATCTAGCGAACATCACTGAGTCTGTTTTGGGCGGTATAGCTATCTGCTCTAACCTGGACTCTTGTTCTGCCTGTCCTTATCTGGACTCTCCATCCATATCTTCCTTTTGTATCAGACCCTGAAAGTGAATCCGATACACTCGTCTGACCTAGTTTTCATCGTCGTTTTCTGCTTCACCTCCCCCACCAGAGGTTAGGTCTGGTTCTTCCTCTCTCTCTAGAGAGGTTTTGTCAAAACTGCTACTGAATTTGATTCATTTGGTAAGGGTTCAATCCCTCTGCCCAACTCGGTGGAGGTACTTTTTAGAGCTGTACATGACGCCTTTAAAGGTCACTATTTATTTTCTTTTTTTAGACTCAACGTTCCCAAGCAGTTTTTCCAGCCTATTCACAGGTATTTTCTTTACAGGATATGTACACCTTTTGAAGACTTCGTTTTAGTAAAAGAAAAAAATCTTGTAGAAGGCCTTCTCGGATAAATGGAAGCTGTTTTAGCTGGAAAGGGTGGACAAACTCTATATTAATGCCTATAGATTTAGAAAGGGATGTCATAAAAGCTCCTGTTGGTGTAATGTATTTATGTATGTATGTATACTAGTCCTTCTCAATGAATTAGAATATCATTAAAAAGTTAATTTATTTTAGTAATTCAGTTAAAATAGTGAAACTCATATATAGATTCATTACACACAGAGTGATCTATTTCCAGCATTTTTTTTCCTTTAACCCCTTCAGGACACAGCCGATTTTTTTTCAAATCTGACCTGTTACTTTATGTGGTAATAACGTTGGAATGCTTTTACCTATCCAATCGATTCTGATTTTTTGTGACATGTTGTACTTTGTTAGTGAAAAAATGCGGTCGATAATTTTGGTATTTATTTCTGTAAAAAACGCCAACATTTAGAAAAAATTTAGCATTTTTCTAAATGTAAACGTATCTGCTTGTAAAACAGATAGTAATACCACACAAAATAGTTACTAGTTAACATCCCCCATATGTCTACTTTGTTTGGATCGTTTTTTGAACATCCTTTAATTTTTCTAGGACGTTACAAGGCTTAGAACTTTAGCAGCAATTTCTCATATTTGAAAGAAAATTTTAAAAGGCCAGTTTTTCATGGACCAGTTCAGTTCTGAAGTGGCTTTGAGGGCCTTATATATTAGAAAATCCCCAGAAATCACCCCATTTTGAAAACTGCACCTCCTCAAGGTATTCGAATCAGCATTCACAAAGTGTTTTAAACCTTTAGGCGTTTCACAGGAATTAAAGCAAAGTAGAGTTGAAATTTACTAATTTTATTATTTTTGCCGAAATTCATTTCTAATAAATTTTTTCTGGTAACACAAAGTTTTACCAGAAAAACGCAACTCAATATTTATTGCCCAAATTCTGCAGTTTTTAGAAATATCCCACATGTGGCCCTAGTATGGTAATGGACTGAAACACAGGCCTCAGAAGCAAAGGAGCACCCAGTGGATTTTGGGCCTCCTTTTTTTTAGAATATATTTTAGGCACCTTGTCAGGTTTGAAGAGGTCTTGTGGTGCCAAAACAGTGGAAACCCCCCAAAAGTGACCCCATTTTGGAAACTACACCCCTCAAGGAATTTATCTAGTGGTATAGTTAGCATTTTGACCACACAGGTTTTTCGCTAAATTTATTAGAATTCGTCTGTAAAAATGAAAATCTACTTTTTTTTCTGAAAAAACATAGAAATTTTTAATATTTACAAGGAATAATAAAGAAAATGCACCCCAACATATGTAAAGCAATGTCTCCCGATTATGGCAATATCCCATATGTGGTAATAAACTGCTGATTGGATCCTCAGCAGGGCTCAGAATGTAAGGAGCGCCATTTGGATTTTGGAGCACGGATTTTGCGAGATTTTTTTTCTGTGCCATACCGCGTTTGCGTCGCCCTGGAGGACCCAAAACAGTGGAAACCCCCCAAGTTGCCCCATTTTGGAAACACCCCTCAAGGAATTTTTCTAGGGGTATAGTGAGCATTTAGACCCCAAGGGTCTTTTGCAGAATTTTTTAGAATTAGGCCGTGAAAATGAATATCACGGCCTAATATCACAAGGAGAAAAAAAACAACCAATTTTTGTAAAGCAATTTCTCCCGAGTACGGAAATACCCCACATGTGGTCAAAAGTTTTTTTTCATTAGAAATGAATTAACCCTTTCAGGAGTGATCCATTTTTTGCTTTCTTTTCGTTTTTCGCTCCCCGCCTCCCAAAAACCATAACTTTTTTTATTTTTCCGTCAGTAGTGTGATGCGAGGGCTTATTTCTTTTGCGGGCAACTGTAGAATGTACTGGGAAACTGAAAAAAATAGGAATATAGTAAAAAAAAATAAAAATATTTTGGGGGTTTTCGTTTTTACAGCTTTCGCCGTGCGGTAAAAACGAAAACTACAGCGATTTTGGCGGTTTAAATTATTGAAGTTTATTACGGTGTTCACCGTGTGAGTTAAATAAGGGTATATTGTAATAGTTTTTATGGACGTAGCAATACCAATTTTGTTTTTTACATTACTTTAGAAGAAAAATGTGAAAAGGTTTTTTTTTTTAACTTAAAAGTTTTTTCTTTCTCACTACTAATAACTTTAATTATTCTACCCATTTTATTAGTCCCCTTAGGGGACTTGAACCAGCGATCATTGGATCGCTGGTAGAATATACTGCAATACTAATGTATTGCAGTATATTGTTATTTTTACAGGCTTCTATAACCGCACGATCGCTGTTCCTGTTTGTTAGTCCTGGGTGTCAGCTGTAATACACAGCCGACACCCGCAGCGTATGGAGCGGGCTCAGCATGTGAGCCAGCTCCATACATCAACCCCCGCACCAGGACGTGCTATTAAGTCATAGTGCGCAAAGGGGTTAATGCACAGCGGATGGTGTGACTATTGCAATTTTCCACTGATATGCCATTTTAGTGCATAATATGTCGGGTCTGGCTATGCCATATATGTGGGCGCAAACTGCTGTTTGGGCACGCTGCAGGGCTCAGAAGGGAGGGAGCGCCATTTTGCTTTTGGAGCGCAGATTTTTCTTGGCAGTAGTTCTGTTTTGGGGTTTTGCTGGTATTTCAGTTTATAATGTGGGGGCATAGGTAATCTGCGTGGAGAACATGAGGGCATAATACAGAGGCGTAGCTAGGTTCTCCATCACCCGGAGCAAAGATTCAGTTTGGCGCCCCCCCCCCCCCCACCAACCTCTTTCCCGACCTCTTCTTCCCCCTCGCCGTGTTTGTTTTCTCTACCAATCGACGTGTCATTTATTTTTATGTAACGCGAGCATAAAAACATTTGTACATTTTACAAGCAATATAGTTCTATACACAACACCAGAACCAAGCTCAGTACATATATATACAGCCCCAGAAGCAAGCTCACTACATATATACAGCACCAGCACAAATACAGCTCCCAGCATGGCCCAAACAATGGTAAGGATATGCTGGGAGATGCCGTTTCACAAAAAATAAATCCTATCATAATCATATCACCCATCATCTGACTGCAGATCATACAGTGACTACAGTGCTGATTAGAGGCAGAATAAACATTTACATTAAGTGACTCACCGGTGACGTCTCAGATTCTAGTTCTTTTTCTCCATCCGGTCCAGACCTCTATGGTGGCTTCTCCTGGTCACAGACCATTTCTGCAGTTTGCTGCTCAAATGTCTTCAGCTTCTCACTTTTCCAACATTTCTGCACCTATAAATAAATATAAAGTTATCATTATACCACACACACTACACCCCTAAATATAATAGCGCCATACACTACACCTCTAATTATAATAGCACCATACACCGTGACACACACACACACACACACACACACACACACACACACACACACACACACACACACACACACACACACACACACACACACACACACACACACACACACACACACACACTGTGCCCCCTGTAGTTAGTGCCTGCCATAGAGCCCCTGCAGATAGTGCCCCCATATAGTCCACCCCTGTATATAGTGTCCCACAAATAACTCCCCCTATAGTGCTCTACAGATAGCCCACCCCTGCATATAGTACTCTACAGATAGCCCAACCATGTATGTAGCCCCCCTGTAGATATAGCCCACCCCTGTATATAGTGCTCCACATATAGTCCACCCCTGTATATAGTGTTTCACAGATAGCCCACCCCTGTATATAGCCCCCCTTGTACATATAGTCCACCCCTGTATATAGTGCTCCACTAGATAGTCCACCCCTGTATATAGTGCTCCACAGATAGCCCACCCCTGTATATACTATATACAAGGGTGGGCTATCTGTGGAGCACTATATACAGGGGTGGACTATATGTACAAAGGGGCTATATACAGGGGTGGGCTTTCTGTGGAGCACTGTTGGGGGAGGTATTTGTGGGATACTATATACAGGGGTGGGCTATATCTACAGGGGGACTATATCTACAGGGGTGGGCTATATCTACAGGGGTGGGCCATATCTACAGGGGTGGGCCATATCTACAGGGGTGGGCCATATCTACAGGGGTGGGCCATATCTACAGGGGTGGACCATATCTACAGGGGTGGGCTATATCCAGCGTTCACCGTGTGCTATAAATGACAATTTTACTTTGTTCTGCGGGTTGGTACGATTTACGGCTATACCATATGTATATAGGTTTTTTTTTTTTATGTTTTGCAGCGTTTGCGCAATAAAATCACTTTTTTTATAAAATAATTCATTATCTGTGTCACCATATTCTGAGAGCCGTAACTTTTTTATTTTTCAGTCAAAAAAGCTGTGTAAGGGCTTGTTTTTTGCGGGACGGGTTGTAGTTTTTATCGGTATTATTTTCGGGTACATGCGACTTTTTGATCACTTTTTATTCTCTATTTTGGGAGGTGTGGTGACCAAAAAAATAGCGATTCTGGTGTCGTTTTTTTTGGGGTGTTCATCGTGCGGGAAAAATATATATATTTATAGTTGGAGTCGCTACGAATGCGGCGATACCAAATATGGGTACTTTTTTTAACTTGTTCATTTTTTTCCTATAATGAAAGTCTTATTATAAGAAAAAAAGCAGTGTTTTGTTTATGTAACTTATAACTTTTATTTTTACACTTTTTTTTTAAAAACCTTTTTATAACTTTTTTTTTTTTCCTTTTTTTCATTTGTCCCACTAGGGGGCATTTAGACTTGCAGCTTTGATCGCTGCTAGAGTACATTACACTACCTACGTAGTGTAATGTAGTCTAACTGTCATTGTAACGTGACAGTCAAACTGACAGGAAGCCCCGGAGGACCAGCCGGAGGCTGCTACTCCGAGGCTTCCTTACATGGCAACCCGGAGGATATTGTCTGGCCTCCGATTGCCGCGACAAGCGTCGGCAGCCCCCACAATCACTTCGTCGGGGCTGCCAATGTGCTTCAAACCCCTTAAATGTGGCGAACGCAATCTGTTGCCACATTTATGTGGTTAATTGCCGAAATCAGCGGCGATGGTCCGCTGACCGGCAAGACTGGAATGTCAGCTGTCGGACAGCTGACCTCCCGGTTCCCGGACACTGTCTGTTAGGACAGTGTGCGCCGGGAACTACTCCGCAACTGTACGTCCTGATGCGGGAAGCAACCCCTCTGCGGGACGTACAGTTGCGGAGCATCGCGTGAAGAGGTTAATGTTGATGATTATGGCTAACCGTTAATGAAAACCCAAAATTTAGTGTCTCAGAAAATTTGAATATTATATAAGTCCAATTTCAAAAATGATTTATAATACTGGAATGTTGGCCTACTGAAAAGTATGTACAGTATATGCACTCAATACTTGGTCGAGGCTCCTTTTGCATGAATTACTGTATCCATGCGGTGTGGCATGGAGGCGATCAGCCTGTGACACTGCTGAGGTGTTATGGAAGCCCAAGTTGCTTTGATAGCGGCCTTCAGCCCGTCTGCATTGTTGGGTCTGGTGTCTCATCTTCCTCTTGTCAATACCCCATAGAGTCTCTATGGGGTTTAGGTCAGGCGAGTTTGCTGACCAATCAAACACAGTGATACTGGGGTTATCAAACCAAGTATTGGCAGCGTGGGCAGGTGCCAAGTCCTGCTCGAAAATGAAATCGGCATCTACATAAAGCTTGTCAGCAGAGAGAAGCATGAAGTGCTTTAAAATTTCCTGGTAGACGACTGCGCTTACTCTGGACTTGATATAACACAGTGGAATCGGTTTTTAATTTTAAATGTATCTGCTTGTAAGGCAGACGGTTATACCACACAAAATAGTAATCAATTACCATTTCCCATTTATCTATTTTAGATTGGCATAATTTTTTGAACATTATTTTATTTTTATATGACTTTATAAGGCTTAGAACATAAACAGCAATTTCTCATATTTTTAAGAAATGTCAAAAGCCTTTTTTTTAGCTACCAGTTCAGTTCTGAAATGGCTTTGAGGGGCCTATGTATTATAAACCCCCATAAAACATCCCATTTTAAAAACTAGACCCCTCAAAGTATTCAAAACAGTATATAGAATGTTTCTTAACCCTTTAGGCGTTTCCCAGGAATTAAAGTGGAGGTGAAATTTACAAATTAAATTTTTCTTGCAGAAATTAAATTACATTTTAATAATTTTTTTTCTGTAGCACAAAAGGTTTTATCAGAGAAACACCACTAAATGTGCATTGGTCAGATTCTGCAGTTTTTAGAAATGTTCCACATGTGGCTCTGGTGTGCTACTGGACTAAAAGACAGGTCCCCGAATCAAAGAAGCACCTAGTGCAATTTGGGGGCTGTTTTTTTTATTAGAATATATTTTAGGCACCATGCTAGGTTTTAAGAAGTCTTGTGGTGGCAATCTAGTAGAAAACCCCCAAAACTGACCTCGTTTTGGAAACTAAACCCCTCAAGGAATTAATTTCTCGGTGTTGTGACCATTTAAACCCGACAGTTTTTTCACAGAACTTATTTGAATTGGGCTGTGAATTAAAAAAATAAAAATGTAATTTTTTAGAATAATATGTAGTTTTGGCTAAAAATTTCTTATTTTCACAAGAAATAAAATACCCCATTTTGTTGCCCAATTTGTCATGAGTGCGGCAATGCCCCATTTGTGGTGATAAACTGCCGTGTGGGCCCATGGGAGGGCTCAGAAAGAAAGGAGCGTTATTTGTTCTTTGGAGTCCAGATTTTGCTGGATTGGTTTTCGGTTGCCATGTCACATTTGCAGAGCCCCAGAGAGGTATCAAAGCAATTGAAACCCCCAAGAAGTGACCCCATTTTAAAATTTAAGGCATTCATCTAGAGGTGTAGTGAGCATTTTTACCCCACAGGTATTGTCTAAAAGGTAATGCGCAGCAGATGGTGCAGTGTGAAATTTTCAATTTTCTATATATGTATGCCATTTCACAAAAACAACATGGTTAGAAACCAAAGGCTTTTATAGATGTGGTCAGCATCCCTGTAAAGTCTGTTCTTACGCCTATCCAACAAAAAATTTCAGCAATTCTACACAAACAGAAATATTCAATATTCAGAATTACATCAATTGTAATTCTGACTCAGTTATCTATCTAATCGAATGCACAGAATGCCACTTAAAATATGTAGGCTGCACAAATCGGAAACTCAAGACAAGAATTTTAGAACATCTCAGTTATATAAAAAATGCAAATATTCTCAACATATCTAATGCGTCCAAACATTTCATTTCTCACCATAATAGAACTACCAAAACCTTTCATTGTTATGCCATTGAAATAATTCACCCTTCTAAACGAGGTGGTGACATTAAACACAAAACTCAGCTAAGGGAGGCTTACTGGATTTATAGGTTAAACACAAGATACCCAGAAGGCCTCAATTTAAAGAAAGAACTAATGTACCTATATTAATTCAATAATAAAAATATGTACTTCAATACAATTCATATGTTCTAAATCGCATAACATATACTAGGTCACCAAGTCTAAGTCTCTCCAAGGTTATATTTTACCCTCACATATTTTAAATATTCCCATTATGTACATGCATAATATGTGCTGATTGCCATGTACACAGCAACCCTCACATCACCCAGCCCTTGTTGGTCAACAGTGTATGTTTTTCCTACCCTATTAGTCATAGTTGTGGTCCTACTCACACCCTTCACGTCCTATCCTCGCCAAACACAATGAGCGCCTTGTCAAGAAATATCACATCATCAGTCATCATATATGTGTCACAAAAAATAAATAAAAATAAAATATAACAAATAAATGACATATATGGAATGATCGATGATACACATAAAATATCAGCTACATATATATATATATATATATATATATATATATATATACACATAATGATCAGTGACACACATAATAAAAATAGAGGCATATACAAATACACAGCCTAAAATTAGATTATGTTCTAGTAACAGCAATACGATTCTTTCTGATTCTTCCAAGATAATACCAATACGCAATAATTTCATCATTATGCATTGATACACAACTCATTTTCATACAAAGACTTACCTGCAGCAAAAAAAGTTCATAATTCCTTTTCGTCTAATACACCCGATACGGAAGTTTAATCAAGCCGGCTGCCGTCTTCTACCTTATATTCCAAAACGAGTTCTGGAATGCAAAATAATTCAATAAAATAATAAATAATAAATATGAAGTCTAACACGATTTTTTGAATAATATACTACTTGGAAGTTTCCTAACTGATATACAAAGCAGGAAAGAAAACAAATTTTTATACATCAATGCACACCAAAGAACGTAATACAAGCCACGATCATTTCATACCCACTTCCGGCACTTGCGTTCCAAATGCAAAACTGACCATGACACGCAATCACCGTCATCAAAAATCAGCTGTACTATCAACCGAACATAAAACTGACAGCGCGCTCATTTGCAAATCTACCATAGCCAAGTTTAAGGACGCGGCAGTCGTCCGAAACGCGTAGACCTAGAGGATACCACCTCCCCACTTCTTACACACCCAGGACATCTTACAACTGGACTATCCTTTTAACTTATATCAATTAAACTTGGAAAATCATTTTCCATTGTAACGCTACCCAGCGCTGGATCCTACCTTCCTCCTTTCCTCTATGCCATTTCAGTATCCAATATATTGTGCCCAGCATGCGCCACCAGAGATATACACCCTATAAATTGTAATGTGGGTTCTCCTGGGTACGGCAATACCATACATGTAGCTGTTATCAGTTGCCTGGGCACACAGCAGGGCTCAGAAGGGAAAGATGAGGGGGATAAGCTGCGCGGAGTGCATCAGGGTAAGTAAAACTGGGGTAAATTAACCCCTTCCCGACATTTGCCGTAAATATACGTCTTGGAAAGCCAGTGCTTCCCGCAAAATGTTGTATACTTACGCCAAATGTTTGGCACCGGCTCAGAAGCGGAGTCGGTGCCATAATCGCCAGATCTCAGCTGTATCTTACAGCTGACATCCAGCTGTAATGGCGGGGACCGAAATTAGCTTCGATCTCTGCCATTAACCCCTTAAGTGCAGCGCTCAAACGCGATCGCTGCACTTAAGGTGTTTGCAGCTCATCGGAACCCCAGCAATGAAATTGCCTGGGTTCCGGTGGCTGCAATGGCAACCGGAGGCCTAATACTGGCCTCCCGGTCTGCCTAGCACCGAAGCCGTTCAAGATCCGCCCGGCGGCGGAGCCTGATCGGCTTCCGTAGCCGCCGGCAAGATGGCGCCGGGTCAGGAGCTGATCCGGTGTCAGCGGTGGAAGTCAGCTGTACTGTACAGCTGACATCCACCTGTAACGACAGGAACCGGAGCTAGCTCCGATCCCTGCCATTAACCCCTTCGATGCAGCAATCGAAAGCGATTGCTGCATCGTAGCGGTTACTAGCAGATTGCCAGCCCTGACAGGCAATCAGGACTGGCGACTGCTGTTATGGCAACAGGAGACACAATGGTCTCCTGCTCTGCCATTACGGAAGCCGATTTAGGCCCCGCCGGGAGGCGAAGCCTAATCGGCTTGCTGTCAGTGAATGACTGACAGATCTAATACATTGCACTACATAGGTAGTGCAATGTATTAGAAAAAAAAAAATCTGACCGTTGGATCTTCAAGTCCCCTAGTGGGACTTGAGAAAAAGTGTAAAAAAAAGTGCAAACAATAAAAGTTTCAAGTAATCAAATAAAACACAACCCCCCTTTAACTCTTATCAAGTCCTTTATTATTGAAAAATAATAATAAACCATATGTTTTTGGTATCGCCACGACCGTAACGACCTGAGGTATCAAAATATTATATTATTTATTGCACGCGATGAACAGCGTAAAAAAAAAAACTTAAAAAACTTTACCAGAGTTTCTGTTTTTTGGTCACTTTGCCCTACAAATATTAGAATAAAAAGTGATCAAAAAGTCGCACGTATCCAAAAATGGTACCTATAAAAACTATAGCTCGTCCCGCAAAAAACTAGCCCTCATACACCTCCGTCGACAGAAAAAATACATTCCTTTTACAAAAGTCATTTTATTGTGCAAAAAGTTGTAAAACATAAAAAAGTGCTATAAATTAGGTATCGCCGGAGTCATCCTGACCCGCAGAATAAAATGAACATGTAATTTATAACGCATGGTGAACGCTGTATAAAAAAAACGAAAAAAGCTGTGCCAGAATTGCGTTTTTTTTGTTTACCTGGTATCCCAAAAAATAGGATAAAAGGTGATCAAAAAGTTGCATGTACCCCAAAATGGTACCAATAATAACTACAGCTCGTCCCGCAACAATCCAGCCCTCATACCGCTACGTCTATGAAAAATAAAATTAGTTATGGCTCCAATAAGTCAGGAAATAAAAAAATATGCAGTTGTGCCCGAGGGGAACATTTCTTCTGTTTCAAGAGGCGATTTATCAAGGACCTAAAATTAGGGAACCAGGAAGGGGAGAGCCCAAACATATCCACTGGAAGCGACGGTGCCTGTATTATACCAGGACAACACTTTCCCAGCAAAATTCCCCAAACTACAAAGGTGCGGAGTGTGGACCAAAAGGGGGATAAGAAATGACACCATTTATCAGTGCGACACTGGCCTGTGCAGAAAGGATTGCTTCACAGCGTAACACACAAGTATGGATTATTTAATTTTTTTTTTTTACCCCATTATTATACCACCTGACTATGCCCCTTATATACTCCTACCCGCTTACATGTACCCCCCACATTATAAATGGAAACACCAGCAATACTCAAACAAATATAGTACCAAGCAAAATCCGCTCTCCAAAAGCCAAATGGTGCTCCCTCGGCTCTGAACCCTACAGCGTGCCCAAACAGCAGTTTCCTTCAACATATATGGCATCGTCATACCCGGGAGAACCCTTTTAACAATTTTTGGGGTGTGTGTCTCCAGCGTCATAAGCTTGGCATGACATATTTGCCACTGCATGGCATATCTAGGGAAAAATATAAATTTTTAATTTGCACCATCCACAGTGCATTCATTTATGGAAAAGACCTGTGGGGTGAAAATGCTCACTACATCACTTAATAAATTCCTTGAAGGGTGCAGTTTCCATAATGGGGTCACTTCTCAGGGGTTTCTTTTTATTATTTCACATCTGAGCCTCTGCAGTTGTGAACCAATACTTTGTAAATCGCCAAATTAGGCCTCCACTCCGCATGGTACTCTTCACTCCTGAGCCCTGTCATATGTCCAGGCAAAAGATTAGGGTCACATGTAGGGTGTTTCTAAAACCGGGAAACACCGCATAATAATTAGAGAGCTGTCTTGTTATGGTGGCACAAGCCGGGCACCACATATTGGCATATCTATGGAAAAAAATCCCATTTTTACTCTGCAACATCGAGTGCACACTAATTTCTACAAAACACCTGCAGGGTTAAAATGCTTACTACACCCCTTGGTAAATGCATTGAGGGGTGTAGTTTCCAAAATGGGGTCACTTCTGGGGGGTTTCCACTGTTTTGGGCCCACAGGCGCCCAGAAACCAATCCAGCAACATCTGCACTCCAAATGGCGGTCCTTCCCTTCTGAGCCCTGCCGTTTGCCCAAACAGCAGTTTATGACCACATATGGGGTATTGCCGTACTCGGGAGAAATTGCTTTACAAATGTTGGGTTCTTTTTTTCCTTTATTTGTTGAGAAAATGAATTTTTTTTTCGCTAAAGCTACGTCTTATTGAAGAAAAAGGATTTTTTTTATTTTCACTGCCCAATTCTAATAAGTTCTATGAAACATCTGTGGGGTCAAAACGCTCACTACACCCCTAGATGAATTCCTCAAGAGGTGTAGTTTCCTAAATGGATTCACCTTTTGGGCGTTTTCATTGTTTTGTCCCCTCAGGGACTTTGCAAATGTGACATGGCCTCCGCAAATCATTCCTGCTAAATGTGATCTCCAAAAGCCAAATAGCGCTCTTTCCCTTCTAACCTTCGCCGTGTGTTCAAACAGTCGGTTATTACTACATGTGGGGTATTGTTTTACTCGGGAGAAATTGCTTTACAAATTTTGCGGTGCTTTTTCTCCTTAAGTAGTTGTGGAAATGATAAAAAATTAGCTAAACCTACATTTTCTTTGAAAAAAATTTAGATTGTCATTTTCAGGGCCTACTTCCAATAATTTATGCAAAAAACCTGTGGGGTCAAAACACTCACTATACCCCTAGATAATTTCCTCAATGGGTGTAGTTTCCAAAATGGGGTCACTTGTGGGGGGTTTCCACTGTTTTGTCCCCTCAGGGGCTTTGTAAATGTGACATGGCCTCCGCAAACCATTCCTGCTAAATGTGAACTCCAAAAGCCAAATAGCGCTCTTTCGCTTCTAAGCCCTGCCGTGTGTCCAAAAGGCCGTTTATTACCACATGTGGGGTATTGTTTTACTCGGGAGAAATTGCTTTACAAATTTTGCAGTTATTTTTCTCCTTTAGTCCTTGTGGAAATGAGAAAAAAATTCGCTAAACCTACATTTTCTTTGAAAAAATTTAGATTTTCATTTTCACGGCCTACTTCCAATAATTTCTGTAAAAAACCTGTGCGGTCAAAATGCTCACTGTACCCCTAGATAATTTCCTTGAGGTGTGTAGTTTCCCAGATGGGGTCACTTTTGGGGGATTTTGACTGTTTTGGCACCGCAAGAGCCCTTCAAACCTGACATGGTGCCTAAAATATATTCTAATAATAATAATAAGGCCCCAAAATCCACTAGGTGCTCCTTTGCTTCTGAGGCCGGTGCTTCAGTCCAGTAGCACACTAGAGCCACATGTGGGATATTTCCTAAAACTGCAGAAACTGGGCAACAAATATTGAGTTGCATTTCTCTGGTAAAAACCTTCTGTGTTATAAAAAAAATTGTATTAAAAATGTATTTCTGCAAAAATATATGAAATTTGTACGTTTCACCTCTACTTTGCTTTAATTCCTGTGAAATGTGTAAAGGGTTAAGACCTTTTGTAAATGCTGTTTTGAATACTTTGAGGGGTGAAGTTTTTAAAATGGGGTGACTTTTTGGGGGTTTCTAATATATAAGGCCTTCAAAGCAACTTCACAACTGAACTGGCCCCTGTAAAAATAGCCTTTTTAAATTTTCTTGAAAATGTGAGAAATTGCTGCTCATGTTCTAAGCCAGGGGTGGGCAAACTTTTTGACTCGCGGGCCACAATGGGTTCTAAAATTTGACAGAGGGGCCGGGCCAGGAGCATTTGGAGGGAGTGTTTGGGCCGGATATACTAAAGCATTAAATGTAGTGTGTGCAAACCTCATAGCACAGTAAGAACACTACAACCCAATTTATTAACTGTCTTTCAAATGTGAAAAATAGCCCTTATCAGTTAATAAATTTGTCTCAAGGAATATGCAAGATATGGCATTTACATACTATTTCGCAGATACTGGGAGAAGGAAATGTAAATAGATTAAAATAACATACGCACTGTGATTTATCAAGAAAAAAGTTCTGTTGACTCTGTAAATTAGCTGCCAACCTCTGAGCAGTAGCCGCCCGTTCTTGTGTTGACTGCTTGCTAGCATAGTTTGCATGCTTCGTGGCAAAGTGACGGCTGATATTGTACTCTTTGAAAACCGAAGGGCTTAATGGTGACGTGAAACGAAGTGAAAATTAAAGTGAAATAAAGAGAAATACGCGCCACATTAACCCCTTAATGACCGGGCCATTTTGCACGTTAATGACCAAGGATTATTTTTTGTTTTTTCATGGTCGCATTCCAAGAGTCGGAACTTTTTTTTTATTACGTCGACATAGCCGTATAAGGGCTTGTTTTTTGCGGGACGAGTTGTATTTTGTAATTGCACCATTTTTAGATGCTTATAACATATTGATTAACTTTTATTAACTTTATTTTAGGAGAGAATTGAAAATAAGCAGCTATTCCAGCATTAATTTTCACGTTATAAATTTATGCCCTTTACTATGCAGCATAAATAACATGTTACCTTTATTCTACGGGTCGGCACGATTACGAGGATACCAAATATGTAAAGGTTTTATATGTTTTCCTATGTTTGCACAATAAAAACCCTTTTAGAAAAAAATTACTTGTTTTTGCATCGCCGCGTTCCAAGAGCCGTCATTTTTTTATTTTTCCGTCGATGTGACCGTACGTGGGCTTGATTTTTGCGGGCCAATGCGTAGTTTTCATTAGTACTATTTTGGGGTACATAGGACTTATAGATTAACTTTTATTTTATTTTTTATGGGGGGAATGGGAGAAAAGAGAGAATTTTGCCGTTGTTTTTTGCGGGTTTTTTGGACGCCGTACATCCGGCGGTTTCATTAATGTGTTCATTTTATTGGTCAAGTTGTTATGATCGCGGGGATACCATATATGTGTATGTGTTATTTGTTTTGACACTTTTACTGAATAAAACCACTTTTTGGGCAAAAAAAGTAGTTTTATTTGATTTTGACTGTAATTATTATTTTTTTTTTCAACAAACTTTATTTAACTGATTGACATTTTTTTTTTAAGTCCCACCAGGGGACTTCACTATGCGATGTGCCGATCGCATATATAATGCTTTGGTATACTTAGTATACCAAAGCATTATTGCCTGTCAGTGTAAAACTGACAGGCAACCTATTAGGTCATGCCTCCGGCATCGCCAAACAGGCAGTTGCGGAAGACAGACCTGGGGGTCTTTGTTAGACCCCCGGCTGTCATGGAAACCCGACGGCGACCCGCGATTTGTTTGCGGGGGCGCCGATCGGGTGACAGAGGGAGCTCCCTCCCTCTGTCAAACACATTAGATGCCGCTGTCACTATTGACAGCGGCATTTAATGGGTTAAACTGCCGGAATCGGAGCGCGCTTCGATTCCGGCAGTTGCAGCAGGAGCCAGGCTGTGTATAACAGCCGTGCTCCTGCCGCTGATCGCGTGGGTACACTGGCAGTACCCGCGCCATCACAGGACGGATATATCCGTCCTCCTGCGCGAACTAGCAGCTGCTGAGGACGGATATATCCGTCCTTCGGCGTTAAGGCAACGGTCAATGTGTTTTGAGTGCGCCATCTATTGGGAAAACGTGGGCATTGCAGGGAAAGAGGAAAAAAAAGGAGGTTTTTACTATGATTTGGACAAGTTCGGCGGGCCGGATTAAAAAGCCTAACGGGCCGTATGTGGCCCGCGGGCCGTAGTTTGCCCATGTCTGTTCTAAGCCTTGTGATGTCATAGAAAAATAAAAGGATGTTCAAAAAACGATGCCAATCTAAAGTAGACACATGGGGGATGTTAATTAGCAAGAATTTTGTGTATTATAACTGCCTGTCTTACAAGCAGATACATTTAAATTGAGAAAAATGCTAATTTTGTAATTTTTCGCTAAATTTTGGTGTTTTTCACAATTAAATACTGAACATATTGAGCAAATTTTGCCAGTAACATAAAGTGCAATGTGTCACGAGAAAACAATCTCAGAATCGCTTGGATAGATGAAAGCATTCCGTAGTTATTACCACATAAAGTGAAACATGTCAGATTTGAAAAATGAGGCTCTGTCAGGAAGGTCAAAAGTGGCTAAATAGGGAAGGGGTTAAAAATCAAGGGATGTATGATAAATTTTAAAACGCTCTTTCATACAGAGCCCTGTTTTTTCGATACACGTGTCAGATTGATATATTGTGTCCTTCCTTATCCCCCTTATAGCAGACTATGCACCTCTTTTGACTTTTTCTGTTTTTCTCTTTATTGACACACAATATGTTGCTGCTAGAATGTGCCCTGCTCTCACCCCTTCTGAGTGTTTGCCAAAGCAGTGGTTTAGGGAGGCCTCTCAGATTTCTTCTAGCAGCGCCGCATGTTGCAGTACTTCTGGAAGCGAGGCACTTGAAGAGTGGGACGCTGGTATAAAAATTATCCAGGTAGAGGTGGTAATCCTGGTCCAGCAGTGGGTGCGCCAAATCCCACACAATTTTTTGCATTAACTCCCAGTAAGGGGGGCATTCTGTGGGATGAATACTGGTGTCCTTCCCTTTTATATATCCTAAATTTGTAGGTATACCCTGATGCACTCTCGCACAGCTTATACATCTTCACACCATACCTTGCCCTCTTACTCGGCAGGTACTGGCGGAATTGACGCCTCCCTTTAAAATGTACCAAGGTTCCATCAATAGAAATACACTTCTCGGGGGTGTATGCTTGGGCAAACAGGGCAGTGAAATGGTCTAATAGGGGTCTCAGTTTATCCAAACGGTCGAACCTGGGGTCATCTCTGGGTGGGCACTGCTCATTATCCGTATAATGTATGAAGCGAAGTATTGCCTCATAACGCATCCTGGACATGGCCATATGGTACATCGGGGTGTGGTATAACATGTCTATACTGCTGTAGGTCCTAATGGATGGCTTTTTCAGAAGCCCGATGTTTAAGAGCAGTCCCAAGAACTTGCCCAACTCTGCTGCATCTACAGGAGTCCACATGTGGGATGGGCATAAAATGATGTGGGGTTCTTAGTAATATACTGTTTGGCATATAAATTTATCTGGGAGACCATAAGCTCTATAAAGTCATCAGGGAAGAAGAACTTGAAAAAGTACTCGGGGATTTGAGGCTCATAAATGTCTGTTGTGGTGGTCCAAATGGGGTCACTTCGCTCGCAGGTCAATAGGCTTCTACCTAAACCAGCCAAAAAGCGTTGAGTTTTTACAGAACGAGTGGGCTTCCCTGAGACTAAACATAACTAGATTTTATTTGAACCTCCCTGAGACTAAACCGAACTACATCGACTATTCCCGGATACTAAACCTAACTAGATTATTCCGAGCTTCCCTGACACCAAACCTAACTACGGTAATGGATCTCTTACACTATACCTAACTGCGGTGACGGATTCCTGACCCTAAATTCCCTGACGCTATACCTAACTCTGCTTTTTGACGGTTACCTAACACTAACTAACCCTAATACTAAACTAACTAGCTGAGATGCTGCAGATAACTAACTATCCAAACTAATTTTTATATTCTTATATATATTTTTTTGTTTTTATAGAGCAAGTGGACTTCCCGGACACTATGCCTAACTAGAATTTGAACTTCCCTGATGCTAAACCGAACTACGGCAACGGTTCCCTGACACTAAACCTAACTAGATTTTTCCGAGCTTCCCTGACGCTAAATCTAACAACGGTGATGGACCCCTAATTCTAGATCTAACTACAGTGACGGATTTTTGATGCTAAATTCCCTGACGCTATACCTGACTACGCCTTTTGATGGTTCCCTGACACTAACAGGTCACTGTGTACACTGACTGTTTCGTTCAATTGAATTCAAAAGTCACTGTCTGAAGAGAACGATTAAAATTATTTCAATAGTATTATTCCTAAAATTGGCTCTTAAAGCCCAAAAGTATTTAAATGCAGGCACAAGCAAATGGTCAGAACGTGTGAAGGTCTATGGGTGGTAGATGACGTAGACCGCGATCTCTGCTTATGATATAACTGATACACTAGACCATCTGCTACAAAATAATCCCATAATCCTATTTTGTAGCAGATGGTATAGTGTATCAGTTATATCATAAGCAGAGATCGCGGTCTACTTGGGTTTATCATCTACCACCCATAGACCTTTCTGACACGTTCTGACCATTTGCTTGTGCCTGCATTTAGATACTTTTGGGCTTTAAGGGCCAATTTTAGGAAAAATACTATTTAAATTTTTTTTCCCTGACACTAACCCTAATACTAAACTAAACAGTTAAATTGTCTAAAGGAACTTTTTTTTAAAATATTTTTGTTTTATATATTTTATAAAGAAAAAAAATAGTCTTCAGGGACCAAGAAATTTGGTCCTGAAGACTAAGAAGTGGTCAGTGATAGATCATCACTGACCAAAAACGTTTGGGGAACACTAAGAGGAAGGGAAAAGGAGTGGGTAGTGGATGAAGTGTGAAGTGGGTAGCAGAAAAAAAGTGAGTTTTTTTTACTTTTTTCGCTCTCTTTCTGCACACAACTGCCCTGAACACCTCTCTAACTCCAACAGAGACGCTCAGAGCGGGTGCGGCAGGATGTGATGTCAGGGAGAGGAAGTTTAGACAACAATCGCCGCTATTGGACAATTAGTCACTGACTGACCAATAGCGGCAAACCAGGAGGCGGGACCATTGCGACAGGTCCCGGCGTATTGAGCTGTGATAGCCTGCTGTCCCGAAACAACAGCTGTCACAGCTCGTGAATGCGCAGGCGGAAAATGGCGATGCATTTTCCACATGACGTACTATTCTGTCACTGAGCGCGAGCGATGCGGTCAGCATGATGGAATAGTACACATTGAGCGCGAAGGGGTTAATTAATTCCATGTTTTGAATTTTTATTGTGAGCAGACAAATCACCTTTTTTATATTTAGTTCTCTATATTGTGTGTGTGTGTATGTGTGTGTGTATGTGTGTGTGTATATATATATATATATATATATATATATATAACAGCATAGAACGTAGTAACGGCACCAAGACCTTTCTCAAGATTCCTGTTGAACCGAAACGTTGCTGTGTCTTGAGGTGAATAAATCCACCCTGTTTTTCATCTGTCTTGGAGTCCTGGTGCCGTTACTACGTTCTATGCTGTTTTCTATCTAAAAAGAAGGGGAATACATTCATCCCCTGGTGACGAGCACATGGCCTGATTTCTTGGATCTGTGGAGTGCTGTGTTTACTTGCTTCTTTTTCGTGTATATATATACATACCAATACAACGTTTCACCTTCTCTATGAAGGCATTTTAAAGCCCTTGAAAATGCCTTCGTCGAGAGGGTGGAACGTTGTTTTGGATGTTTGGTGAATAAACCCACTTCACTTTTAGTGCTGCTTCGCTTTCCTTTTTTGATGCCTTATCGTATAAGGAGAGGTCACTCCTTGTTCTGAATCCTAGCATCGGCCCTATCTGGCGTATATAAACCACAGTGCTGTTCCGACCTTTTGTTTTACTAATATATATATCAGTTTTATGTCCGTTTTTTCATGGCTGTTTTGCATCAATGTGTCTCAAAATTGGAAACCATTTCCCGACCGTCTGACAGTTTTTCACTGACATTTACTATCCATTTTTCATTGACGTTAAAAAAAAAAAAAAAAAAAAGAAGATTAATTTTATTTGTTAGTGGTTTTTTTTGTCGCAGTCACCTGAAAACACCATAGTGCCCATGTAGATAGTGACGCAATACCACTGTAGATAGTGCCACATTGTACACTGTAGATAGTACCAATGCCCACTGTAAATAATTCCAGTGCCCACATAGTGCCACAGTTCCCGCTGTAGATAGTGCCACAGTGTGCCCTGTATGTTGTGCCCATATACCACAGTGCCCATGTAAATAGTACCACACCCCCTGTATATAGCACCCATTGTAGACAGCGCCACCCCACTTCAGAAAGCGCCACCCCACTTCAGAAAGCGCCACCCCACTTCAGAAAGCGCCACCCCCTGCAGATAGCGCCACCCCCCCAGCAGATAGCGCCACCCCCCCAGCAGATAGCGCCACCGCCCCAGCAGATAGCGCCACCGCCCCAGCAGATAGCGCCACCGCCCCAGCAGATAGCGCCACCGCCCCAGCAGATAGCGCCACCGCCCCAGCAGATAGCGCCACCGCCCCAGCAGATAGCGCCACCGCCCCAGCAGATAGCGCCACCGCCCCAGCAGATAGCGCCACCGCCCCAGCAGATAGCGCCACCGCCCCAGCAGATAGCGCCACCGCCCCAGCAGATAGCGCCACCGCCCCAGCAGATAGCGCCACCCCCTGCAGATAGCACCACTGTAGCTCCCTGTAGGAGCGGAATACATCTGGCCGGGAATTCCACTCCTAGAGTGAGCACCTGATGTCTCTGTCCACATATGAACAGTGACGTTAGGGGCTAACTAAAAGCGGAATCCCCTGCCCCAGCGTTGGCAGCGCTTTGGCTGGGGAATCCGCTCTAGGAGTAAACACTGATGTCACTGTCCATATATGGATAGTAACGCCAGGGGCTTCTCCAGTAGCGGAATCCCCGTCACATAGCGATCTGACACCGGGATTCCGCTCCTGGTGGGAGTTTAGGTAGGTGGCGCTATCTACGGGGGGCACTATTTACAGCGGGGATGGAAAGACGTCAGGGGCTTCGTCTAAAAGGGGAATCCCCAGCCAGTTTGCTAAACAGGGATTCTTCTTTTAGAGGGAGCTTAGGTAGCACTATCTACAGGGGGTTGTGTGTGGCGCTATCTACAGGGGGGGGGGGGAGGGGTGTAGTCCGGGGCTCTTAAAGTCCCAGCAGACATGAGCCGTATGGCAGTCGTGAAGAAGTTTAAAAACCCCAGTATCTCTGTGCTTGATTGGCCAGCAAATTTGCCTGACCTAAACCCCATAGAGAATCTGGTATGTCAAGAGGAAGATGAGACGCCAAACCCAACAATGCAGATGAGATGAAGGCCGCTATCCGCAACCTGGGCTTCCATAACACCTCAGCAGTGCCAGAGGCTGATTGCCTCCATGCCATGCCACATTGATACAGTAATTCATGCGAAAGGAGCCCTGACCAAGTATTGAGTGCATTTACTGTACATATTTTTCAGTAGGCCAACATTTCGGTGTTATAAATCATTTTTGAAATTGGGCTAATATAATCTAATTTTCTGAGACACTAAATTTTTGGTTTTCATTAACTGTTAGCCATAATCATCAACATTAAAAGAAAAAAATGCTCTGTGTGTAATGAATCTATGTATTTCACTTTTTGAATTGAAATACTGAAATAAATTAACTTTTTGATGATATTCTAATACATTGAGAGGGACGAGTAAGTAACTATATCTCTACATATAATAAAACTTTTCGTGTCTGTACATTGAAAATATTTGCGGAAAATTATTAGGGGGCTGAAGGATAAGTGATAGAATGCATTAAGATCGTTTTTGTAATGTTTGTTTTTTGCACGCATCACGTAAAAACTAATGACCCAATTCAAATGGAGTTTTTAGAAAAAAATATAGGGGTTAACTTGAAGTAACATTTCGTTTTTATTTCATCGCAATCGGTTCAATCAATCAGAAGATATGCTAATTTAACCCCTTCCCGACATTTGCCGTACATGTACGCCGAATGTTTGGGACCGGCTCAGAAGCTGAGCCGGTGCCATCATCACCGGATCTCAGCTGTATCTTACAGCTGACATCCGGCTGTAACGGCGGGGACCGAAATTAGCTTCGATCCCCGCCATTAACCCCTTAAGTGCAGCACTCAAACGCGATCGCTGCACTTAAGGTGTTTGCAGCTCATCGGAACCCCAGTAATGAAATTGCCGGGGTTCCGGTGGCTGCAATGGCAACCGGAGGCCTAATACTGGCCTCCCGGTCTGCCTAGCATCGAAGCCGGTCAAGATCCGCCCGGCGGCGGAGCCTGATCGGCTTCCGTAGCTGCCGGCAAGATGGCGCCGGGTCAGGAGCTGATCCGGCGTCATCAGCGGTGGAAGTCAGCTGTACTGTACAGCTGACATCCACCTGTAACGGCAGGAACCGGAGCTAGCTCCGATCCCTGCCATTAACCCCTTCGATGCAGCAATCGAAAGCGATTGCTGCATCGTAGCGGTTACTAGCAGATCGCCAGCCCTGACAGGCAATCAGGACTGGCGACTGCTGTTATGGCAACAGGAGACACAATGGTCTCCTGCTCTGCCATTACGGAAGCCGATTTAGGCCCCGCCGGGAGGCGAAGCCTAATCGGCTTGCTGTCAGTGAATGACTGACAGATCTAATACATTGCACTACATAGGTAGTGCAATGTATTAGAAAAAAAAAAATCTGACCGTTGGACCTTCAAGTCCCCTAGTGGGACTTGAGAAAAAGTGTAAAAAAAAGTGCAAACAATAAAAGTTTCAAGTAATCAAATAAAACACAATCCCCCTTTTACTCTTATCAAGTCCTTTATTATTGAAAAATAATAATAAACCATATGTATTTGGTATCGCCGCGACCGTAACGACCTGAGGTATCAAAATATTATATTATTTATTGCACGCGGTGAACAGCGTAAAAAAAAACGTAAAAATTTTTACCAGAGTTTCTGTTTTTTAGTCACTTTGCCCTACAAATGTTAGAATAAAAAGTGATCAAAAAGTCGCACGTATCCAAAAATGGTACCTATAAAAACTATAGCTCGTCCCGCAAAAAACAAGCTCTCATACACCTCCGTCGACAAAAAAATTAAAAAGTTATGGTTCTCACAACTTGGCGACAGAAAAAATACATTCTTTTTACAAAAGTAATTTTATTGTGCAAAAAGTTGTAAAACATAAAAAAGTGCTATAAATTAGGTATCGCCGGAATCGTACTGACCCACAGAATAAAGTTAACATGTAGTTTATAATGCGTGGTGAACGCTGTATAAAAAAAAACGAAAAAAGCTGTGCCAGAATTGCGTTTTTTTGTTTACCTGGCATCCCAAAAAATAGGATTAAAGGTGATCAAAAAGTTGCATGTACCCCAAAATGGTACCAATAATAACTACAGCTCGTCCCGCAACAAACCAGCCCTCATACCGCTACGTCTATGAAAAATAAAATTAGTTATGGCTCCAATAAGTCAGGAAATAAAAAATATGCAGTTGTGCCCGAGGGGAACATTTCTTCTGTTTGAAGAGGCGATTTATCAAGGACCTAAAATTAGGGAACCAGGAAAGGGAGGGCCCAAACATATCCGCTGGAAGCGATGGTGCCTGTATTATACCAGGACAACACTTCCTAGCAAAATTCCCCAAACTACAAAGGCGCGGAGTGTGGATCAAAAGGGGGATAATAAAGGACGCCATATATCGGTGCGACACTGGCCTGTGCAGAAAGGATTGCTTCACAGCGTAACACACATCTATGGATTTTTTTTTTTTTTTTTTACCCCATTATTATACCACCTGACTATGCCCCTTATATACTCCGCCCGGCTTACATATGCCCTACATTATAAACGGAAACACCAGTAAGACTCCAAACAAAACTACTACCAAGCAAAATCCACGCTCCAAAAGCCAAATGGCATTTCCTCCCATCTGAACCCTACAGTGTGCCCAAACAGCAGTTTCCTTCTACATATATGGCATCGTTATACCCGGGAGAACCCTTTTAGCAATTTTTGGGGTGTGTGTCTCCAGTGGCATAAGCTGGGCACGGCATATTTGCCACTGAATGGCATATCTAGGGAAAAATATACATTTTTAATTTGCACCATCCACAGCGCATTCATTTATGGAAAAGACCTGTGGGGTGAAAATGCTCACTACACCCCTTAATAAATGCCTTGAGGGGTGCAGTTTCCATAATGGGGTCACTTCCCAGGGGTTTATTTTTATTATTTCACATCAGAGCCTCTGCAGTTGTGAACCAATACTTTGTAAATCGCCAAATTAGGCCTCAATTTTACATGGTACGCTTTCACTCCTGAGCCTGGTCGACTGTCCAGGCAAGAGATTAGGGCCACATGTAGGGTGTTTCTAAAACCAGGAAACCCAACATAATAATTAGAGAGCTGTCTTGTTATGGTGGCACAAGCCGGGCACCACATATTGTCCACATATCTGTGGAAAAAATCCAATTTTCACTCTGCAACATCGAGTTCACACTAATTTCTACAAAACACCTGCAGGGTTAACATGCTCACTACACCCCTAGGTAAATGCATTGAGGGGTGTAGTTTCCAAAATTGGGTCACTTCTGGGGGGTTTCCACTGTTTTGGGCCCACAGGCGCCCAGAAACATCTGCACTCCAAATGGCGGTCCTTCCCTTCTGAGCCCTGCCGTGTGCCCAAACAGCAGTTTATGACCACATATGGGGTATTGCCGTACTCGGTAGAAATTGCTTTACAAATGTTGGGTTCTTTTTTTTTCCTTTATTTGTTGCGAAAATGAAAAAATTTGCGCTAAAGCTACATCTTATTGAAGAAAAAGGATTGTTTTTATTTTCACTGCCCAATTCTAATAAATTCTATGAAACATCTGTGGGGTCAAAATTCTCACTACGCCCCTAGATGAATTCCTCAAGAGGTGTAGTTTCCTAAATGGTGTCACTTTTTGGGCGTTTTCATTGTTTTTTCCCCTCAGGGGCTTTGCAAATGTGACCTGGCCTCCGCAAATCATTCCTGCTAAATGTGATCTCAAAAAGCCAAATAGCGCTCTTTCCCTTCTAAGCCTCGCCGTGTGTCCAAACAGCCGTTTATTACCACATGTGGGGCATTGTTTTACTCGGGAGAGATTGGTTTACAAATTTTACGGTGCTTTTTTCTCCTTCAGTCCTTGTGGAAATGAGAAAAAATTAGCTAAACCTACATTTTCTTTGAAAAAATTTAGATTGTCATTTTCAGGGCCTATTTCCAATAATTTATGCAAAAAACCTGTTGGGTCAAAACGCTCACTATACCCCTAGATAATTTCCTCAATGGGTGTAGTTTCCAAAATGGGGTCACTTCTGGGGGGTTTCCACTGTTTTGTCCCCTCAGGGGCTTTGTATATGTGACATGGCCTCCGCAAACCATTCCTGCTAAACTTGAGCTCCAAAAGCCAAATAGCGCTCTTTCCCTTCTCAGCCCTGCCGTGTCTCCAAACAACCGTTTATTACCACATGTGGGGTATTGTTTTACTCGGGAGAAATTGCTTTACAGATTTTACGGTGCTTTTTCTCCTTTAGTCCTTGTGGAAATGAGAAAAAAAATCGCTAAACCTACATTTTCTTTGAAGAAATGTTGATTTTAATTTTCACGGCCTACTTCCAATAATTTCTGTAAAAAACCTGTGCGGTCAAAATGCTCACTGTACCCCTAGATAATTTCCTTGAGGTGTGTAGTTTCCCAGATGGGGTCACTTTTGGGGGATTTTGACTGTTTTGGCACCGCAAGAGCCCTTCAAACCTGACATGGTGCCTAAAATATATTCTAACAATAATAAGGCCCCAAAATCCACTAGGTGTTCCTTTGCTTCTGAGGCCGGTGCTTCAGTCCAGTAGCACGCTACGGCCGCATGTGGGATATTTCCTAAAACTGCAGAAACTGGGCAACAAATATTGAGTTGCATTTCTCTGGTAAAACCTTCTGTGTTATAAAAAAAATTGTACTAAAAATTTATTTCTGCAAAAAAATATGAAATTTGTAAATTTCACCTCTACTTTGCTTTAATTCCTGTGACATGTGTAAAGGGTTAAGACATTTTCTAAATGCAGTTTTGAATACTTTGAGGGGTGAAGTTTTTAAAATGGGGTGACTTTTTGGGGGTTTCTAATATATAAGGCCCTCAAAGCCACTTCACAACTGAACTGGCCCCTCTAAAAATGGCCTTTTGAAATTTTCTTGAAAATGTGAGAAATTGCTGCTAAAGTTCTAAGCCTTGTAACGTCATAGAAAAATAAAAGGATGTTAAAAAAACGATGCCAATCTAAAGTAGACATATGGGTGATGTTAATTAGCAACAATTTTGTGTGGTATAACTGCCTGTCTTACAAGCAGATCCATTTAAATTGAGAAAAATGCTAATTTTTGCAATTTTTCGCTAAATTTTGGTGTTTTTCACAATTAAATACTGAACATATCGAGCAAATTTTGCCAGTAACTTAAAGTCCAATGTGTCACGAGAAAACAATCTCAGAATCGCTTGGATAGGTGAAAGCATTCCGGAGTTATTACCACATAAAGTGACACATGTCAGATTTGAAAAATAAGGCTCGGTCAGGAAGGTCAAAAGTGGCTAAAGAGGGAAGGGGTTAATATTTTCAAAAATTAATTTACATTGCGTTATTACAACAACAACAAACACATGAAAACCATGGCAACTAATCACATTTTTACTTTCATTTTGTATTGTCTTGCAAAAATAGACAGCAGTAGGTTGCTATGGGCAACTGCTCCAAATTTCATCTATACCTATTGTTATATAAGGGAGAGGTTGCAATCAATCCGATTGCTGCAAATTTTACAAGCTGCCTCAGACAAATTACAGCTGTGATCTGATTGGTTGCTAACGATAACAACTCCACCTTTCGTCTATATTGTTTTTTTTATGCATCGGAGGCACATATAGCTACCAATCAGGATCAATCTTCTACCCAGCGTGAGTTTCGGCTAAGTATACAGCGTGCTCGCATGGCGGCCTCTCGGTCTCTGCAGAGTAACGAGGAACACGAAGCGCGACTATCTGCTGACCGAGAGCGCCATGCATCGTCATTCGAGTCAAACTTTCACCGACAGAGAAACTCACTTGAGTTGTCAGAGAGCTCGCACTGCGGCCTCTCTAGAACTTGAAAGTAGTGAAGAACGTGAAGCTCGATTAACTGCCGATCGCATACGTCACAACTATGCCAAAGCGCTCAAAAGCGAAGACCAATATCATCGACGATTGGCATCAGCTAGAGAGAATTATGAACGCACGTGACAAGATAATGCAAGTTATTTATTGACTGAAAGGGAAAGAGTAGATGAAATACAGCAGGCAGAAACAGCTGAGCAACGTCAATCACGTTTAGAGGCTTATCGAATTCGACACTCTTATTTGAATGTCTATTTCATCAGAAGATTCAGATAAGTCTCAGGAGTATAGTGCGGCAAACAATGTTGTTCCTTGGGTCAATAAGGAAACAGCAGGTTTTATGTATTTCCCTAGGATTGACTATGCTGAATTCACTTCTGTAGGTGGTATGGTTGTAGTTTGCAATTTTTGCAGTGCTCTCATATGGAGAAAAGAACCAAATGTAATCTGTTGTTCAAGGGGTAAAGTTCACATTTAAAAATGTCAAGGAAGTCCAGAGCTAATAAAACAACTTTGAAATGGTGACCATCCACAATCAAAACACTTCATACACCGTGTTCCAAATTATTATGCACATATTATGCAAGTGTCATAAACATTTAATTATTAGTTTTTCAATTAAACTCATGGATGGTATTGTGTCTAAGGGCTCTTTGGATCATTGTAATCAATCTCAGACACCTGTGATAATTAGTTTGCCAGGTGTGCCCAATCAAAGTAAAACTACTTAAGAAGGACGTTCCACATTATTAAGCAGGCCACATGTTTCAAGCAATATGGGAAAGAAAAAAGATCTCTCTGCTGCCGAAAAGCGTGAAATGCAATACCTTGGACAAGGTATGAAAACATTGGATATTTCAAGAAAACTTAAGCATGATCATCGTACTGTGAAAAGATTTGTGGCTGATTCAGAACACAGACCGGTTCGTTCAGATAAAGGCATAATGAGGAAGGTTTCTGCCAGACAAATTAATAGGATTAGGAGAGCAGCTGCTAAAATGCCATTGCAAAGCAGCAAACAGGTATTTGAAGCCGCTGGTGCCTCTGGAGACCCGCGAACCTCAAGTTGTAGGATCCTCCAGAGGTTTGCAAGTGTGCATAAAGCTATAATTCGTCCACCCCTAAACAATGCTCACAAGCAGAAACGGTTGCAGTGGGCTCAGAAATACATGAAGACTAATTTTCAAACCGTGTTGTTTACTGATGAGTGCCATGCAACCATGGATGGTCCAGATGGATGGAGTAGTGGATGGTTGGTGAATGGCCACCATGTCCCAACAAGGCTGCGACGTCAGCAAGTAGGTGGCAGAGTCATGTTTTGGGCTGGAATCATGGGGAGAGAGCTGGTAGGCCCCTTTAGGGTCCCTGACGGTGTGAAAATTACCTCTGCAAAGTACGTAGAGTTTATGACTGACCACTTTCTTCCGTGGTACAAAAAAGAACCGTGCCTTCCGTAGCAAAATTATCTTCATGCATGACAATGCACCATCTCCTGCTGCAAAGAATACCTTTGTGTCATTGGCTGCTATGGGCATAAAAGGAGAGAAACTCATGGTGTGGCCCCCATGTTTCCCTGACCTCAACCCTATTGAGAACCTTTTGGAGCATCCTCAAGCAAAATGTCTATGAGGGTGGGAGGCAGTTCACATAAAAACAGAAGCTCTGGGAGGCTGTTCTGACATCCTGCAGAGATATTCAAGCAGAAACTGTCCAAATACTCACAAATTCAATGGATGCAAGAATTCACAATTGATTCACAAGGTGATATCAAAGAAGGGGTCCTATGTTAACATGTAACTTGACCTGCTAAGTTTTTTTGATTGAAAGAGCTTTTCATTTCTGTAAATATGACCACCTGATGCTACAAAGTCAACAAATTACCATTTTAGTTCTCTTTACAACCTTTAAAATGTTTTGATCTCTGTTGTGCATAATAATTTGAAACCGTGCATTTTGAGTTTTTTACTTCTAAAAAAAAATCTGTTATCATTAGGAGATTTGTTCAATAAAATTTGCATTATACTCCAACGGTTGATGGCTTGAAGATTATACTGACTCATTTGCATCGACTATTTAGGAAAATCAGCGAAAAATAACATTTGCATAATAATTTGGAACGCGGTGTAGACAGTATCCGTTTATATAACAGCGCATTCCAAATTACATCTTTTGGGGCAAAACTAATTACAGAGGGACCATTCATGCTAACCTTCAAGGTGCAAGGCCAGGTTTACCGTCTCATCGGATCTTTGCTACCACAAGATAAGCCAAAATTTCTTAAGATTTATTTAGTATCAAATTACAATGAACAGGCCAATATCAGAAATCAAAACTTTCCACAACTAAATAGTAATCTTATATCTCCTCTTCAAAAGATGCTGCATTACAATCTATTCCGCAGGGGCAAAGCAATGATTACAAAATATTCATCATCGCAGATAGACGTCCTGTTGCTGAACACCGCGCCAGGTATAATGCCCCCGTCACAGATGAAGTTGCAGTGGTTTTAGTCGGTCAGGAATGCGATAGGCGTGACATCGTGTTGCGCACTCATGATCGCCTGCAACGCGTTTTTGAAACACAGAGCTTACGACGCCCTACAATGTCCTTTAATTTATTGCCACGGCGAAGATGGGTACAATTTTGGACTCTACCAAGTTAATCCTACTACTTGGGTAACAAGTTTTCATAAAAATATCATCCCAGCAATTTTATTTATCATTTTATGTGTTTGCAATGAATTTGAGTATTGTTCAGCCAATTTTTTGTGGACATGCATGCGAAAATAGAGACTGAGCGTTTAGTGTACATACGTACCAACCAGACACGTTTACGTGCTGAAGATTACGTGCATCTGCGAGACGCCATGCAACAAGATAATAACGTGGTCCGCGTTACATGCATGAACGTAGACAAGATGCTTTCTGCTACATCTGAAAATACGGCCGGCCTGACCTTTTCATAAAGTTTACAACTAATCCAAAGTGGTACGAAATTTCCCAAGATCTTCTCACAGGACTGGTGTATTGTGGTGTGGCTGCAAGAAAAAAATTGTCACGATGCTGTTGACACGGTCAAGTGCTGAATTTCCTGACCGGAACGAGGATCCGATATTGCACGAGATTGTAAAGATGCACATGGTTCATGGGCCATGCGGTGCTTTAAATATAAACACTCCTTGCATGCTGGAAGGTCGTTGCTCTAAAAGATACTTTGCCCTAATAGCGCTCTAGGGTATGTTGGGGGAAAACAGGTATCCGTTGTATTGTCGAAGATCACCCCTACAAGGCGCTTTCACAGCTACAGTCAGGTTACATTGTCCAAAACAATTTCTTGACCATCGATGGGTTGTACCCTATTCACCGGTGTTATGAAGAACATTTCAAGCTCACATAAACGTCAAAATATGTAACTGCGTCGAAGCTGCCAAATATATATGTAAATAAATCAACAAGGGCAGTGACCAGGCCACTTTTGCGTTGAGAAATAATAATGAATACGACGAAGTCACGAGGTTCCAATCGGTACGATTTATATAAGCTCTTCTGACGCGGTGTGGTGCATTTTGAGCTTCGACATTCACGAGAGACATCTGCCAGTGATGCATCTTGATGTTCACCTTAAGGCCTTATTTATATGAGCGTAATATACGCGCGTGCTTTTCACGCGTGTCGTACGCACCTGTATTACTCTATGGGGCAGTGCAGACGATGCGTGAATTTTGCGCAGCGCGAGTGCGTTGCGTAAAACTCAAGACATGTTCTATAATCGTGCGTTTTTTCGCGCATCACGCACCCATTTAAGTCAATGGGTGCGTGAAAACCACGAAGGTCGCACGGAAGCACTTCCGTGCGAACTGCGTGATTCGCGCAAGAGCTGTCAAACTCTGAATGTAAACAGAAAAGCACCACATGCTTTTCTGTTTACAAACATCCAAAAGGAGTGTCTTAGAGATGAGCAAACCGAACTTCACCGAGTTCGGCCAAACTCGTTTTGACCGAACCCGGCAAAAAATGTTGCGGTACGCGACGTCAGGAGACAGTCACTGTCCAGGGTGCTGTAATAGTTAAACTTGTTCAGCACCCTGCACAGTGACTTCCGATCCCAATATACGTGAACGTGTAAAAAAAAAAAAAAAAGTTCTGACTTACCGATCAAACTCCCGGCTTCTTCCTCCAGTCTGACCTCCCGGGATGACAATTCAGTCCAACTGACAGCTGCAGCCAATCACAAGCCAAGCACAGGCTGCAGCGGTCACATGGACTGCCGCGTCATCCAGGGAGGTGGGGCCAGATGTCAAGAGAGGCGCGTCACCAAGGCAACGGCCGGGAAGTTCTCGGTAAGTACGAACCTCTTTTTTTTTTTAAACAGGTTACTCGTTATGGTGATCGGAATTCACTGTCGAGGGTGCTGAAAGAGTTACTGCCGATCAGTTAACTCTTTCAGCACCATGGACAGTGACTGACGTCGACTAGCCTCATCTCTATGATGGCGGCTGCGCGAAAATCATGCAGCCGCGCATCATACACTGATGACACACAGAGCTGTCAAGTGCATTTTGCGCACGAAAAACGCTGCGTTTTTTACGCGCGCAAAACGCACACGCTCGTGTAAATGAGGCCTAAAGGGAAGGTGTCAGGAAATTTTTTTTTTTAGATGTTTTTGCTTTTAGTATATTATTAAAATACATTTTATTTGTGTTTTTTACTTTTTTCTTTTTTCTTTCTTTTACTTCTACTTCTCTATGGGGGCTGGCATTTTTTTTTCCATCTGTATGTGTCGATTAACGACATACAGAGATGGAATACAGCTCCAACATCCCCATAGTGAATGTGAACGGGAGCCGTTCCATTAACTATAGCGTACGGCGTCTGTGTGGGAACGGCGCATGAGCCGCTCCCACACAGTCCAAAAGGAAGGTCTTCGGCTGAGTGACATCCAGCGCCATTTTCTTGTTGTCCGGAAGCCGCGGCCGGACAGTAAGATGACTACTTCCGGTCGCGGCTTCCGTCCATATGTTCAGAAGTAAGGACTAGGAGCGGAGGCGGCGGCAGGAGCAAGAAAGTTATGTTTGTGTATGTTCGTGTTAGGCTGGGTTCACACGACCTATTTTCAGACGTAAGCGAGGTGTATTATGCCTCGATATACGCCTGAAAATACTGCTACAATACGTCGGCAAACATCTGCCCATTTATTTGAATGGGTTTGCCGACGTACTGTGCCGACGACCTGTAATTTACGCGTCGTCGTTTTACAGCTGTCAAACGACGACGCGTAAAATGACTGCCTCGTCAAAGAAGTGCAGGACACTTCTTTGGACGTAATTTGAGCCGTTTTTCATTGAATTCAATGAAGATCAGCTCAAATTTACGGCCGTCAAAGACGCCTCGCATAATGCGAGGAGGAGCAATTACGTCTGAAACGACGGAGCTGTTTTCTCCTGAAAACAGTCTGTAATTTCAGACGTAAAAGGCAGCTATCATGTGCACATACCCTTATACTGTGTGATGACACTGTATCTAATCCTCCTACACTGTGCATTCACTCAAAAAATGGCGGCACACAGTGTATGAGGTTTGAACATTCAACCCCCTCCTTTCTCCTGGCACTAGCCAGGATAAAGGAGGGGGCATTGTGTGAGCACACTAGAGCGTGTGTGTCTACACCAAATTTGCAACATAAAGCAATGAGGTTTGCTTGTGAAAAAAATTAGAACAATGTGTAATCATTTATTGACTAACAGTTTAACAAAAAAAATATATATATATTTTTCTAGCGACACATTCCCTTTAAAGGCGGGCAACGGGTGTACTTCAACGCTGAAAATGTGGCAGAGTGGTTGGAAAACCTGAGATAAAACACTTTGCGGGCATACTTTCAACAGATGACTTCGCAATAACACTGTTATATCACGAAGTTCCATCATATTATACTTATAATAAGCAGCAAGGTGTTTTCAATCGTAGAAGACGTGGAACTGCTGTGAAGGGCGAGCCCAGCATTTTAAAAGAACACGTTATTGGGAGCGTCTATACGGTGCATACAAACAACTCAGAATGCTATTACTTACGCTTACTTCTACATACAGTGCGAGGACCTACTTCTTTTGCCGAATTGCGAAAGGTTGACCATATTGAATATCCTACTTACCAGGCTGCTTGCCGAGTGCGTCACTTGCTAGATGGTGTTTATCATTGTGATGGTTCTTTGGCCGAAGCATGCGTCAGCGATAGTCCACATCACTTGCGTCATTTGTTTGCCATTTTGCTGTTTTTTTGTGGACTTTCGGATGCTGCACAGTTGTGGCAAAAATTGAAGACCTTTTCAGGAATGCACAACTAAACAATAACAGCCAACTGAACGACGGGTTGCGTAAAAGTAATATGAATCGATGTTTGCTGGCTATCCAAGACATAGTTACATCTATGGGGGGGGGGGGGGGGTTAATCCTGTCTCTCAATATGATAGGCCCGCTTCAGCTTTTAGATGGGTAACTTATTAACAGTGAGTACGCGGCAGAAATAAAATATAATGCAGCGGAACTGGCCGAAACATTGAAAAGCGGTGTTTCGAGTACGACAGCGTAACAGCGTATGATATTCGATTGTGTGTGATGGTACTTTGGGAGAAATCCTGTTTTTAGATGCACCCGATGGGGCGGGAAAAATATTTCTCACCAAAGTCATCTTAGCCCAAATACGCAATCAAAGCCTTGATGTCGCTTCATCGGGCAAAGCAGCCACATGGTTGCCCGGTGGCAAAACCGCCCATACATTGACTTGAATCTTACGGAAAGCCCAGTGTGTAATATTTCTAGAAACCGCGACAAAGCAAGGGTTCTACGCGATTGCTGCTTAGTGATAAGGGATGAGTGCACTATGGCAAACCGTAAAGCGGTAGTAGCGGTAGATAGAACCTTGCGAGATATACGACAAAATGACCGCCCCATGGGTGGTATGACAATGCTTTCCTGTGGCGATTTTAGGCAGACTTTGCCAGTCATACCACGAGGAACGAGGGCAGGTGAAATTAGAGCCTGCCTAAAAAGTTCACGTCTGTGGCGCAACGTTATACCGATGCGTTTAACAATAAATGTGCGGGCGCGTACAAGAGGCAACCCAAATGCATAAGATTTTTCAGATTTATTACAAAAAATTGGTGACAGCACGTATCCGCAAGAAGAAGGCAAAGTTATTTTGCCTGGTTTATGTTGTACTGTTCCATCACTGCAAGACCTAATTTCTTCTTTGTATGGTGACCCAACACAAATAACAAATCAAGAAAACTCTTGGCTATGCGAAAGAGCTATTTTGACCCCTTGCAACGACCAGGCAGCAGCAATAAACACTGAAATATTGATGTGTATTCATGGGGAAAGTGCAGAATATATCTGTATCTAGCCATTGAACAAGAAGATGCTACCAACTATTCGGTGGAATTTTTAAATACCCTAAGCACACCTGGTCTTCAGTCACACAAAATTAATGTAGAAGTCGGCGTCCCCATAATTCTCCTTAGAAATTTAAGCCCACCAAAACTATGTAACGGCACCCGACTAAAAATCACAAATCTACAAAACGTGATAGAAGCTGAGATTTTAACAGGATGCGGCGCAGGTGATAGCGTTTTTATACCCCGAATCCCCCTCATTCCAAATAATTTTCCCTTCACTTTTAAATGTGTCCAGTTTCCTGTCCGCTTGTGTTACGCTATGACCATCAACAAAGCACAGGGCCAAATGCTGCGCGTTGTGGGCGTGGACCTCCGTGTCCGCTGCTTTGCACACGGCCAGCTCTATGTGGCTCTCTCCTGTGTTAGCAACTCCACCAATGTTTATGCACACATCCCCGGTAGTTCTACTGCTAACATTGTTTACAGGGAAGCGTTGTCGTAGTGAACCGGACTACTGAAAGAAAACTATTTTTTAACTGAAGTTTGTTTATTGTCTTTGTTATTTTTTCACTTCGTTTTGAGTAGGGTCCAAGGCTAGGAGTATACTTATAAAAAAACTGCATTTTTACGACACACACACACACACTAGGGATGCACGATGCATCGAAACTTCGATACTGTTTCGATACCGTGCATCCCGAAACGGTTCGATACCGCTATTTCCTGTATTTCGATACTTAGCTGCGCAGCCGCACAGCTAAGTATAGTAATACATGACTGTATGAGAGCGGGGCTGCAGCTGTGTAATACAGCCATTGCCCGTTCCTGAGTCCTGACAAGTGCGCACCGTCGGGATGATGCGATGCTGCCGGCGCTGCACTAATGTCTGCCGGCACTGAAGACAGAACATGGCGGACGCACTGCAAAACACCCCCATGTTCTATCTTCAGTGCCTGCGCTGCCGCTCATTAGTGCAGCGCCGGCCGCATCACCTCATGCTGACTGCGCGCGCCCTTCCTGTCGGGAGCGGGGCAATGGCTGTATTACACAGCCACAGCCCTGCTCTATAACGGCGGAGATCAGAGAAACCTCTCATCTCCGCCGCTATTCCCCTGAATGCTGCCATCAAAGCTGACTGCAGCATTCAGGAGAAAATGAGGTGTGACGCGATCGAGGGTCATACCATATATGGGCAGACAGCCCAGGGTCCATTGACAGACCTCATGGCTGTCTGACCATATTTCTCGTTGTTAGGGCATACTGAGGTATGTCCTAACAACTGCCTGTGTGCTATCCGTCCACAGGCGAATGTACTGGCACATATCTGATATATGCCAGTACATTAAAGTTTAAAAATAAAGTAAAAACAAGGTAATGTTAAATTAAAAAAAAATACACACACACCTTTTTTTTGCAATAAACATTAAAATAAGTCTCAATATATAAAATATACACATTCTGTAATGCAGCGCACAACAATTTTTTTCCATCTTTTATGATGTGTACGTTGCAAAAAAATAAAATAAACACTGCTTTCTTTCACTTATTAATGAGGTGCGATTAATTTAACCTCCATGTTCCTCACATTAATAGTAATTAACCCCATCATGTACCTTACATATTAACCCATTATGACTGAGAAACATGATGGGATTAATTACCATTAATGTGCGGCACATTCAAAATTCATCACACGTCGCGCCTCATCAGAAAATGGAAGAACTTTTTTTTAAATTAATATTGTTGGCAAAGTATCGAAATTGGTATTGAAATCGCAATACTAAACGAAGTATCGGTATCGAAGTCCAAGTTCTGGTATCGTGACATCCCTAATGCATACACATAAATACACACACACACACATATATATATATATATATATATATATATATATATATATATATATATATATATATATATACACATACACACACACACACACTAAAATGAAGCGCCCGTGTGAGAGCTCAGCCGCTTTGTGTCTGTTCGGCTTTTTCCGGAAGTGAATGTATCGGAGTACGGACTAAATAGAAAGTCTATGAGCCCGTACACGATACATTTATTTCCGGGATAAGTCGAACAGACACGAAGCAGCTGAGCGCTCGCTCGAGCACTTCAGCTACTTCGTTTTAGCGATTGGTGGGGGTCTCATCGCTCGGACCCCCACCAATCAAAACTTCTGACATGTCACTATGACATGTCAGAAGTTCGTTTAAAGTTTAGCTACACTTTTTTTAAAAAAAAACGGCAAATCACTTTCTTTATTTTCCTTATGTCTCATGAGCCCTGTAGTTTTGCAGGCAGAAAAAAATCTGCCTCAGAATACGTGCGTTATTCACCCTGCGTTATTGACGCTGCGGAAAACGTTCAGAAACGAGCACCGGATGTTTTTTGTCAATGGGAGGTCAGAGGCGGAATTCGCTACAAGAAAGGACGTGCCACTTTTTTTTTTCCCTGCGAGCAGCCAAAAGCCGCCCGGGATAAAACGCCTCTGCCTTTTATTGAAATAAATAGGGGTGATTACGGCCATTTTTGGGCGCTGATGCTGACATGGTTTCCGAGTCTTAATCAGCGCAAAAAAACTCAGTGTGAACAGGGCCTTAGGGCTCAAGCTTCAGTATGAAGACTGACATTAAAACAATATTTATTTTATGATTATGCAAAACTTTTCAGTGTCCACTTGCCAGCGTAAATACATTTGAAAATACACTAGCAATGACGAACTGACAGCGCTGATGCAGTTTATTTTGTGCTAGTCATAGGAAAAGATTGCGCTTGCTCAGCGTCTCCTCTAACATGCAGAGAAGACGCTGCAACTTTAGAGGCTGCAGGCTCACCAGACCATGGATTCCCCCACATACCCAGTGGAGCAGAGACAGAAGCAAGACAGAACATGCGTGTCCACCTCCACACATTCACTGAGGTTGATACAGTAAAGGCTATTGTATAGAAACCGCAGCTGGCGCTATACTAGGCTTATTCGTTGACCATGATGTGATATAACAATTTTTTTAAATCCGTTTAAGTACAAAGAAATGTTTAATACTTTAGGTCTTGATTTAACGAAAACAAGGTTCTTCGTGTGACAACCCTTTAGGGAGGAATTATATTACACGTTATATTGATGGAACAATCGATAATAAAGCACTTGGTATAAGTGTTTATATATAGAGGATAAAGGAGAGTTTAATGCGCCAATAAATTAATGTTACAAATTTATAGTTCTTTTCTCTACTCAAGTTCAATTACAAATTAATAAGTAAATATGCAACCAGAGAGAAAATAGAGTCGAAGTGCAATAAATAAAAACCTATCACCATCTAAATTGTTATAGTAGCATAGTATGTTTACCTCTCATAGGCCACTCAAACCCTGACATAGTTACATAGTTAGTACGGCTGAAAAAAAGACCATCAAGACCATCAAGTTCAACCAAGGGACGGGAAAAGGGAAGTAAAAAATGACTACACATAGGAGCTAATACTTTTTTGTTCTAGGATATTATCTAACCCTTTTTTAAAGCCATCTACTGTCCCTGCTGTGACCAGCTCTTGCGGTAGGCTATTCCATAGATTCACAGTTCTCACAGTAAAGAAGGCTTGTCGCCTCTGCAGGTTGAACCTTTTTTTCTCCAGACGGAGGGAGTGCCCCCTTTTTTTTTGAGGGGGTTTTACATGGAACAGGGTTTAACCATATTTTTTGTATGTGCCATTAATATATTTATATAAATTAATCATGTCCCCCCTTAGTCGTCTTTTCTCAAGGCTAAATAGGTTTAATTATTTTAATCTTTCCCCATAACTTAAATTCTCCATGCCCCTAATTAGCTTCATTTCTCTTCTTTGTATTTTTTCCAACTCCAGGGCATCCTTCTTATGAACTGGAGCCCAGAACTGAACTGATGAGGCCTCACTAATGCTTTGTAAAGTGGCAATATTACATCCCTGTCCCGCGAGTCCATGCCTCTTTTGATGCACGACAATATCCTGCTGGCCTTTGAAACAGCTGATTGACATTGCATGCTGTTATTTCGTTTATGATTTACAAGTACACTCAGATCCTTCTCAACAAGTGACTCCCCCCAGTGTAGCTCCCCGTAGGACATATGATGCATGCAGGTTGTTCGTACCCAGATGCATAACTTTACATTAAACTTCATCTGCCAAGTGGATGCCCAAACACTTAGTTTGTTTAAATCCGTTTGCAATTCATGAACATCTTCCATAGACTGAACATTACTACATAGCTTGGTGTCCTCTGCAAAAATAGAAATAGTGCTATTAATCCCATCCTGTATATCATTAATAAATAAGTTGAATAATAGTGGTCCCAGCACTGAACCCTGGGGTACGCCACTTATAACTGGGGACCATTCAGAGTAGGAATTATTTACCACAACTCTCTGTATACGGTCCTTGAGCCAATTCTCAATCCAATTACAAACTATACTTTCTAAACCTATAGTCCTTAATTTACCCATTAGACGTCTATGGGGGACAGTGTCAAATACCTTTGCAAAGTCCAAAAACACTATATCCACAGCGGCCCCTCTGTCTAGGCGTCTGCTCACCTCTTCATAAAAACAGATTAGGTTAGTTTGACAACTTCTGTCCTTAGTAAAACCGTGCTGGCTGTCACTTATAATACTATTTATTGTCACATAATTCTGTATATAGTCCCTCAATAGCCCCTCAAACATTTTCCCCACGATGGATGTTAAGCTTACTGGTCTATAATTGCCCGGGGAAGACCTAGAGCCCTTTTTGAAAATAGGCACCACATTTGCCCTGCGCCAGTCACTTGGCACTATACCAGTTACTAGAGAATCTCTAAATATTATGAAAAGGGGGACAGAAATAACTGAACTAAGCTCTTTAAGAATTCTAGGTTGTAACCCATCTGGTCCCGGGGCCTTGTGCACATTTATTTTATTTAATTTAGCTTGGACCATATCTACATTCATCCAATTCATTATATCAACTGATATATTAACAGCACTGGCACCGGCTACATCAGCTGCTCTTTCTTCTGTTGTATATACAGAGCTAAAGAACCCATATAGTAACTCTGCCTTCTCTTGATCCCCTGTGATCAACTCCCCATTACCATTATCTAGGGGTCATACATGTTCAGACCTTGGCTTTTTTAGCATTTATATACTTGAAGAATTTTTTGGGATTTGTTTTACTATCCTTGGCCACCTGCCTTTCATTTTGTATTTTTGCTGATTTTATTATCTTTTTACAGATTTTATAAAGCTCTTTATATTTTACAAAGGCTGCAGCTGTACCCTCAGATTTGTATTTTTTAAATGCCCTTTTTTTGCCATGTATTGCCCCTTTCACAGAAGGTGTAAACCATGTGGGATTTAATTTTAGTCGTTTATACTTGTTACCTATAGGAATAAATTTTGCACTATAATAACCCAAAGTAGATTTGAAAATCTCCCATTTATCATTTGTCCCATTATTTAACGTTCGTTCTTCCCAGTCTATATCCTGAATTGCAGCCTTCATCCTGGGGAAATTGGCTTTCTTAAAATTAAATGTTTTTGCCCTCCCATCCTGTGTTTGTTTTTTACTGTATAGGTAAAATATAACTATATTGTGATCGCTGTTACCGAGGTTTTCACGAACATTGACGTTTCTCAACAAGCTCTGCATTATTAGAAATGACCAGATCCAACAGAGCTTCACCTCTAGTTGGGTCTTCCACAAACTGGCCCATAAAATTTTCCTGCAACAGGTTGAGGAAATGTCTCCTCTTTGCAGTTGAAGCCGAACCATGACACCAATTAATATCCCGGAAATTAAAATCTCCCATTATCACTACAGTACCCGCCTGTGCAGCCCGCTCCATCTGTTTATATAGCTGACCTTCCATCTCCTCAGTTATATTGGGGGTTCTATAGATTACACCAAAAGTTATTTTTTCAGTGTTTACCTTCCTTTGTAATTCCACCCACAAGGTTTCAGCCTCCTCACAATCTTCACCCACTATTGTCTCTTTCACACTTGCCTTCATATCGCTTCTCACATACAGACATACACCACCACCTTTCCTATTTGTCCTGTCTTTCCGAAACAGTGTAAAACCCTGTAGATTTACAGCCCAGTCATGTGAAGAGTCCAGCCATGTTTCAGCAACACCAACTATATCTATATTTTCTTCCAGTACCAAGGCCTCCAGCTCCCCCATTTTGCTTGCTAGACTTCTGGCATTTGTAAACATACACTTTAACTTGCCTTTCAGTTTTTCACTTTTATTATCAGAAATGTGATTTGACATTATTTGGGCATTTTTATTTACACTGTTGTTCTGTAACAAAAGGATCTCCTTATCCTGTTGTCTAGTCCTCTCCCCACATTCTGTTTCTCCCCCCACCAATATAGTCTGACCCCTCTCTAACCTGGCTACCCCTTTTTTTTCTACATTGCCCTCCCTCCTCATGCATGCATTTTGAATCCCTTTGTCAGGGGGTTTAGTCATGTTTTATTGTATGTAATTGGTTTGATAATATGGAATAAAGATTATTCTTATCATTCAAAGTTCATGGTGCTGCAAATTTTTGTAGGATTTGTACATGTACGTCATGGGGAGTTAAAGGGTTCATCTGGTGCTGCACTTAAATAATCTGTTCTTTCTCGTTGGGGGACAAAGGCCATGGGTATATGCTGTTACCACAAGCAGGCTTGACACTAAGAATTAAGTGTAGCCCCTCCTTCATGATATAAACCACCTACAAACACTGAACTAATTCAGTCTTACCTTTGTGTCCGTTGGAGACAAATGCTCCTGCTAGTTCATCAGGGTCTTTAGCTTTTTTTATGTTTTATTTTTATATCCCTATAGCTGGGAAACATATGACCATCTCCCCCGGTTGTCCCCTCCAAGGCAGGCACACTTTGTCTACTTCACTACGCTGTTTTTTCCCTGCCTAAAAATATAAAAGAGCGCAGGCTCCTCTGTCGCCCAACAGCACAAGGTGCATGCACCCCTCCTCTACTTCTCCCACAAGTGTTCTCCCCTCTCCTGGCACATCTGGGAGGGGAAGATTATTACTGGCTCCCCAGGGGCCACTGCTGACCTCGTCTGCCACCTGTCTTTTATCACCACCCGCTTGCTTATCCGGGCTTTCCGATCTGTTACCCCATGGCTACATGCAGTTTTCTACGTGGCGAGCATTTACGGTGCCACCATAATCTTGCAGGAGCTAGTTTTCTTCGGAAGTGGGTTATTTACCAGGGAGCCAGATTGCGCGAGTTCCAGCTTCTTCAACATCGCTAGGATTGGGGATCAGCAGGCACATGACTGCCGACGTCTAATAGCTGCCTTCCCGGGGCGTGACTTATTTCTCCGCATGGGACATGAGTCTTGCTGCTTTTGCCTCTTGAACAGCTCTATACTCCTGGAATCGGGTAGGATCAGCCCTTTGGTACCTTTTTTCTTCTACACGTCCCCTACTTTAGTCTGGGGCAGATTTTTAGACCTAGATAACTAAGCAGTCATTACCCTCTTAAGGAGGAGTACTTGTCCTACAGTGTAGTAACTGAGTGGATTCATTTGTCATCTCATATCAGCCCCAATTTCTTAAAGTAGAGTGTTGTGGCACCACTTCTAATCCAATGTCAAACCCTCAAAGTTGTTCTTTACTGTAGAAGGTTTTAATAAGCCGGTTTGCGATACCTTAGGTAACGAATGCTGTGTGTTTCCCTTCACCCGAGGTGGTTACTTTTCTTCGACCCCAATGGTCCCAGAAGGTTTTTACTTCTTCTTTAGACCTCGAGGGGGTTACATAGTTAGTACAGTTGAAAAAAGACACATGTCCATCAAGTTCAACCAAGGGATGGGAAAAATGTCTACATATTGACTTAGGAGCTGATATTTTTTAGTTCTAGGAAATTATCTAAGCCTTTTTGAAAGCCATCTACGGTCCCTGCTGTGACCAACTCCTGCGGTAGACTATTCCACAGATTCACAGTTCTCACAGTAAAGAAGGTTTCTCGCTTCTGCAGATTGAATTTTTTTTTTCACCAGACGGAGGAAGTGCCCCCTTGTTTTTTGAGGGGTTTTACATGGAACAGCATTTCACCATATTTTTTGTATGTGCCATTCATATATTTTTATAAGTTAATCATGTCGCCCCTTAGTTATCTCTTTTCAAGACTAAATAGGTTTAATTCTATTAATCTTTCCTCCTAACTTAGATTCTCCATTCCCCTTATTAGTTTAGTTGCTCTAATTTGTATTTTTTCCAACTCCAAGGCATCCTTTCTATGAACTGGAGTCCAAAACTGAACTGCATATTCTAGATGAGGCTGCACTAATGCTTTGTAAAGTGGTAATATTATATCCCTGTCCCGCGAGTCCATCCCTCTTTTAATACACTACAATATCTTGCTGGCCTTTGAAGCAGCTGATTGGCATTGCATGCTGTTATTTAGTTTATAATCTACAAGTACACCCAGATCCTAATCAACACGTGACTCCCCCTAGGACATATGATGCATGCAGATTGTTGGTACCCAGATGCATAACTTTACATTTATCTACATTAAACCTAATTTGCCAAGTGGATGCCCAAACACTTAGTGTGTTCAAATCAGCTTGCAATTTACGAACATCTTCCATAGACTGAACAATACTACATAGCTTGGTGTCCTCAAAACATGCACTCCTAAACGCATTAGTACTGTGGTCTAGGTCAACGACCGACCTCCCATAAATAGTCAGATAGGCAACACTATTTAGCTATATTGAAAACAAAAGAAGAGAGTTTGTAGCCAAGGATATATTTAAACATACAAAATTTATTGGTAACATATATGAAAATACATTTAAGTAAAAAATATATGTATACAATACCATATATTAAAGGACAAGACTCTAGAGAATAAGTTTCAGGGAGCAACTATCGGTAGTAACAATATGCAACTCTGGGCAAGCTACATTGTTGCAAAGACAGAATCTCTCAAAGTAGGACATACTCCCTCTTATAGGGCTTAATCAAAATTGCAGACAGCCAAGTCAGGTTACAAAGAGCCCAGTACAGAGGGACATGTTTTATAGATATCTAGAAGCTAAATGTAACATCTAGATCAGGTATTAGCCTAGCATGGTTAATGTGAGAGGGAGTGTGTTGGACAAAGCTTACCCATATTAAGTTGCCGTGATAGTCCGATAGGTGCTCCAGCACAAAAGCCCCAACGCGCGTTTCGCTCAAAATATTGCTTCCTCAGTGGGAGATGTGTATATGTGTCCTGTGTCTTAGGGCCCTTTTATACTGTGTGTCACAGACAGAGGTGAACGATGATTAGCGGCGCATACCCAGAGCCGCGGCCGGAAGCGAGGAATGCCCCACTTCCGCCCCCAAATGCTGGAGCGCACATCCGGATACCCGACGCGTAGCGGGATTTCCGGACATGCGCAGTGCATCAAAGGAGACGGAGCGGGGACAGCGTCGCAACCCAGGTCGGATCAGGGCATGCGCACACATCGTACCACCAGATTGAATGTAAGTGAGATGATGTTCATCTGAAATATGATGTCTCATGTGTATGTATAAATAGTCTGTTCTTTATATATAAAGAACAGTGAAAATGTCATAGTATGTTGCATTATGATGTGTGAATATAACGGAGAGGACATAAAGTATTATGACACGAAGTGACAGTGTGATATAAATAAAGCATGTGATATTGCAAAGCAATTGTTAAGGTGAGGGATATGAGTGACCATATTTGAAACAAATAATATACGGAGTGGGTTTCCCCCCCCCCCCCCCTCCTCTAAACAAAGTGTTTACATATGTCTAAATAAGGGAAGTCTAACTAGACTCGGTGTTTGATTGGCATAAATAAGGATCTTCAGTGCCGTGCTCCCAGACTGATCGCCATTAAAGAACCATTATATACATTTATAAAAATATACCCACTACATATAATAGTCAAAGTTGATATGGAAAGTACTGGAAGATCTTTCAGACCTTCACATATTTGGGAATATAAAATACATCAATTTCCTCTTACCCCAAATAATGTTCCTGTCTGTCTTTTTGCCCGAAGACTGTTTCTGATGTTCCTAATTCCTTCTCCTTACTCAGAACATCTGAACAACAAGAATGCCCAACTAATTGTATTGTATAATAGGATGGCACAACATAGGGACATCTTATGTTGCTAATTTTCCCCGATGTATGTTAATCTGACCCTGTTGTCATAATTACGATTAGATGGTGGGGTAAGAGGAAATTGATGTCTTTTATATTCCCAAATATGTGAAGGTCTGAAAGATCTTCCAGTACTTTCCATATCAACTTTGACTATTATATGTAGTGGGTATATTTTTATAAATGTATATAATGGTTCTTTAATGATCATAACTGTTTTAGACAATATTCCTATTTATCATTGGCATATGCACCATAATCACACTCTATTGATTGATATTGTAAAATATATTTTTCTCTATACACTTCCATGTATGTGGCTGAATATTTTACATCTATCATAGGACCGATGTACCAGTTTACCTGGATATATTCTGTTCTGTTATGAAATATACAAATTTACTGTATTATGGCCATTGTATATCAATAGCTTTGCTATTGTTTTATTCTATTTATTTTTTGTATGCACTTGTGTGAACACTTTTTCCTTGAGTTTTTTGTTATGTCAGTAAATGACTGCTGTTTTTATTTATTATTTATGGCGATCAGTCTGGGAGCACGGCACTGAACATCCTTATTTATGCCAATCAAACACCGAGTCTAGTTAGACTTCCCTTATTTAGACATATGTAAACACTTTGTTTAGAGGAGGGGGGGAAAAAAACCCCACTCCGTATATTATTTGTTTCAAATATGGTCAATCATATCCCTCACCTTAACAATTGCTTTGCAATATCACATGCTTTATTTATATCACACTGTCCCTTCGTGTCATAATACTTTATGTCCTCTCCGTTATATTCACACATCATAATGCAACATACTATGACATTTTCACTGTTCTTTATATATAAAGAACAGACTATTTATACATACACATGAGACATCATATTTCAGATGAACATCATCTCACTTACATTCAATCTGGTGGTACGATGTGTGCGCATGCCCTGATCCGACCTGGGTTGCGACGCTGTCCCCGCTCAGTCTCCTTTGATGCACTGCGCATGTCCGGAAATCCCGCTACGCGTTGGGTATCCGGATGTGCGCTCCAGCATTTGGGGGCGGAAGTGGGGCATTCCTCGCTTCCGGTCGCGGCTCTGGGCATGCGCCGCTAATCATCGTTCACCTCTGTCTGTGACACACAGTATAAAAGGGCCCTAAGACACAGGACACATATACACATCTCCCCCCTGAGGAAGCAATATTTTGAGCGAAACGCGCGTTGGGGCTTTTGTGCTGGAGCACCTATCGGACTATCACGGCAACTTAATATGGGTAAGCTTTGTCCAACACACTCCCTCTCACATTAACCATGCTAGGATAATACCTGATCTAGATGTTACATTTAGCTTCTAGATATCTATAAAACATGTCCCTCTGTACTGGGCTCTTTGTAACCTGACTTGGCTGTCTGCAATTTTGATTAAGCCCTATAAGAGGGAGTATGTCCTACTTTATTTGAGAGATTCTGTCTTTGCAACAATGTAGCTTGCCCAGAGTTGCATATTGTTACTACCGATAGTTGCTCCCTGAAACTTATTCTCTAGTCTTGTCCTTTAATATATGGTATTGTATACATATATTTTTTACTTAAATGTATTTTCATATATGTTACCAATAAATTTTGTATGTTTAAATATATCCTTGGCTACAAACTCTCTTCTTTTGTTTTCAATATAGCTAAATAGTGTTGCCTATCTGACTATTTATGGGAGGTCGGTCGTTGACCTAGACCTAGCCCACAGTACTAATGCGTTTAGGAGTGCATGTTTTGAGGACACCAAGCTATGTAGTATTGTTCAGTCTATGGAAGATGTTCGTAAATTGCAAGCTGATTTGAACACACTAAGTGTTTGGGCATCCACTTGGCAAATTAGGTTTAATGTAGATAAATGTAAAGTTATGCATCTGGGTACCAACAATCTGCATGCATCATATGTCCTAGGGGGAGTCACGTGTTGATTAGGATCTGGATGTACTTGTAGATTATAAACTAAATAACAGCATGCAATGCCAATCAGCTGCTTCAAAGGCCAGCAAGATATTGTAGTGTATTAAAAGAGGGATGGACTCGCGGGACAGGGATATAATATTACCACTTTACAAAGCATTAGTGCAGCCTCATCTAGAATATGCAGTTCAGTTTTGGACTCCAGTTCATAGAAAGGATGCCTTGGAGTTGGAAAAAATACAAATTAGAGCAACTAAACTAATAAGGGGAATGGAGAATCTAAGTTAGGAGGAAAGATTAATAGAATTAAACCTATTTAGTCTTGAAAAGAGATAACTAAGGGGCGACATGATTAACTTATAAAAATATATGAATGGCACATACAAAAAATATGGTGAAATGCTGTTCCATGTAAAACCGATAGTTGCTCCCTGAAACTTATTCTCTAGTCTTGTCCTTTAATATATGGTATTGTATACATATATTTTTTACTTAAAAGTATTTTCATATATGTTACCAATAAATTTTGTATGTTTAAATATATCCTTGGCTACAAACTCTCTTCTTTTGTTTTCAATATAGCTTGGTGTCATCTGGAAAAAGAGAAATAGTGCTATTAATCCCATCCTCTATATCATTAAAAAACAAATTGAATAATAGTGGTCCCAGCACAGAACCCTGGGGTACACCACTTATAACCTGATTCATAGTAGGAATCATTGACCACAACTCTCTGTATACGGTCCTTGATCCAATTATAAACTATACTTTCTAAACCTGTAGTCCTTCATTTATTCATCAGGCCTCATGCACACTTCCGTCTGCCGTTGAACGGCCGCTAATGACGGTTCCGTGAATCACGGACCGCACACAGATGGTTTCCATGTGCATTCCGTTGTTTCACGGACCAAATTAATGCAAAGGCCGAGACTGTTCCGTCAAAAACGGGCAGGAGTAGGACCTGCCCTATTTTTGACGATACGTCCGCACGGTTCCGTTAAAACAACGGAAGTGTGCATGGCCCCATTGGAATGAATGTGTCAGGGTGCTATCAGTTAAAACAACGGATAGCTCCCTGTTGAAAAATCCTGAAGTTGGCATGAGGCCTTACCAGTCACTAGAGCAGCTCTAAATATTATGAAGAGGGGGACAGAAATAACTGAAGTAAGCTCTTTAAGAACTCTAGGATGTAACCCATCTGGTCCTGGGGCCTTGTGCACTTTTTTATTTAATTTAGCTTGGACCATATCTACATTCAGCCAGTTCAGTATATTAGTTGCTCTTTCTTCTTTTGTATATACAGAGCTAAGGAACCTATTTGGTAATGCTGCCTTCTCCATCTCCCCATTACCAATATTTAGGGGTCCTACTTGTTCAGACCTTGGCTTCTTTCCATTTATATACTAGATGAATTTTTGGGGATTTGTTTTACTATCCTTCGCCACCTTCCCTTCATTTTGTATTTTTGATGATTCTATTACTTTTTTGCAGATTTTTTTAATCTCTTTATAATTTAAAAACGCTACAGCTGTACCCTCAGATTTGTATTTTTCAAATGACCTTTTTTCCATATATTGCCTTTTTTACAGAAGGTGAAAGCCTTGTAATTTTAGTAATTTATACTTGTTACCTATAGGAATACATTTTGCACTATAATTATACAAAGTGGATTTAAAGATTTCCCATTCATCATTTGTACCATTATTTGACATCAGTTGTTCCCAGTCTGTCTTGAATTGCAGCCCTCATCCTGGGGAAGTTGGCCTTCTTAAAATTAAGTGTTTTTGCCCTCCCAGTCTGTGTTTGTTTTTTACAGTATAGGTAAAATACAACTATATTTTGATCACGAACATTCACATTCCAAGCAAGCTCTGCATTATTAGAAATGACCAGATCCAACAGAACTTCTCCTCTAGTCGGGTCTCCCCTTCACAGTTGAAGCCGAAGCATGATGCCAAATAATATCCCGGTAATTAAAGTCTCCCATTATCACCACAGTGCCCCCCTGTGGTACTCTAGTGGTCTCTAAGGAGTGGAAACATCCAGACAAGACGTTTTCTCATTTTAGCCGTTTAGATGTTATATATCCCTGTCCGGAAGAGGTCCATTTAAAATGGTGTTAATCGCCAGCAGTGGACGGTGGTCCGCCTGGCCAAGACTACTACCTTACCAATGGCGGACGCAACTTCGTTCCGCGACCCTCTTGACCGACATGTTGAGTCTCTTTCCAATTCTTCCTTTGAGACCACTTGCTCTGCCTTGCACCCAATTTTCGATACGACCTTGGTCAGGAGAGCTTCTACTGAATGGGTTTGACAACTCAGTCACGGTCTCCTCTCCGGAGCTGCTCAAGAAGAATTGGCTGATCTTTCACACCAGCTGTCTAATGTGCCTGGTGGCTCGTACTTCGGCTTCCATTTTTTCTATCGGCAGAATAGCGTGGCTGAAGTTTTAATCCGTGGACACAGCATCCAAAAGGGGTTGTTAACTGCATTTCCCTTTTACAGGTTCCCGTCTTTTTGGGACCCGTCTTGACAATATTATTTCAGAAGCAGAACCGAGTCAAACGTACCACCCCCGACCAATAAAACAGGTTCTCGTTTTAGGAAGTTTCGTGGGTTCACAAGCCCCCCCTGTCTTTAAGACAGTCGACCCACCAGGACTCTAAGGCCTCATGCACGCGACTGTGTTCGGTCCCTGATATAAGGACCGCATGTGGGCTGCATTTCCTGGACCGAACACAGTTCAGGGAGGCGAGCTCCTAGCATCATAGTTATGTATGATGCTGTGAGTCTCTGCCTCATGTTTCAATACGGGACAGTAGTACCGTGGGGAGGCACGGACACCTAGCGTCATACAAAACTGATGCTAGGAGCCCGGCTACCTGAACTGTGTTCGGTCCGGGAAATGCGGCTGACATGCGGTTTATCACGGACCGAACATTGTCGTGTCCATGAGGCCTAAGAACAAGCCTTCCTTCGAAGCCCGTCCTTCCTGTTGCCCTCAGACTCCCAAGCCTGGAGCTGGCAAGGCCAGTTCTGCCTGAAGGTGTTCCTATGCTTGATTCGGTTTTGCCCTTCAAGGACGTTGGACATTCCAGCTGTTCCTCAGTCACCTTCCAAATCGGCCGCTTTTTTAAGGCAATCCATTCTCTGTGTTTATTCATGGAGTCATTATCCCTGTACCTCCAGATCAGAGATTTCAGGGGCTTTACTACAACTTTTTTTTTGTTGTGCCAAAAAAGGACAGAATGGTTCGCCCCATCCTGAAACTCAAGCGTCTGCCAGTTCCACATGGAGTCTCTCCACTCCTCCATGGTATGGGGATTTTGCCACGTCCCCATTTGCCAATCCCACCACCGCTTCCTGCGCTGTGCAGTTTGCTCCTTACCATTACCAGTTTGTAGCTCTTCCGTTTAGACACGTCTTGTCTGTCCCTTTCCCAGACTCTTACCTTCCTGGATGTGACCTTCGATACTCAGTTGACAATTTTTCCTTCCCTTTAACCTGCTGGAATTGAGCGCTATCCTTCCATTGCCTGCTGGACATCAGTTCTGTCCTGCCTTCTGTTGTCAAATGGACAATCTCACAGCCCTAGTTTATCTAAATCACCAGGGCGGGACTTAAAGCACAGCAGTATTGTCCCTTAACATCGAAATCTGATGTTCGGACCTTTCTGCAAGGGGTTGCTCACACTGCTCCGCTTAATTTGCCCACGACATCTCCTTGGGATCTCAACTTGGTTCTGCATTTCTTACAATCTGCTTCATTTGAACTTCTGTGAGAGATCTCCTTTTGCCTTCTCTCTTGGTAGGTGGTTTTCTTGATAGCAGTGACTTCCATCCGATGGGTCCCCAAACTGCTTTCTCTATTCTGTCTTTCTCCATACTCTTCATCAGGGTAGGCGGTACTCTGTATGTTTCTTGCCCGAGATGGTTTTTGATTTTTACCTGAACGAGCACAACGCTCTGCCGTCTTTTTGCCCATATCCTAGTCCTTCGAGAGAGTTTTCTCTTACCAACCTGGATGTTGTAAATGCTTTCTGGATTTACATATCATTTACAACTTCTTTCGAAGGTCAGATTCTTTGTTTATCCTCTTGAATGGTTCAAGAAGGGGTTGGCGGTCTCTAAGGCCTCTATCACTTAATGGATTCGGATGGCTATTTGTGTGGTTTACCGAGTACGGAGTAAGGAACCCCATTTCAGAATATGCCTCACTCTGCCAGAGCAGTTGGGGCCTTCTGGGCTGTGTGCCATCAGGCTTCTTGCTATTCAGGTTTTCAAGGCGGCTGCCTGGTCTTCCTTGCACACTCTTGCCAAGTTCTAAGTTGCAGATGCTTCGCTTGGATGCAAGGTCTTGCAAGCATTTGTGAAGTAGGTGACCTAGTACTTTTTTTCTGTTCCCTCCCTGGGGACTGCTTTAGGACGTGTCCCCCAATGTAGAAAGAGAAATGTGGCTTTTTTTGAGTTCTCAACGCAAAATCCTTTTCCCGTCCAGTTCATGGGGGACACAGCTCACACATATTTGTTTGTTCAAGGTTCTCCTGGTTGACCGTTGCAGAATTTTTTTCTGCTTCTACTGCTTACGGACTTAATTAGCTTGGTGTCTGTGGGCAGGATATATCCTGTAGGAGTGGCTATGCTTTTTTAATTCTTAGATTCAATCCTCCTAGTGGCGTCAGCATATACCCACACTCTCTGTCCCCCAATGAACTGGATGAGAAAAGGATTTTACGTGAGTACCCAAAAAATACACTTTACACTGATTTTATTTCTCTAGGCATTGATTGGGCTCCTAAAAGTGATCGTATAGTGACCTGTGGAGCTGACCGTAATGCATATGTGTGGAGCCTGAAGGATGGAGTATGGAAACCTACACTCGTTATACTACGTATAAACCGGGCAGCAACTTTTGTCAAGTGGTCTCCATCGGAGGATAAGTTTGCTGTTGGAAGTGGGGCAAGACTCATATCTGTGTGTTACTTTGAGTCAGAAAATGACTGGTAAGCATATCCTTTTGAGTTATTTTTGTAGCATTTTCCTCTACATACTTAAAGGGGTTTTCCAGCTTCTGACAACTGATGACCTAGCCACCAGATAGGTCATCAGTACATGATCTGTGGAGGTCCGACACCCGGGCCCCGCACAGATCAGCTGGTTCGGTGCCTCCGTGCACCAGACGTACAAGCCGGAAGCAGTTCGCTCCAGCCACGGAATAGCGTTCGAGCTGCAGTACTGCCGCTATGCTCCTGTTTAAGTGAATAGGAGCAGACCTGCAGTTCTGCAGCACGGCCGCTATGCTATGTATGGAGCCAACTGCTTCCGGGCTCCGTACATAGCATTATGTGCCACAACATCTGGTGCTAGCAGGACACCGGAGCGGCTTATCGGTGTGGGGTCCGGGTGTCCGGTGGATAGGTCATCAGTTGTCAGAAGGTGGACAACCCCTTTAAAGGTAACTTGCCGAATGAGTGACATCACATTAACATTAGAGAGATAATTCTGCTGAAAACTCCTGTGTTAATATACTATATTATAATATATCATTAATTATAAAGGATAGAGACTCTTTAGAAACACAAGTCCGGTTTCTAAACATATATAGTCTTTCTTTACAGGAATATTTGTGTTTTTTTTTTATAGGTGGGTGAGTAAACACATCAAGAAGCCAATCCGTTCCACTTTGCTGAGCCTTGACTGGCACCCCAATAATGTGCTTCTAGCAGCTGGATCCTGTGACTTCAAGACCAGGTATAGCAGTAATCCGCATGTTAGTGTGGATTTTGTCTAGTGCTGTAAAATATAGAATTGCATGGTTCCAGAAAGTTAAGTATCCCTGGAGTTTTCCTGTGAGGTAACCATTGGATATTCCGATATTTTGTATAAATTTTCATTGGAGAATACGTTATTCAGAAACTGTTAATCTAGTCATCGGCATCCAGTATTCGAGAGTGACTTTATCCTATCCTTTTTCTTCAGTGTTTACCTTTTGTTTATTTACAGGGTGTTTTCTGCATACATTAAGGAGGTTGATGAAAAGCCTGCTGGTACTCCATGGGGATCAAAAATGCCTTTTGGTCAGCTCATGTCAGAGTTTGGAGGAGCTGGCAGTGGTGGCTGGGTTCACAGTGTCAGCTTTTCTGCTAGTGGAAATCGCTTAGCTTGGGTCAGTCATGACAGCATTGTGTCTGTAGTTGATGCATCAAAAAACATGAGGTAAGTACGTTACCTAGTGTTGTATGTCTTCTGTCAATTCTAGCAAATTGCAAATAGTGGGCCTGCTTTTTTTTTTTTTTTTTTTTTAAACTGTCTTAACGTAAAACTGGCCTTGTTGCTCATTGCAACCAATTACACTTCATCTTTAAGGGGAACCTGTCCGCTACTTTTTGCCTACCAAAATTGTCCCAGCATTTCGTAGGTCTTTTTGATTGCTTTGTATTACCTTGATTGTCCAGATAAACCACTTTATTCCCATAGTTTTACAAGACCTTCCAAACGTTGGGACAAGTTGACAGGTTACCTTTAAATGTTTCAGGGAAGTTTATGAAATAAAAGGTCTGATTGGTTGCTTTAAGCAACAAGGAATTTTTTGTCAGGGGGTTTTGATAATTGAGACTCAAGTTCTTATTTATTTGAAGCTCGATAGCCTACTACATATAAAGAAATTAACTGTGTGTCATATGTAAAGGTCCTAAAGGTTTGCTATCACCACTTGTGTATTCATAGCTTATATGCATTGAACAACACTGATACAATTCAGTGGAATACAAAATCACTTGAACCAATCTTGTAATAGTTCAGTTAGGTCAATTATACACTCTCCACTGATTAACTTCTGACATTTCCAAATTCCTAATTAGCTTTAAACCATGTGCTGTGACTGCAATTTACCGCTAGTATGAAGGTGCTGTGACGATCGTCTGAGTGTCGCGCCTGTTTGGATCCAGTCGAGGGCTTTTGGTTTCACTCTGGGACAGGTGAAGATAGGCCAATAGAACTCATAAGTGCGTGGCTTATCTTTGTCTCTACAGAGTGAAGCTGAGAGAGGTCGATTGAAGTGAAAGGTACATGCTGTTCTAATGAGTTGTGCAGCACCTTCATACTAGTGATCAGTGAGGGTCACTACGCAGTCCTTTCCACATAATGACAAGTTTTGGCCTCTGGAATTATGCTTTTATTAAAGACGTTGTCTCACAATGCAAGTGTAGAAATATTTTTTTCATTTGTTCACCATTGTGGCGACCCTGTAGCATGTACTTTGCAAGTGAGATTTTTTTAAATTTAATATGTGCTAGATGAGTAGGTGGGGGAATCTGACGTCTATGTGTCATAAATGTTGAGAAAAGAGAGGGACACTGCTATATCACACTGGCCCTTTGTTTAAAGAATCATTTCTTTGAGGAAAAGCATATTTGGTGCCATAATTTACCATAGTACATAATCATCTTATCTACTGTTCTCGTAACAAGAATGTCCTTCACAGAGATTTAAATATTCTATTTTTGGCTTCACAGACCTCAAGCTGCTATTATAATTAGCATGTATTGTTACTAAAAATTAAATGTTTTCAGTCTGTTGCTATAAAGCCTAGTGTCCGTAGGAGGCAGACACAATCTGCTTCTCAGGCATGCTGCACTTTTATTTATTTTTTTGTTAATTGCATTTTATTTCTTTCCTTCAATTCCCTTTTGGGTTCAGGATGGATTTTCAGCCTGGTTTCCAGCCTAGTCAACCCCCTGAAGGTGCCAGGAAACCAGGTAGTCCTCTGCACTGTGCTTTCTCTACCACCGGTCACTTAAGCACCCTTTTCTGCTTCTGCAAGTGGCATGCCAGTACCTTCATTATACATGCAAGGTTACCGAAGTTCATGACCCTGCGTACACCCGAAGATGTCGGCGGATAAATATGAGGGGTACTATCCACCCGCTCATGGGCTGATGTCACTTTTTTCCCCTGGTGTCTGGGTAATGACCGTAAAATGTCGTTTGTCAGACCTGGTTCTCCCTAGGTGTGTCATGTCCAGTCATTCTTTTTGGTAGGGCCTTCCTAATTCAGCCTCCGACTTTTCGGCGAGCTAGGTGGCAGCTCTCTGGCGCTTTCCCCTAGTTTACATGTTTCTTCCGCTGCTTTGGCTGCTGAGGGGATGTGTACTGGCAGGCCACCAGTGAAGGCGATCTCTCTTTATCTGCACCATCTCTGCAGTCAGCGCAATCTGATGGAGCCTGTCAGACCTACTCCAGCCTGTCACAGTCTGCCACCAGGACACCTTAGCCTCCTCTCTAGCCTCCTGTCGGGACACTGCGCCAGGGTTTCGGTAGGGTTAGCTCGGTGAGCTGTTTTTTTTTCTAGTGTCATTTTTTTCCAACGTCTCCCAGCATGTTCCGTGAGGATGACAACCGTCCTCTGTGGTCTTAGTGATCCAATATAATTGCGGTCGTTGAAACAAAAACAAAAACTCCCCTGCGGCTAGCCTACCCTATATTTTCCCAGTTCCTGAAACCAAGGGCCTCCTAAGATACTGCACCGTCACAGGATGTGCCCCCCACCCCCACTGTGCATTGTTCTTCACCCAGGCTTTCTTTATGGGACCATTACAGACTCTCCCAAACTATGGCGGAGTCTCTGGAATGCCTGTCATCCCAAATAGCGGCCCAGATCAATTCTCTCCTGGAATCTGCCTCTGGGGTAATGCACCTCTTCCCCGTGTTAGGTCACGTAAGAGATCCAGAAGCGCAAGGGACAGGTCCTTCTTTTCTTCAGGTTCTTCACTAGCGTCCCCTGATAGGACCCGCATTGGGGAAGCTGCCTCTCTGCAGGATCAGTTTGTCTCCTCTAAAGAATCATTTTACCCTGAATTAGATTCATAACTACTCCCTAAAATGGCAGCCGCTATGCAAGACGTGCATGTCAGGGACACCGTATGTGTTAAGAATGAAACCCCCCCACCCTCCTCGCAGGGCGCAGTGTCTTTCTGCCATCACCAGTGCCAGCCCCTGGTTTTCCCAAACCACAGCAAGTTTGAGGATGTCCTCTCTAAGGAATGAAAGCACCCTGACAGGCGCTTGACTTCCTCTGAGAGGACAGATGTGCTCTTCCCCTTCCAGGATGATTTGTTTTCAAACTTGGCTGTCTCTCCTTTTGTGCATCCTTCTGTGTCAAGGCTGTCCAAGAGCACCGCCCTTCCACTGTCCGAAGCGGCACACTTAGCGATTCTTTTAGCAAGGGCTTGTGCTCTAATCTGCTTTTTGTGGCAGCGGGTTCTAACCTGCGTCCAGCATTTTCTCAGTCTCGGCTAAACTGCTTCACCAGGGCATTACAGATGGAGTTTTGCAGGAGGGCCTGACCTATCTGGCTTTCCTCCCTTTTCGTTACAACAGTGACCGCTAATTTGGCGGAGATACGGCGCTCAGTTTGGCTCAAATCCCGGATGGCTGATCCTCCTTCTAAGAATGATCTCACTGGTCTTCCCTTTGCTGGAGGCAGACTCTTTAGTAAGCGTCTGGATTAACTTATCTCTGAGGCCAAACAAGAGGACCAGCCATCCCACAGATCCGAAAATCCATGCTTTAAACCTAAGCCCTCCTGGCATGGCCATCATTTGTCCCAGAAGCCCTCTACTTCCAAGACATCTTCTGCCTTAGGGTATCTCCCACTCGAGTCTTTTCTTCTTCTAGGCGGGGAGGATTTCTTTCCCATCAGGTGATATGGCTTACTCAGGTGAACGATGCCTAAGCTCAAAGGGTGGTTTAGACAGAATTCAAGATAGAGTTTCTGACCATTCCCCCAGGGTGGCTCTTTTTTTTTTTCCTTCAGGAAGTCATTGTCCCTATTCTACAATCCTAATATTTTCAAGAACCTGAAGAAGTTAAACAGCCTTGTGCATGCTAGAAGGTTCCGGATGAAGTCCATGTGGTCAGTGATTGACTTGTCGAACAAGGCAAATATATTTCCTCCATTGACATCTCTAATGCCTACCTCCACTTACAGTTTCCTTTACTTTGCTATCCGTTCTCAACATTTAGAGTTTGTCGCCTTCCCTTTCGAGGTCGCTACTTCTCCAAAGGTCTGCACCATGGTCAACCTGACTCTCATGGCGCTTTTTCGCCCCAGGGGGGGTCGCTGTTCTCCCTTACTTGGACAACCTTTGGTAATGGCTCCCTCTAGAGATGGCAATCTTTTCAGCCTCAAGATCACCCTGGACACCTTAAAGAGATTTGGATGAATCTGCAACGAAAAAAGTTCCTGGGTATGATTTTCTACACTACGACAGCCAGGGTCCTTCTCCCGTTAGACTGGGTCGGTCCCATCCTGGCTGAGGTGGCTCTCCTTTGCTAGGATTCTGCATTTCCCCATTTGCTTTTGCATGCAGGTGCTTGGCAAAATGGTGTCTGCTTCGAAGCGAACCCCTATGCCAAATTTCACATGAGCTCTTTAAAGGGCATTCCTCGCACACTAGGACAAATCCCATGATTTCCTTGATGAGTCGATCCTCATGCCCCTACGAGTTACTCAGGAGTGTCCTTGGTGGGAGACCTCTTCAGAAATTTTTCAATGTCGGTCCTTCCTGCCCCCCACTTGGCATCTCGATGAATGGCAGATTCTCAGGCTAGGATGGTGGTGTTTGGCATTCCTGCGGTTCAGGGCACATGGTCAAAGGACGAAGCGCTGTCACAAATTAATCTTCTGGAACTGAGCGCCATCTTACTGGCACACTGCCATTGAACACCATTTCCCCAGGGTCCTCTGAGTCCAGACCTACAAAGCCTAGGCGATCACCTATCTGAACAGTCAGGGGAGAAACTGAGCGGCAATGTGGGAATCCTTTCGTATTTTCAGCTGGGTGGAGAATTACATCCCAACTCCGCAATCCACGTGCTGGGTGTAGACAACTGGGGTGCAAACTGCCTCAGTCGGGAAAAGCTGGATTCGGATAATGGTCGCTTCACCTGGAGATTTTTCTTTTGCCACTGGTTGGGCACTCCAGATGTTGACCTCTTCGTGTCTCATCTCAACCACAAGGTACTAATCAATGTGTCCAAGGCTTGGGATCCCAGTGCGCTCGCCTTTGACGCCCTTCACTTTTTGCAAAAGGTTCACTTACCTTTATCTGTTCCCTCCACTTCCGCTACTGCCTAGAGCTCTCAAGCGGGTCAAGCCAGACCGCGGTTTAGCCATCCTGGTGGCCTCAGACTGACCTCGCCGCGTTTAGTACGCCAACCTCATCAATATACTTGCGGATGCCCCATGGCGCCTTCCGCTGCGACACAATGTCAACTTTATTTAACGGTGTGTCTATTGAAGTAAAGGTTTTAGGATCCTGTAGTCTTTTGGAAAATATTATACCAATAATGTTTAAGGCCCAAAAGCCTTAATCGACCAAGTTGTATCACCATACGGAGATTGCCTATTTCTGTTGTGATTAACACAGTTTCCATCCCTTGAAGTGTTCCACACCTTTAGGATTTTTCATCTTTTCTGCAGTCCGGTCTAGCTCAGGGCCTGGCTTCTCTAAATGGCTAGCTTTTTGCTCTCTCCATCCTCTTTTAGTGAATGCTGGCTTTTTGTTCCTATGTAAAGACCCTCTTGCAAGATGTGGCTCTCGCCGTCACCCCTTTTTGGCGTCCTTCTGAAACCTGAGATCTCAACCTGGTTCTAGGTGCTCTTTAGGCCTCCCCCTTCAAAATCATTATGGGATTTGCTGGAAAATTGCCTTCCTTGGGGCCATTACTTGCTTCAGGTGGGTTTAGGAACTGGCGGCACTATCCTGCAAGTCTTTCTTCTTCATGATCCACAGGGATTAGGTAGTGTTCTGTCCCGTTCCATCCTTTCTCCTGAAGTTGTCATCTCTGCCTTCAACATCATTGAGGAGATTGTACGCCCTTCCTCCTGTCCCTAACTGTTCCACCCGCAGGAGCGCGCATTTCATTGTCTGGATGGGGTAAGAGCGGTACGCATATACCTTGCAGCTACTCAAATCTCTTTGTGATTCCGTAGGGACTGCACAAAAGTTTGGTGGCTTTGAAGGCTTCCATTGCTTGCTGGATTAGGTCTGTGATCCTGGAATTTTATCGGTCCAAGGGCAAGGTTCCTCCCTTTCGGGATAGCTGTCGGTGCATCCTAGGCGGTATGACATCCAGCTCCGGTCTCTCAGGTTATCAATGCTGCTAGCCAGGCTTAGGTGACCTACCTTCACATAGTTCTTCCAAATTCATATTCTGGCTTCCTCTGATGCCTTCCGGAGTTGCAAGGCACTCCAGTCCGCTGTTTGTTAGGCGGGTCGCAAGGGGGATTGCTGTGGATTTTTGTACTCTCCTTAAAATTATTTTCAGTGCGGGACACCGATCTCGCCCCCTTTTTGTTTTCCTAGTCTTGGGACTTTGGTTCTGGTTGTTTCGTTGTTCTACCGGCTACATAGATGTGCTGCTACATTTCCTCCTACTGATTTTGTACAAACTGAGTAGCTCGGTGTCTGTGGGAAAGGGTATGACCTGCCTGGGTGGGTTCAACACTTTTTCCTATGTAGAGTCAACCTCCTAGTGGTAGGGGCCTATACGCATTACGGTGAGTACAAACGTCTACGTTTTCTCCAACGGCCTCAGCTGTGAACAAAATAATAGTGTTTTTGCATCTTTGGTAATAAATCTTGTTCATATATTACATAACCTTTTTTTACTGAACAATATCATCTGGCTCTATTTCCAGTGTTTCCCAGCTGAAGACTGAATTTTTGCCTCTACTGAGTGTCACGTTTGTATCAGAGAACGGTGTTATTGCAGCTGTAAGTACTTTCAGAGTGTACATTTTTGGGATTTCATGTTGGAAAGGGGTGGTCTCTGAAAATAATTTTATGGCATATTGCTGGGATATGCCATGATTGTCCAATGGGGGGGGGTCCAACCACAGTGAACCCCCACTGGACATCAGAACGTAGTGACCGTGGTGCTAAGAATGGAGCATTCCACTTAGTCTACTGTCAGACTTATAGTCGGTCTTTGACCATAATGGGCTGACCTTGCAGCCTTTGGAGAAAGCCATGAGAGCGGACACCGGCCGAACGAATGTTGATGGCATATTCTAGCGATATGTTCTCATTGTCTCACCTGAGACCATATCTTTAACCCCTTCCCTCTTTGGCCACTTTTGATCTTCCTGACAGGGTCTCATTTTTCAAATCCGACATGTTTCACTTTATGTGGTAATAACTTCGGAATGCTTTTACCTATCCTAGAGATTCTGAGATTGTTTTCTCGTGACACATTAGACTTTGTTACTGGCAAAATTTGCTCGATACATTCAGTATTTAATTGTGGAAAAACACCAAAATTTAGTTAAAAATTGCAAAAATTAGCATTTTTCTAAATTTAAATGTATCTGCTTGTAAAACAAATAGTAATACCACACAAAATTGTTACCAATTAAAATCCCCATATGTCTACTTTATATTAGCATCGTAATTTTGAACATCTTTTTATTTTTCGAGGACATTACAAGGCTCAGAACTTTAGCAGCAATTTCTCACATTTTCAAGAAAATTTCAAAATACTATTTTTACAGGGGGCAGTTTAGTTGTGAAGTGGCTTTGAGGGCCTTATATATTAGAAACCCCCAATAAGTCACCCCATTTTAAAAACTTTACCCCTCAAAGTATTCAAAACAGCATTTAGAAAGTTTCTTAACCCTTTAGACGTTTCACAGGAATTAAAGCAAAGTAGAGCTGAAATTTACAAATTGAATTTCTGCAAAAAAATTAGTTTTCAATCCATTTTTTTTTTTTGTAACACAAAGTTTTACCATAGAAATGCAACTCAATAATTATTGCCCTGATTCTGCAGTTTTAGGAAATATCCCACATGTGGCCCATAGCGTGCTAATAGACTAAAGCATCGGCCTCCGAAGCAAAGGAGCACCTACTGGATTTTGGGGCCTTCTTTTTGTTAGAATATATTTTGGGCACCATGTCAGATTTGAAGGGCACTTGCGGTGCCAAAACAGTTGAAAGCCCCCAAAAGTGACCCCATTTGGGAAACTACACCCCTCAAGGAAATTATCTAGAGGTATAGTGAGCATTTTGACCCCACAGGTTTATTGCAGAAATTATTGGAACTAGGCCGTGAAAATTAAAATCTAAATTTTTTTCAAAGAAAATGTTGGTTTAGCTAAGTTTTTTCTTATTTCCATAAGGACTATAGAAGAAAAAGCACCGCAAAATTTGTAAGGCAATTTCTTCCGAGTAAAACAATACCCCACATGTGGTCATAAATGGCTGTTTGGACACACGGCAGGGCTTAGAAGGGAAAGAGCGCCATGTGGCTTTTGGAGCTCAAATTTAGCAGGAATGGTTTGCGGAGGCCATGTCACATTTGCAGAGCCCCTGACGTGAAAAAACCCAAAAAAGTTACGACATTGAAGAAACTACACCCCTTGAGGAATTTATCTAGTGATGTATTGAGCATTTTCACCCCACAGGTTTGTCATAGAATTTATTAGAATTGGGCAGTGAAAATAAAAACAATTCCTTTTTTACTTTAAGAAGACGTAGCTTTAGTTTAATTTTCTTTTATTTTCTCAACAAATACAGGAAAAAAAAAGAACCCCAAAATTTGTAAAGCAATTTCTCCCGAGTACGGCAATACCCCATATGTGGTCATAAACTGCTGTTGGGGCACACAGTAGGGCTCAGAAGGGAAGAAGCGACATTTGGCTTTTGAAGTGTAGATTTTGCTGGATTGGTTTCTGGGTGCTATGTAGCATTTGCAAAGCCCCTGCGGGAACAAAACCGTGGAAACCCCCAGAAGTGACCCCATTTTGGAGACTATACCCCTCAAGGTATTCAGTTAGGGGTGTAGTGAGCATGTTAACCCTGCAGGTGGTTTACAGAAATTAGTGTGCACTCGATGTTGCAGAGTCAAAATTGAATTTTTTCCATAGATATGCCAATATGTGGCGCCCAGCTTGTGCCACCATAACAAGACAGCTCTCTATTTATTATGCTCTGTTTCCCGGTTTTAGAAACACCCTACATGTGGCCCTAATCTTTTGCCTGGACATTTGACCAGGCTAAGGAGTGAAAGAGTACCATACGAAATTGAGGTCTAATTTGGCGATTTACAAAGTATTGGTTCACAGTTGCAGAGGCTCTGATGTGAAGTAATAAAAGAAACCCCTGAGAAGTGACCCCATTTTGGAAACTACACCCAACAAGGCATTTATTAAGGGGTGCAGTCAGCATTTTCACCCCATAGGTCTTTTCCATAAATGATTAAGTTGCGGATCGTGCAATTTAAAAATCTAAATTTTTTCCCTAGATATGCCATTTCAGTGGCAAATATGTCGTACCCAGCTTGTGCCACTGGAGAAACACACCCCAAAAATTGTTAAAAGGGTACTCCCGGGTATGTCGATGCCATATTTGTGGTAGTAAACTGCTGTTTGGGCACGCTGTATGGGTCAGAGGGGAGGGATCGCTATTTGGCTTTTGGAGCGTGGATTTTGCTTGGTAGTAGTTTTGTTTGGAGTATTACTGGTATTTCAATTTATAATGCGGGGGCATATGTACGCTGGGCAAAGTACATCAGGGGCATAGTCAGGTGGTATAATAATGGAGTAAAAAAAAAATAATAATCCATAGATATTTTGCTAGGAAGCAATCCTTTATGCACAGGCCAGTGTTGCACTGATAAATGGTGTTGTTTCTTATCCCCCTTTTGGTCCATACTCCGCACCTTTGCAGTTTGGGGAATTTTGCTGGGAAAGGGTTGTCCTGGTATAATACGGGCACCCTCTCTTCCAGCAGATATGTTTGAGCTACGCTGGTTCCTTAACTACTGTTCAGTTCTATGGGAGTTATGGAAACCGCGTAGGTCCGCCAGTTACGCTGTTTCAGTTACTCCACATGCAATCAAGTAGCCGGGAGAGCACAGAAAGCTAGAATGGGGTTTAGGGGGCCCCGTTCTAGAGATAGGTGCGGGTCCTGCATCTATCTGACATTTATGACATATCCTGTGGATATGTCATAAATGTCCTTAATAGAAAAGCCCCTATAAATGCCACGGTCGCTATTGACCACGGCATTTAACTAGTTAAAGGGGTTTGCCATAAAACACATTTATCCCTTATCCACAGGATAGGGGTTACATGTGAGATCGCTGGGGGTCCCACTGCTGGGACCCCCAGCGATAAGGAGAACAGGAGACCGAAAGTCAAGCGCTACATGAGAAGCCTGGATTCTGTGTTTGGCTTATCTGTTCCACAGCTCCATAGAGATCAATGGAGAGCCGCTCGTGCATGCGCAGAAGAATCCCATTGATCTCTATGAAGCTGCCGGACACAGAACGCGGAAGTCACAGCTTCTCATGCAGTTCTCTTCGTAACTTTCGGTCCCCGTTCTCCTTATCGTTCACACATGTATCCCCTATCCTGTGGATAGGGGATACATGTGTTTTATGTTACAAGCCCTTTAAACTGCCAGGAACAGCGAAATTGCTGTTCCTGGCCGTTATAGCAGCGTGTCAGAAGCCCAGTAAGCACGCTCCATACATCATTTCCCTCCAGCTCCATGATGTGCCGGCACGTCATGGGTCGGGAAGGGGTTAAGTAATGAAGCGGGCAAGGCGCCCGGCGATGCTGGGTCCCTTGACTGCAGACTATAAGACGCAGGGACTTTTTAGCATGATTTATTTTTGCTAAAAACTGCGTCTTATAGTCCGAAAAATACGGTAATTTTATTTTTTTATAGACTTAGTGGTATGAGGACTGATATTTTGCGGGACGAGCTGTAGTTTTTATTTGTACCATTTTGGTGTACATGGGACTTTTTGATCACTTCTCTTCCTATTTTTTGGGAGTCCAGGTGATCAAAAAACTGCAATTCTGGCATAGTTTTTTTATTTTTATACAGCGGCCACCATGCGTTGTAAATTACATGTTACCTTTATTCTGCGGGTAAGTCCGATTCCGCTGTTACCAAATTTATAACACTTTCTTCATGTTTTACAACTTTTTGCACAATAAAGTTACTTTTGTAAAAAAAATTATTTTTTCTGTCGCCAAGTTGTGAGAACCATAACGTTTAGTCGACGGAGCTGTATGAAGGCTTGTTTTTTGCGAGACGAGCTACAGTTTTTCTAGATACCATTTTTGGATACATGCGACTTTTTGATCACTTTTTCTTCCAATGTTTGTAGGGCAAAGTGACCAACAAACAGAAATCCTGGTATCGTTTTTTACTCTGTTCACTGCGTGGAATAAATGACATAATTATTTTTATAGTTCAGGCCGTTACTGTCACAGCGGTACCAAATATGTATGGTTTCTTTTTTTCAATGACACCAAGGACTTGATAAGGGAAAAGGGTGATTGTGTTTTATTTTATTACTTGAAACTTTTATTATATATTATATATATTCAGTTTTGAAACTTTTTTTTTTTTATATACTTTTTTTTAAGTCATACTAGAGGATTTGAACGTCCAACTGTCTGATTTGTTTTTTTCTAATACCAATTGCACTACCTGTGTAGTGCAATGTATTAGATCTATCAGTGATTCACTGACAGCAAGCCGATTAGGCTTAGCCTGCCGGCCGGGGCCTGATCGGCTTACGTAATGGCAGAGCAGGAGGCCATTGTGCTAGGCCTCCTGTTGCCATAGCAGCAATTGGCAGCCCTGATTGCTTGGCTGCCGATCTGCTAGCAACCTCTAAGATACAGGGATCGCTTTTGATCGTTGCATCTAAGGGGTTGATGACAGTGATAGGCGCTAGCTCTGGTTCCTGCCATTACAGGTGGTTGTCAGCTGTAACATACAGGTTTGATATAGTCCCCTCCTCGGCGGGTGCATGGTGTCATATTGCAAATGCACCGTTGTCCAACCTGCCTGTGTAGAAAAGTGTGACAAGAGCGTCAGCTTCTCTGTCACTCACCAGCCTAAGGAGCACCTATAACACTTCTCCCACCAGTGTCACCTTAGTTAATGATCAACCACTGAGGGGGTGCCCTTGCTGGCCACGTATCTGGAAGGGCTGATATGGATGGTGAGTGTTTGATTCCCCCCATGGGCCACCGCTTGTATACAGTTCTGTCAGCAGACTTAAGAGTCTGCTGAACTCCACCCACCAGTCCCTACCATTTTACGAGCACTTCAGGCCTTTATTGCTGCTCTACGCCTTTTCCAGCCATATTTTACTTTAATATGGCCAGTGCCATTTTCGACAGCCTAGCGATGGCGGCTCTATTTTTACTACACAAAACAGTACAAGCAGGGGGGACGGGCCCTTTATTCATCTAATCAAGCTGTAGCGTGTTTTTTTTTTTTTTTACTACCCCCTTATGGGGAATCCGCCTCCTCCTCTGATTGGCCGCAGTCTCGCTCTCACATGACTGCCACAGCAGCCAATCGAAACAGTTCGGGGGGGGGGGGGGGCTATTTGTCCTCTCTGTCTCTCCTGCATTCGGATGCTGCTGTGGGACGCAGGACCTCCTGACCAGAAATCGGATGTTTTGAAAATGGATAGGACTGGCTCATGTCCTTTTTTTCTCCTACCCCTCTAGCCTTAGGACCCATGCACACGAACGTGCTTTTGCGGCGGCAATTCCCCCGAAAATCCATGGGAGAATTGTGGCCCCATTAATTTCGATGGGGCCATGCACACAACCATGGTTTCCATGGTCCGTGCATGGCCCAGGAGCCTGGACCGCAGAAAACGCGCATGTCTTATTACGGCCGTGTTCTGCGGTCCAGGCTCATAGGAAATAATGGACATGGCCATGTGCACGGCCAGCGATTTGCGGGCGGCCCGCGGCTGACATTCCGCTGCCGGCCGACCCGATAAAGCCGTGCACATGGCTACGGTCGTGTGCATGAGCCCCCTGTAGGTGAAGCCACCCAGCCCCCTGTAGGTGAAGCCACCCAGCCCCCTGTAGGTGAAGCCACCCAGCCCCCTGTAGGTGAAGCCACCCAGTCCCCTGTAGGGGTTGCCACCAAGTCCCCTGTAGGTGATGCCACACAGCCCTCTGTAGGTTGCACCCATCCCCCCCCCCCCACATTCCAGGAGAAGTCACTGACTTCACTGTCCATATATGGACAGTGTAGTCACTGACTTCTCCTGGAGAGGAATTCCCTGCCACAGGTCGGGAATTCCGCTTCAGAAGTGAGTGACGTCACTGTGTCCATATATGCACAGTGTAGTCACTCACTTCTCCTGTAGCGGAATCCCCGGCCATAGCGTCGGGGATTCCACTACAGAAGTGAGTGACATTGCTGTGTCCATATATGGACAGTGTAGTCACTCACTTCTCCTGTAGCGGAATCCCCGGCCATAGAGTCGGGGATTCCGCTGCAAAAGTGAGTGACATCGCTGTGTCCATATATGGACAGTGTAGTCACGCACTTCTCCTGTAGCGGAATCCCCAATCCCCGGCCTGTCGTGTGAATTCCGCCTAAAGGGAGTATCTAGTGTTGTGCAGTACTAAGTGGTTTCTATTAGTTTCTCAACTCCCACAATTGCAGTGTGTGATTTAGTGACTCCCTCTACTGCCATGTGTGACCATAAGGGAGAACCCTTTCACCACATAACCATTAAAATTAATTCTGCATGTACCAAATACAGTACTAAGTTTCCTTGTGATATGTCTACTTCCCTATGCGATGCATGCATGCCTCCAGTCCAAACGCCAGCGACTACTGCACCCCATTCATGTCTGGTATGTGGGGTCTGGATTCGGGATGGGCCCATTACTTTTTTCAGGACTGTTGATAACTTAGCGAACATTGCTCCGTCCATGATGGTCACTTTTTCTGGCCATCCTTCCCTGGACTCTTGTTTTGGCTGTTCTCACTCACCTGGACTCTACGTCCATGTCGTCCTCTCGTGGCAGACTCCGAAAGCGGACCAGGTCCGCTTGCTTGCCTGCCTTCACTTTCACCGCAGCCTTTTCTGTCTTATCTCCCCCACCAGAGTTGGTACTTCTCTTTACTTCTTCTCTCCCTGCAGAGGTTCTTTCAAAGGACGAACTGACGGATTCTGACTGATTCGGCTGACAAAGGATCGGCCCCTCCCCATTTCTGTGAAGCTGCTTATTAGAGCTGTCCGTGACACCTTACAAGTTACTGATTCCTTTTCAACTGACCCAATTTCCTTTTTTCAGCCTCAACGTTCCCAAGCGGTTTTTCCAGCCTCATCGTATGTCCAAGTACCAGAGTTAGGCTACCTGTCACTCGCTTCAGTGGTGGATCTCCTCCCCGGCAGTCTTCCGGGTTCGCGCCTTGCTTTTACTTAATTGGGTGATCCTCTCCACTGATGTAAGTCCCAGGGGGGGCGGCACTTTTCTGAACCTCAAGGCCCCGTGACTCTTGTCTCCACAGGAATTCTCCCTTCCCATCAACCTACTTCGTTGCTTTTGGCATCTAAGGCTGACGTCACGACTTTTCTGCAGGGGGTTGCTTATGCAGTTCCCCTTATGGGCCTATGTTCCCTTCTTGGCATCCCTTCTTGGGTTTTGAAGGTCTTGCAGTCTGCTCCTTTTAAACCCTTGCGAGAAATGTCCCTTTGTCTTTTCTTTTATTCTTATTTTTTGGAAAGTGTGTTTTTTTTTTTTTGGTTGTAGTGACCTCCATACTGGGGTTCTCTGAATTGGCAGCTCTATCTCTTGCCTTTCACCTTTTCTGACTTTTCAGCGGGACAAGACGGTGCTCTGCACGGTGCCTCCTTTTTTTGCCCAAGGTTAATTTTGCCTTTTACATTAATGAGGACATAGTTTTGCCGCACTTTTGTCCATCTCCCAGTCATCCGAGGGAGCGTTTCCTCTATTACCTGGATGTTGTCCACGCCTTGCGAACTTACCTTTCCGTCGCTGCTTCCTATAGGACGACTGATTCCTTGTTCATCCTCCTAGGGGGTCCCAGGAAGGGGTTAGCAAACTCTAAGGCCACTATCATTTGCTGGGTCGCAAGGTCTTGCAGGCTTCTGTGAAATATGTGAACATGTCCTGTGTTATGTTCCTGCCCCTGGGGTTCATGGTTCATGGTTGTCAGTTTGAGGGATTCTCCTCTATTATCCGACATTCTATTTCTTTTTTTTTTTTAATTCGTTTATTCAAAATATCACATACAGAGTATCACAGCAATTGGATATAACATGACAATATCCATGATGACAATATATATACAGTATATAATATAACCATTAAAGACAGATATATTTGTAGCAATAATCTACTAGTCAAATGTCAATCAAATGGTGAATTACAGCATTATTACATGCTGTTTTCCATATATGAAAGGGAACATTTATATAGATCGATCAAACCAAACAAAACAGGTCGCCTATGTCGCATTGCAAGGTCACAGATATTGTAGCCCTATCCCCTGCCGGAGAATTGGGGGATTAAATGATCCTATTGCTGAGTAAAGTTATCATCAGGAGCTATTCTGGAGTCTAACCAATTTCCCCACACTCCCTGAAATTTGTCCGGACACCCTCTGTGGGAGTATACCACCTGTTCATATGTAACAACGGTATTAACCAATCGTTTCCAGGAGTTTATTGATGGAGCTGTGTCTGCCATCCAGTGCATGGCTATTGTTTTCCTAGCCAAAAATAAAGATTCTCTAATAAAAATACCAGTGTGTCGTGTCCAGTTTCCATCATCAATGAGTCCCAGTAGGGCTATCTTCGGGGAAAACGTCAGAGGACTAGGCAATAACGGAGTAATAACCTCATATATCTTCGTCCAAAATGTTAATATGTATGAACATTCCCACATAAGGTGCCAGAAATCTGCCTCTGACTGACCACATCTATGGCATGCTGAAGTAGGTATTTTTCCCATTCGGTGTAATCTCACTGGGGTGAGATAAGCTTGATGTATAATGTACAATTGTATGAGTTTATTATTGATAGCCGGAGAGACTGTCAAATGTGAATTTAAGATGTCAGTCAAATCTTCTAGTGAAAGGTTTGGTATTTGTGTCTTCCACCTGGTTAGGACCGGGAGTGGGGTATGGCTAATTTTAGCCGTCATCAGATGTGTGTATAGGGCTGTAATAAGACCCTTAGGGCCTTGAGATTTCAGTATGCCTATAAGTGGGTATGCTGAGATCGTGGAATGAGGTGGGAATTGAGTCTGTATGGCGTGACGTGCTTGTAAGTATTTGAACCACTGCAAATCTGGAATATTATGTATCTCTTTGACCTGTAGAAATGTAAGGAACAGACCACTATCATACATATCTCCTAATTTGGTGACTCCCATATCCCGCCACACCCGTGCATCAGTCAATGACTGGAGGCATGGTAATATGGGATTATGCCACAGAGGGAGTTCCGGGATTACATCATGATATACCAGTATTTTCTTGGTTGCCCGCCAGACCGCCAATGCCAGAACATGTATAGAAAGTAGGTCTGTATGGGGGGTAAACTTGGGGTATTCTAGGAAGCTGATCAGATTTTTTACTGCCACCAGGGAGGCTAAATAGTAATCTGTGTCAGACAGAGGGGAATCTCGTACCCACCCTTGGATATTGCGGAGTTGTCCTGCCAGGTAGTATAGGTGGAAATCCGTTAAGGCCATTCCCCCTTCAAGTTTTGGTCGCTGCAGTGTGGCTAGACTAAGTTTAGACCTAGAAGATCCCCATATAAAACGTGTTATCAAGGTATTAAGAGATTTGAAAAACGATATGGGGACTATAACAGGCATATGTTGCAAGATATACGTACATTGGGGTTGGACTACCATCTTAACCAAATTGATGCGTCCTGCCACAGATAACGGGAGTCTAGCCCACTTCTTAAACCTGTCTCCTACCTTAGTCAATAATGGGGTTAAGGATGTATCTCGAGTTTGGCCATGATCTTGGACTATAGTCACTCCCAGATATTTAATGCTAGAGACAGTGTCAAGGCCATATTGTGACATAAATGGGTCTGGGGTCGGATATTTAGCTGTATATAAAATGGCCGATTTCTGCCAATTAACTTTCAGACCCGAGTACTTCGAAAATTCGTCTAATAACCTGGCCGCCACATGAAACGAGGAGTTTGGGTTATCCAGAAAAAGGACCATGTCGTCTGCGTAGAGGCCTACTACAGAAGTTCTGCCCTTCCATTGTATACCAGTAAGGTCTGGGGAGGCTCTGAGCCGAATCGCCAATGCCTCTATGGCGATTGCAAATAGGGCGGGTGATAACTGACAGCCTTGTCGGGTGCCCCTGAAAAGTGAGAACGGGAGAGAAGGAGTATTATTTACCACCACGTTAGCCTTAGGAGACTTGTATATTAATCTGATCCATTGACAAAATTGAGGACCAAAACGTTCCAAGCAGGCCCATAAAAACGGCCATTCTACCGAGTCAAAAGCCTTCAGAGTGTCCAGAGAGGCAACTGCCCGGTGCATGTCGTGCCCTACCCAATTGTACTATGGCCTGTACCTTTCTAATATTGATACTGGTAGATTTCCCTGGCATAAATCCGGTTTGATCTGCGTGTATGATAGAGAGGATGACTTCATTCAGCCTTTTAGCTAATAATTTTGTTAGAATTTTATAGTCTACATTGACTAATGATATGGGCCGATATGAATTACAATCGAGAGGTTCTTTACCTGGTTTCAAAAGAACAATAATGGTAGCGTCATAGAACGTGGGAGGGAGAGCGTGTAGGTTGGCCACCTGGTTAAGGGTGTCTAGAAGAAGCGGGGCTATATTATCTATGTATTTGCTGTAAATTTCAATTGGGAGGCCATCCGGGCCAGGGGATTTATTAAGGGCCATATCACGGATAGCTTCCTGTATTTCTTCAAGTGTAAAGGGGGCATCTATCATAGACTGTTGATCAGGTGTTAAAGTAGGGAATGTGAGCCCACCTAAATACTCTAGATTATCTGCCATAGAGTGAGGGGTGGAGGAGTTGTATAATTCAGTATAATATGTCCTGAACCTAGATGTAATACCCCCCGCTTCAGTGATAATTGATCCGTCAGAGTCTCGAATTCCCAACACCGTGTTAGTATCATTAGCTCGTTTTATGAGATGGGCCAGCAATTGACTGGATTGATTCCCCATTTCAAAGTAATATTTTCTGGTGAAAAATAGTTTACGTTTGGACTTAAGATGGATCTGTCTTTTATATAATTGAGTTAAGCCCAACAAAGCCGCTCTATGGATATCCATGGGGTCTGTAACATATTTTGCCTCTGCTTCTGAAACCCGTTCCTCCAACTCCCTCTCCACCCGTGCCGAAGTTTTTTTAACATATGATACACACTATTTCAAACAACCCCTGAGGTAGGCCTTGAACGAGTCCCAGCGTAATGTGTGTGATATGGATGAGTCATTGATTTGTAAAAACTGATCTATCTGATCTGGAATACGGTCAGACGAACCAATCAATTTCAACCAAAAGGGATGAAATTTCCAGTTGGTCAACAAACCCCTGCTTGGAAATGCCAAATGGAGCAATATTGGGCTGTGATCAGATACACCTCGAATGTCATGTGTAATCTGGGAAACATAAATTTAGACATTTGGGGACCCGAAACAGTAGTCTATCCTAGACAGTGTGTGTCGCCCTGTCGAGTGGCAAGTGTATTCCCTCTCGCCCTGGTGGTGAGTTCTCCAAAGGTCTATCCACCCCACACCATCCATCAGTCGACCTAAGGGGGTAAGAGCCGGGTTGGACGGGGATATGGAAGCTCCAAATCGGTCTAAATGTGGGTGCATAACCTGATTGAAATCACCCATACATAGTATAAAGGAGGTTGGAAATTGATGCGCAAAGGTAATAGCTGCCTGGATTACATATAAATTAGCTTGTTTGGGGTTATAAAGGCATAGAAGTACATAGGGCCTGGTATCTATTTCGGCATATATAAACACAAATCTTCCCTCAGGGTCTCTACGGGTTTGAATGGGATTCCATCTCAAGGATCTATGAATAAGGACAGATACCCCTCTGGAGTAGGAGGTATGGTATGAGTGGCAGGACCATTGAATCCAGGTTATTTTTTTTAGATATTCTGACCTGTCAGAGGTAAGGTGGGTCTCCTGCAGACCAATAACATGGGGATTGGAACGTTTCAGATGAGAGAATACAGATGCACGTTTATGGGGGGTACCCAGACCACGCACATTCCACGATACACACTTTAGAGTTTGAGCCATAACAAGTAATGGAAACAGTAAGTGTATATATGATAGACAGGGACCTGGTCCCTTAGATTATGGAAAGGACTTGCGACATAGGTTAGTAACATTAAAACATAATACCAGATCAGGGTATCACTGAAGAACAAAAAAAACAACAGAAACAAAATGACCCTATGGAGATGTAACATTAGGGGTTAAATATGAAGTAAATGGGGAATGCCTGACTATAGTTTGTCAGACATGTGACCAGCACGCCTGGCGAGAGCAGCCTGGAACCTTAATACCAAGGGGTTAAGTATCACTCCACAGGCTATATATCGAGTATGACACCTAGTGGACATAAAGGTATGTTACAATAGATTAGAATTGTGTAACTCCCATCTAATTATGTGGGTATATCTAAAAAGTGTGGATAGCACTGGACGGAGTTTATCTTCTGTCCGGGAGACTCTATCTTCCATATCGCCAATACGCCCTCTCAGATTTTGCATGTCTCGACGCAATAATGTGACATCTATCTTTATTTCATCAATTTTGCCTGTCAATGAGTTTTTACAGGTATTAATGGCCGCCAATAATTGCGCAGAAACCTGGCGCAAAGTGGGTTCAGGATCTGTCTCGGGTTCGGTGTTATCCCTTTGGGAGTCGCCTTCTTTCACCTTTCCTTGTGTGGAGCGTGTGGCACGTGGAGTGGCGACCGCGTCGTCAGTATCTGTATGAGCATATTCTTTCAGCCTATCCATAGTGGGCTGAAGTTTAGATTTGTGCATGTCTTTTATGCGTAATATCAAGATGTTCCAAAAGTAGCGGGGTAAGGGATGGGGCCCTGTATTGCAGGGGGAAGCGTATGACTGAGGTTGTTGTCTCTGATAATGTAGGATGGTCTTGGAGAGTAATGGCAGGATTTCAGGACTATGTACTATGTTCTCCTCCTTGTAACAGTCCTGGCAGACTGCAGAGTATTAGTGGTTAGGAAGGATGTATGCTGGGGTTACCTCTCGGTACTGTGCAGGGGCCTGGGCGTCTCTCACTTCCTCTGCACCTCTCTCAGAAGGCCCGGCTGTGTCGTGCAGGCCTCAGGGCCGTTAATAAGGTGGGAGTCTGCAAGGTTTAATCTTTCCTACCTCTTCCAGTAGCGACGTCCTCTCAGGAACGTCTGGTATTCCGGGCCCCCGCCGGTATATTACTGCAGAATGTGCTATATGTATAGCCGGTGCGGCTTGGTGCAGTCGGCGGTCAGGGAGATCAGCTAGGCCGCATTTACACGCGGCTCTCTCAGCACTCGGTATTTCTTCGGCTTCCGGTGGAGGCAGATGTTACTGCTTTGAACTGGAGGTAGTCAGGGTTATGGTGGTTCGGTTCCGGCTGCTGCCGATCACCAAAGCATGCTGTCAAGTCAGGATGTTTCAGGAGTATTCAGCAGTCCCCTGGGGAGCAGCTCAAACGCGTCCAGCCATCTTGCCCGCTAGCCACGCCCCCCGACATTCTATTTCTTACCTTGTATCTGCTTCTTCTACTGCTTGCAGACAGACTGAATAGCTCAGTGTCTGTGGGCAGGGTATATCATGTTGGAGGGGCTACTTTTTTAATTATATAATGTTAAGCCTCCTAGTGGCAATAGCATATACCCATGTGTCCCTTAAACTGGATGAGAAGTAAAAGAATTTTACAGTAAGTACTCAAAAAAAATCAAGTTTTTTAGTATAAATCTTGCTAAAAAGTCCCTTCGTCTTATAGTCGACTGACCTCCCTGACCGCTTCCTTAACCCCTTCCCGAACTATGATGTGCCGACACGTCATGGAGCAGATGGAGTGATGTTTGGAACGGGCTCACGCACTTAGCCCGCTCGGTACACTGTAGGTGTCAGCTGTGTTTTACAGCTGACACGCTGCTTTAATGGCCAGGAACTGCGATGGTGCTGTTCCTGGCCGTTTAACTAGTTAAAGGGGTTTTCCCATGAGAGATATTTATAAGATATCCACAGTATATGTCATAACTGGCAGATAGATGCGCGTCCCTCCTCTGGCACATGCACCGATCTCTAGAACAGGACCCTCTAAACCCCGATCTAACGATTGCTGGTTCAAGTCCCCTAGGGGAGCTAATAAAATGTGTAAAAAAAAAAAACAAGTGTTAGATACATTTTCAGGAGTATAACAAAATCTTAAAAGTTCAAAAAAACTCCCCTTTCCTGTTTTTTTTTTTTTTTTTTAATCAAGCACAATGTAAAAAATAAACAAAAATTTGGTATCGCTGTGTCCATAAAAAGTCAGAACTATTACAAAATACCATTATTTAACTCGCAAGGTGAACAGCTTAAAAATATTAAATAAATGAAACCGCCAGAATTTAGTTTTGTTTGGTCACCTTAGCACTAAAAAAAAAAGAAATACAATGTGATCAAAAATTGGTGCCAATAAAAACTACAGCTCATCCCGCAAAAAAATAAGCCTTTACACTGCTCAATCGATGAAAAAATGTATAAGTAATGGCTCAGAATGTGGTGAAACGGATCAAATTTTTTTTAACAACTAGTTTTTTCTTTGTAAAATATTTTTTCCTATTTTCTAGTCCCAAAAATAGTTGCCATTTAGTTATAAAATGTTTTGGCATCGGTGGAGTACACACACAGCAATTTTTATCATGGATTTTATTTTTCGATCTGTATATGGCTAATGTACTTTATTTTAAAAGGAAAAATTTAATAAATGAAAGGGAATAAATGTATATTGTCAAATGTTTAATCTAGTTTTCTTTTGTGTGTGTTTGTGTGTATATATACTGTAGGGGCATGATTGCTGTCCCATACTTTTTACCTATGATGACCATGGCTCATTGACATTAATTTCAAAACTCGACATTCCCAAGCAAAGCACGCAGCGCAATATTTCTGCTATGGAGCGCTTTAGAAACATGGATAAGAGAGCAACCACAGAGGACCGCAATACCACACTGGAGACTCTTCACCAGAACAGCATCACGTAGGTGTTAATGTGCATGTAAAAGGGCAACTCCTAAAAAATTAGTGTAGGATTTACTATAGTGTGCGTTGTCTACTGCGATGACTGCAGGTATGTTGTACAGTTTTACAGTTGTACCTATAGAATTAAAGGGGTTGTCCAGGGAAAAAATTTTTTCTAAAAAGTGTCCTCCAGCCTTGATTTGCCTTCCCTAATAACCCCTATTAAACTTCTAACCAGTTTTTGTTTGATCTCCATCGTCACTGCTGCTCATCTGTTTGTTTACATTTCTTGCTGTTTGTTTACATCCCTTACTATCTGTTTCCTGTCTTGTAACCCACCATACCCATGATCCCCTGTAATGTAGATGTGACCTGCAGTCCTATGTAACACCACAGATAACAGTGATAACTTTATGATTACAGATAATGTGGTAGATGTTGCCTGCAGTCCTATGTATCATCACAGATAACACAGTGATAACTCACTGAGGACAGATAATGTAAGAGACAAACACATGCAGAGACACGCAGAGACACACACACACACACACACACACACACACACACACACTTTACTGAAAAAATAAATCTCGGACAACCTCTTTAATCCTTATAAAAAGTTGAGAATATTTGAAAATATATTGCTTTGCGGTACTTGTTTTGTACTGGTCATGTATTATAGTTTATTGATGCATTCACAATTCTGCAGGTTTGTCCTGGTGTTTAACCCCTTCAGGACTGAGCCTGTTTTGGCCTTCAGGACGAAGCCGATTTTTAAAATCTGACATGTTTCACTTTATGTGGTAATAACTCCGGAATGCTTTTACCTATCCAAGCGATTCTGAGATTGTTTTCTCGTGACACATTGGACTTTATGTTACTGGCAAAATTTGCCCGATAGATTCAGTATTTAATTGTGAAAAACACCAAAATTTAGCGAAAAATTGCAAAAATTAGCATTTTTCTAAATTTAAATGTATCTGCTTGTAAAACCGATAGTAATACCACACAAAATAGTTACTAGTTACCATCCCCCACATGTCTACTTTAGTTTGGCATCGTTTTCTGAACATTATTTTATTTTTCTAGGACGTTACAAGGCTTAGAACTTTAGCAGCGATTTCTCACATTTTCAAGAAAATTTCAAAAGGCGATTTTTACAAGGACAAGTTCAGTTCTGAAGTGGCTTTGAGAGTCTTATATATTAGAAAGTCCCCATAAATCACCCCATTTTGAAAACTGCACCCCTCAAAGTATTACAAAACAGCATTCAGAAAGTGTATTAACCCTTTAGGCGTTTCACAGGAATTAAAGCAAAGTAGAGGTGAAAGTTACAAATTTCATTTTTTTTATACAAAATTCATTTGTAATAAAAAAAAATCTATACCACAGAAGGTTTTTCCCAAAAAATGTAACTTATTATTTATTGCCCAGATTCTGCAGTTTTTAGAAATACCCCACATGTGGCCCTAGTTCGGTCATGGACTGAAACACAGGCCTCAGAAGCAAAGGAGCACCTAGTGGATTTTGGGGCCTTCTTTTTTTAGCATATATTTTAGGTACCATGTCAGGTTTGAAGAGGTTTTGTGGGGCCAAAACAATAAAGACCCCCAAAAGTGACCTCATTTTGGAAACTACACCCCTCAGGGAATTTATCTAGGGGTATAGTTAGCATTTTGAACCCACAGTTTTTTTGCTAAATTTATTTGAATTAGTTTGTGAAGATGAAAATCTACTTTTTTCTGAAAAAACGTAGAAATGTTTAATTTTTTCAAGGTATAAAAGAGAAAAAACACCCCAACATATGTAAAGCAATTTCTCCTGATTATAGCAATACCCCATATGTGGTAATAAACTGCTGTTTGGACCCACAGCAGGACTCAGAAGGAAAGGAGCACCATTTGGATTTTGAAATTCTGATTTTGCTGGAATGGTTTTCAGTGCCGTGTCACGTTTGAAATGCACTGGAGGGAACAAAATAGTGGAAACCGCCGGAAAGTGACCCCATTTTGGAAACTACACCCCTCAAGGAATTTTTCTAGGGGTAAAGTTAGCATTTTGACCACACGGTTGTTTTGCTGAATTCATTGGAATTATTCTGTAAAGGTAAAAATCAACTTTTTTTTTCTGAAAAAAGGTAGCCATTTTTAATTTTTACAAGGAATAAAGGAGAAAAAGCACCCCAACATTTGTAAAACAATTTCTCCCGATTACGGAAATATGCAATATGTAGTAATAAACTGCTGTTTGGACCCACAGCAAGGCTTAGAAGGGAAGGAGCGCTATTTGGCTTTTGGAGCTCAAATTTAGCTGAAATGTTTTTTGGGTGCCATGTCGCATTTGCAAAGCCCCTGAGAGGCCAAAACAGGGGAAACCCCCCAAAAGTGGAAATTACACCACTTAAAGAATCTATCTAGGGATATAGTGGGCATTTAGACCCCACAAGTCTTTTGCAGGATTTATTAGAATTAGGCCGTGAAAATGAATATCGACATTTCTTCCACTAAAATGTTGCATTTTTTTCAATTTCACAAAGGATAAAGGGGGAAAAAGCTGCCCAACATTTGTAAAGCAATTTCTCCCGAGTACGGCAATACCCCACGTGTGGTCATAAATGGTTTTTCATTAGAAAGTAATTAACCCTTTCTGGAGTGATCCATTTTTTTCTTTTCCTTCTTAGTTTTTTCCTCCCCGCGTTCCAAGAGCCACAACTTTTTTATTTTTCAGTCAATAGAGCGGTATGAGGGCTTATTTATTGAGGGACGAGCGGTCGTTTTTATTGGTGCAACTTTTTGGTACATACAACTTTTTGAGCACTTTTTATTAAATTTTTAGGTAGAGCCAAGGTGACAAAAAAACAGCGATTTTGCCGTTCTAAATTCTTTATTTTTTTACGTGAGACGCTCCATACATCACCCCCCACACTACGACATGCTATGTCATGGTGCGCGCAGGGGTTAATGCGCAGCGCATGGTGCGGAGTGAAAATTACAATTTTCCACTCATATGCCATTTTAGTGCACTATATGTTATGCCCAGTTTGTGCCACTGAAGACAAATAACTCAAAATATTAACCGGGTTCTCCCGGGTATGGCGATGCCATATCTGTGGACGTAAATTGGTGTTTAGGCACGCTGCAGGGCTCAGAAGGGAGGGACGCCATTTGGCTTTTGGGGCGCAGAGTTTGCTTGGTAGTTGTTCTGTTTGGGGTTTTACTGGTGTTTCAGTTTATAATGTGGGGGCATATGTAATCTGTGCGGGGTACATCAGGGTACATGTTATCTGTGCGGAGTACATCAGGGTACATGTTATCTGTGCGGAGTACATCAGGGTACATGTTATCTGTGCGGGGTACATCAGGGTATAATAAGAGGGTATAATAATGCAGTAAATAAATAATAATCCGCAGATATGTGGCCGGTGTCGCACTTATAAATGGTGCCCGATCTTATCTGCTTTTGGACACGCTGCACATTTTGCATCGCCATATTCTGAGAGCCAGAACGGTTTTATTTTTTCACCACCGGAGCTGTGTGAGGGTTTATTCTTTGCGGGACAATCTGTAGTTTTCATTGGTACCATTTTGGGGTACCAGAAATTTTTTTGATCACGTTTTATTCCATTTTTTGGCAAACAAGGTGACCAAAAACCATCAATTCTGACAATGTTTTTTATTTGTTTTTTTTATGGCCTTCACCCTGGGCTATAAATGACCATTTGATTTTATTCTGCGGGTCGATACGATTACGGCGATACCAGATGTATATAATTTTTTTATGTTTTGCAGCGTTTGTGCAATAAAATCACTTACTTATAAAATAAATTAATTTTTGTGTCACCATATTCTTAGAGCCGTAACGTTTTTATTTTTCAGTCAAAAAAGCGGTGTAAGGGCTTGTTTTTTGCGGGACGGGATGTAGTTTGTATTGGTACCATTTTGGCGTACATGCGACTTTTTGATCACTTTTTATTGTATATTTTGGGAGGGTTGGTAACCAAAAAAATTGTGATTCGGGCAGTTTTTCGTTTATTTTTTTCGCGGTGTTCACCGTGCGGGGAAAATAATATTACAGTTTTATAGTTGGGGTCGTTACGAACGCGGCGATACCAAATATGTGTACTTTTTTTAACGTGTTAATTTTTTTCCTATAATAAGTCTTTTTATAGGAAAAAAAGCATTCTTTGTTTATGTCACTTCTAACTTTGATTTTTACACTTTTTCAAAACATTTTTATTATCTTTTTTTTACTTTTTTTACTTGTCCCACTAGGGGACACTTAGACTGGCAGCTCTGATCGCTGCTGGAACACATTACACTACACACGTAGTGTAATGTGTTCTAACTGTCATTGTGACGTAACTGTCACACTGACAGGAAGCAGAGGAGGAACGGCCGGAGGCTGATCCTCCGAGGCTTCCGTACATGGCAACCCGGAGGTCATTGTCTGGCCTCTGGTTGCCATGATAAGGATCGCCAGCCCCCGCAAATACATGTGGGGGGCTGCCGATCCGCTGTAAACCTCTTTGATGTGGTGATCGCAATCGACCACCGCATCGAAGGGGTTAATTGCCGATTTCAGCGGCGACAGGCCGCTGATCGGCAACGGGGAGAGCAGGGCTGACACCCTGCACAGTTAGCCGCCGCTGTGGTGTAGCGCCGCGCGGCGGTTAACTTTTAAAGCGCGGACGTAACTGTACGCCCAGGTGTGCGAAGTTACTGCTTATCTGGACGTACAGTTACGCCAAGGTGCGGGAAGGGGTTAATATTCTGTTAAGGATGTGTCGACCATTTAGACTGTGAATGCAGCTCCTAGTATAATACAGGCTGTAACTTGTTCAGTACAAAATAATTTAAACTTTGTATTTATAAAGTTACTATGCTTTATATGTAGATTATAAATATATATGTTTATGCATCAACATTTATTACATTCATACTCCACAATATAAGCCACATGTTGTTTAACCCTTTCATGAGCAAGGTTCATTGATGCCCCTGTGTCCGTCCAATTTTCCATCACTGATATGCACTTCTTTAGCCCCTTCCCGACATTTGTCGTAAGTATACGACATGGAAAGCCAGTGCTTCCCGCAAAATGTCGTATACTTACACCAGGAGCTGAGCCGGTGCTATCATCGCCGGATCTCAGCTGTATCTTACAGCTGACATCCGGCTGTAATGGCGGGGACCGAAATTAGCTTCGATCCCTGCCATTAACCCCTGCAATTCAGCGTTCTAACGTGATCTCCCCATTTAAGCTGTTTGCAGCTCATCGGAACCCCAGCAATGAAATTGACGGGGTTCAGGTTGCTGCAATGGCAACCGGAGACCTAATACTGGCCTCCCGGCCTGCCTAGCACGGAAGCCGGTCAATATCCGCCCGGCGGCAGAACCTGATCGGCTTCCGTAGCCGCCGGCAAGATGGCGCCGGATCGGCTTCCGTAGCCGCCGGCAAGATGGCGCCGGATCGGCTTCCGTAGCCACCGGCAAGATGGCGCCGTCTCAGGAGCTGATCCGGCGTCGTCAGCGGTGGAAATTACCTGTATGTTACAGCTGACATCCACCTGTAATGGCAGGAAGCGGAGCTAGCTCCGATCCCTGCCATTAACCCCTTCGATGCAGGCAATCGAAAGCAACTGCTGCATCGTAGCGGTTACTAGCAGATCGCCAGCCCTGACAGGCAATCAGGACTGGCGACTGCTGCTATGGCAACAGGAGACACAATGGCCTGCTGCTCTGCCATTACGGAAGCCGAATAGGCCCCCGCCGGGAGACGATGCCTAATCGGCTTGCTGTCAGTGAATAACTGACAGATCTAATACATTGCATTACGTAGGTAGTGCAATTTATTCGAAAAAAAATAAAATCAGACAGTTGGAACTTCAAGTCCCCTAGTGGGACTTGAAAAAAAGTGAAAAAAATAAAAGTTTGAAAACAATAAAAGTTTCAAGTAATAAAATAAAACACAATCGCCCTTTTTCCTTTTATAAAGTCCTTTATTATTGAAAAAAAATAAACCATACGTATTTGGTATCGCCGCGACCGTAACGATCTGAGGTATCAAAATATATTATTTATTGCACCCGGTGAACAGCGTAAAAAAAAAACGTAAAAAACTATACCAGAGTTTCTGTTTTTTGGTCACTTTGCCCTACAAATATTGGATTAAAAAGTGATCAGTGAAAAGTCGCACGTATCCAAAAATGGTACCTATAAAAACTATAGTTTGTCTTGCAAAAAACAAGCCCTCATACAGCTCCGTCGACAAAAAACTTAAGTTATGGTTCTCACAACTTGGCGACAGAAAAAATACATTATTTTTCCAAAAGTCATTTTATTGTGCAAAAAGTTGGAAAACATAAAAAAGCAATGGGCAGACGTTTGTCTGTTCACACGAGGCGTATATTTACGCGCCGCTGTGAAATGACGGCGCGTAAATAGACGCCCGCGTCAAAGAAGTGACCTGTCACTTCTTTGGCCGTAATTGGAGCCGTTATTCATTGACTCCAATGAATAGCAGCGCTAATTACGGCCGTAATGGACGCGGCGTTCAAGCGCCTGCACATGCCGTTACGGCTGAAATTACGGTGATGTTTTCGGGCTGAAACATCCCCGTAATTTCAGCCGTTACGGACGCCCTCGTGTGAACATACCCTAAGCCCTGCCGTATGTCCAAACAGCCGGTTATTACCAAATGTGGGGTATTGTTTTACTCGGGAGAAATTGCTTTACAAATTTTGCGGTGCTTTTTCTCCTTCAGTCCTTGTGGAAATGATAAAAAATTAGCTAAACCTACATTTTCTTTGAAAAAAATTTAGATTTTCATTTTCACGGCCTATTTCCAATAATTTCTGCAAAAAACCTGTGCGGTCAAAATGCTCACTACACCCCTAGATAATTTCCTTGAGGTGTGTAGTTTCCCCAAATGGGGTCACTTTTGGGGGATTTTCACTGTTTTGGCACCGCAACAGCCCTTCAAACCTGACATGGTGCCTAAAATATATTCTAATAAAAATAAGGCCCCAAAATCCTCTAGGTACTCCTTTGCTTCTGAGGCCGGTGCTTCATTCCAGTAGCACGCTACGGCCACATCTCGGATATTTCCAAAAACTGCAGAACCTGGGCAAAAAATATTGAGTTGCATTTCTCTGGTACTCTTTTAATAGGAAATATAAAACGTTACAAAGTAAAAGGTACATACAAAACATATGTACATTTCTGTACATCACAATTTACCCAGCCTGGATCTTCTTACATACATCCCCATGCATACATAACGATAATCCCATACTCATTCATACACACACCTATACCCCCCAAACCCAAGAAAACATAACTATAACACTATATACAACATACTTCTTATAACACAGTCTTAAAAATATGCCAACCAATGGCCCACTAAAAAAATACATATATAAAACAAAATAATCACCACAATAATAATAGAACATCAAAATAATAATAATAATAAACTCTAAAAATAAAAAAATAAAAAGTTACCATCCCATGGTGCACTTACTTCAGTGCACCATGTAAATGAAAAGAAAAGAACAAAACACAAAAAACAACAAAACAAACCCAAAAAAAACAAAAATAGAATTTTATTTTTTAAAATTTATTTGAATTTATTTTTTTGAATGTTTTTTTCAAAATTTTTATATATATATATATATATATATATATATATATATATATATATATTTATTAACTTATCCACATTCATACCTAACCTTGTACACACTAACTTATCCATCACCACCCATCACCTCCCCCAACCAGCATCACGCCTCATGTCCTTCCATGTCCGCCAAGTTCAAATGCTGGCACCCACCACCCAACACATCACCCAACCAGCCCGATCCCACGTCTCATGTCCTCCTCACGTCCACGTAGTCCAGAATCGGGCTGGGCACACCCCCAAGCCCCCCACCCTACCTATCTACTGCCCATCTTACCTAAACATTCACGCAAATCCATGCATACACCTAAACACCTTATAATCTTATCGACACATAACTATAACCAAATACCATACTATATACATAAACCCGAAAACCTAAGTTTGGCTGCTTGTAAGCCCTTTTTCTGTCTCCAAAAAGCTCAAAACAAAATCCTTCTTGTGCTTACTCAGCCCATCACCAGATGAGAGAGAGAGGAAAGTCCCCCTAGAGCACCAGCCCAGAAGCCAAAGCCACCCCCAACCACCACACCGGTCCCTATCGCTAAACCTATCCAGCTTGCCCTATCTCTCTCCCTTATTACTTTATAAACTAATCTGTCCCTCCTGCTGTCTCTCATTCTGTCCCTATCGCTATTTCCCGGTGTCATGGCCAGGTGTAGACCCCTACCTCCAGTCTAATACCCAGGGGCGCCCCTTCCCCTCCCCCTGAAGGTTGGTTCCACCTAGGGCACCCTAAAATTAAAGCCCCTCCAAAGTTGAGAGGCCTTGGATGCACCCAGTTTCTCAACCTCCAGAGACCGGACCTTCACCAGGTCACCCATGATATTCCTACACACCTCGTCCTCCAGGAGGATTTTACACTGAGTCGATACTAAGCACCGTGCGTTCCACGTGAAATACCTGATCACTAAACTAACTAAAAAAGAAGTGCAATGATCCCTTCCACCCAGGTCTCCGAATGCCCCATAGGCCCAACCAGCGTAGGAGAGGTTGGTCAGACCGGGCCAACCGATGGAGGCACCCACCCGTTTGTAAACCTCTGCATTGAAGGGACACTGAAGCAAGAAATGGTCCATGCTTTCCAGCGTGTCATCGCACTCCTCCCGAGGACAACCTCTTTCATCTGAGTTTCTGAACTTCAGATTGCCCCTTACATACAGCCTCCCATGGAAGCAGTGCCAAGCCAGTTCCCAAAACTTCAGGGGAATCCTCACAGAGTTTAAAAGTTTTAATCCCACCCCGAGGTCGCTAATTGGGCAGTCCCTGAGCGCCAGGGGCTTCTGGAAGCAGGTCAACAAGACCTTTCTGTCAAGAAATTTTCTCGACATGGTCTTGATCTCCCTCGCCGATAGAATACCAACAGACAGGATGCAATAAAACGTAGTGCTAAGAAAAGATAACCAGTAAACTGTAAAGCATAATTGCCAACTGTATTACATGCACTATATTGGATCCTGAGTAATGACCAAGATATACTTGGTGCATCGATCAATGATTGACAAGAGACTAAACCAAGAAAATATGATTGACTACGGCACACAATATTAGAAAAAATATACAAATTTTATTGAATTACAGACATAAGACAATTTAAAAGATGGAATAGGGAATAAGTCACACAATAAAAAGACGTTGCATCAATCAAAAGGTCGGATATGAGTATTGTATCAACATGTAAGCAGTTTACATTGTAGCAGCAAGAGGAAATGCATATGATCACAGAAGAAACTGTGTCCAGTTGAGATCACAGCAAATAAAAGCCAGACATGTCCAAAAACAACGATATGGTCAGTACAAAGATGAGGTACTAGTGATTATAGCGATATCCAAATAGGTATGAGAGGTAAGTATAAATCGCAGGAAGTTAGATAAACAATGTTATAGGACAGTGTTACATATCGAATATATTTGGAGTCAAAGGGGAGTAACCAAAGATGATCGATATAACAGGGCAATAGCTGCTAGACAGGATAAGAGTTATGAAACATACCGGTAGACATGATGGAAGTGTGAGATGGGACGTCTGAACCCGACGCGCGTTTCGGCAACTGCCTTCGTCCGGGGTTAGGGTCAAACTACTTGTGCCCAGCTATATATAGTACACAGACCGTATATTTTATTACTTGATTAATTAGAACAGTGAAGGAGGAGGTGGCATGAACAGGGTGGAGGGAATCGGCGTCTGATGTGGGGTACAAAGATGGCGCTGCCCCACTTCCTGTACCACGTCATCAGAGAGGATGCGAGACGGCGAGGACTGACCACGCCCCCCCACATCCTACTCCAAATGCAGACAGCGGTCGGAAGAGGCCAGAGCCACTCCCCCCCCGAGAGTATGTTGTTACAAATTGTAAACACCATCAGCGCACAGCCACCCATGATACATATGCCGGCAATGTGTTGAACGGGAATGATATGTGAATGAGTGATGCAGCGAAAGTGAGTGTAATAGGGTGTGACATGAGTGGGACGATGTAGAAGGAAAGTGAAGCGGATTACCTGAGATATGTGAGTGCAGAGATAAATGAGTAAATGCAAACATGAAAGAATCATAATGGATAAGAATGTGAGGGGAGGATAGCAATGAGAAATAACGGCAGTTGAAAGTAAAAATAATATGGTGGAGTGGGTGGGCAGTGATAAATGAAGAGTGGATGAATGAAGTTGTGCAAGGATATTGATGCATGAGTGAGAGGATACGTGAAACATAAAAGTGTAAGACGGTGCCAGAAGAATAATTCTGGGGCCGATGATGTGAGTGATAAAGAATAAAAGATAAAAACAAGCAAAAAAATGAATGAAAAACGGTGGATTGATGTGAGAGGCGTATACAAAAGAGATATTCAATAAAAGAGGAACTGCTCCTAAACAAGGAGCTGTGATGCAGCGTGTGTTGAGTACATGTGAAGAGATCTTGTAGAAGAAATAGAGGTTTATACTTATACAAGTGCCTGATACGACCACACATGTGAAGTGCGTATTGTATTAAACGAAAATGCAATCGTATATCACATAAAGAGAGCATACTAGAAGTGGTGCATATAATGCCTCTGCGTAAGGAAACATATACCACGTGTATAAATAAAGTGGCTAAAAATATTGTTGCAATGTTAACATTATATGTATATGTATGTGTATATATATATATATATATATATATATATATATATATATATATATATAAAAGACGGTAATAAAACAGTAAGATATACTATATTTATATTTTATGTTAATATTAAAATCACAGCAAAATATAATGTATACATAAACACAAACAAAATGTGCAAGATTCAAATTCTCGTTTTCTTTTGTTGAAAAGTTTTTTTGACTGAAGTCCGGTCAGTGACCTCCTAATCACCAGGAGACAACATGATTCTGTGTACAAAAATGAGCAGAAAGAGGGTAGTTAGTACTAAAAAGTGACAACGGAAATGAGGGAAGGGTAAAAACCAAGACCCACAACAGGAGTCAATGGCTACAAAAACGGAGCATAGCTCAGAGATTCATTTAATCCATGTGGAAACATTGTCCCAAGAGTCCAGATCCAGCGAGTCTCGCATTGTGCAAGCTTTTGTTTTATGGCCCCACCTCTCATGCCACATATGATGTGGTCAATTCCCCTCACCTTTAATTTAGAGGGGTCGCAGGAATGATGCAATTTGAAGTGCCGGGCCACAGGTTTCAAGTTCTCCACATTCTCTGCCCCCGATGCCCGCTTTATGTCGGCCATGTGCTCTCGTACACGAACCTTCAACTCTCTGGAAGTGAGACCAACATACATTTTTGGGCAAGGACAAACCGCATAATACACGACAGCTTTAGTGGTGCATGTGATGGAGTGAGTGATATTGAAGGTCTTACTGCCAGAGGCATCAGTGAAGGTATTAGCTTTTTCTACGTTAGGACACGCGACACATTGTCCACAAGGCTTGCAACCCCATTTTGGACCCTTGGTCCCGAATGGATATTTTGTTTTTGTCGGGTCATAATGGCTTTTGACAAGATGGTCTTTCAGATTTTTAGATCGTCTAGCTGTGACGCTGGGATATTTCGTAATAAATCTGTCTAAAGTGGGGTCAGTCAGTAAGATCGGCCAATACCTCTTTAAGATTTCTCTCATCTGTGGCCATCGGGAATGATACCCAGTAATGAATCTTACCTGACTGTGTTTGTCTGGCCTTTTCTTGGGAAATAATAGGTCATCCCTGGGTGTACGTTTAGCCCTTTGGTAGGCTTTTTTGATGGATCTCATGCTGTATCCCCGTTCCAAAAAACGGTCTTTGAGGTCATTTGCCTGTCTCTCGAATAATGAGTCAGAAAAGCATATCCTCCTTATTCGTAAGAACTGTCCAATGGGGATCACTTGAATAGTCTGTAAAGGATGAGACGAGGAAGAGTGTAGCAATGCATTAACGGAGGTCTCCTTCCGAAACACATCACTATGAAGAAAACCCTGTTCATCTGCAAAAATTTTGACATCTAGGAAGTCCAAGCAGCTGGAATGTGCTTTGTAGGTGAATTTTAAATTTTCATCATTTTTATTCAACCCAATCATAAATAAGTCAAGATCAGCGTGTGTGCCCTTCCAGATGACCAGGATGTCATCAATGTAACGGGCCCAAAGGAGGACCCGTGCCATTGAGTCACCCCGGTCATCTGAGAAGAGATTCCTTTCCCACAGCCCCAGGAAGAGGTTAGCGTAAGATGGTGCACACGCTGCCCCCATGGCCGTTCCCTGGAGCTGTAGGTAGAAACAGCCATTGAACACAAAAAAATTATGTGTTAGGATGTACTCAAGCATCTGGACGATGAATGAGCACAGGGGTTTTTCTAGTTCTGACATTGAAAGGAAGTATTTGACTGCCCGTATCCCAGCTTCATGCTTGATGCACGTATAGAGGGACTCCACATCGATGGTAACAAGGAGCATGTCACTGTCGATGCTGACACCGCTGATCTTTTGTAACAGATCGGCCGTGTCACGAATGTATGAAGGTAGATTGATAACTAGATTTTTGAGATGGAAATCAATAAATTTACAAATCCCCTCAGTGAGGCTACCCCTACCTGAAATAATAGGCCTTCCTGGTGGAATCTTTTCATTTTTGTGGATCTTGGGTAATAGATAAAGGGTTGGTATGGTGGGTTCATCAGTTGAAAGTGCCATGTTTAGTTCTTTTGAGATGATATTGTCTTCTACTGCCTGCTGAAGTTTGACCTGTAATTCTGATCTAAAGGACGACAGAGGGTTGAAAGTTAATTTCTTATAACATTGTTTGTCCCTTAGCTGTCTATTCGCCTCTGCCTCATACATAGTACATGGCCAGACCACCACATTTCCCCCTTTATCCGCCGCCTTGAATATTACGTCATTGATTTTTTGTAATTGTTTAAGGCTATTTCTCTCTGGGGGAGTTAGATTGTCATCTTTGATGTACCTTGGAATACCTAAGATTTTAGCAGACCCTTTGGGCTCTGGGAGGGTGTCCGGGAGATCAAAACTGGGATCCCCCCCCCCCCCCAGCCAGAGACTTTCACACTTGTCCCGGTTGATCCTGGACCCAGATGCCCGTGAGTAGCGCTCAACTTCTGACATCACCCACTCTGCCTCCCCTCTCGAGAAGACAAAGATAGTGACGTCATCCGCGTACGCAACCACCCTCTGAGTGGCTTCCGGCCCCTCCAAGTCCATCCCCACCCCCGCCAATGGCCCACGATCGAGCCGCCTAAGAAAGGGGTAGATCGCGAAAACATACAGCAAGGGGCTTAAGGGACAACCCTGGCGGACACCAGACCCAACCTCAAAAGGGGTTCCAGTCCAACCGTTCACCAGTGCAAAAGACTCAGCCCCAGCGTATAGGGTCTGGAGCCAATTAACGAACTCACCCGGTAGGCCATACCTCAGAAGGACTGACCAAAGGTACTTGTGATTCACCCGGTCAAAAGCTTTGGCCTGATCCAAGGACAGCATGTACCCCTCCCATCGGCCAGAATGTCCCTGCTCCACTGCCTCTCTGACACTGAGGACAGCACTAAAGGTGCTGCGGCCTGGAACAGAGCAATGCTGGGCCGACGAAAGGAGCCGGGGTGCAAACTTCACCAGCCGATTAAACAGTACTTTTGCGAGAACCTTTCTGTCCGTATTGAGGAGCGCTATGGGACGCCAGTTCTCAATACGGGTTGAATCCTTACCCTTTGACAGAATGATCAAGGCCGACTTGCCCATTGACTTTGGCAGAGTGCCCGAGGAGAGGCACTCATTAAAAACCGCAGTCAAGAGGGGAACTATGGTTCCCTTAAAAGCCTTATAAAACTCAGATGTTAAGCCATCTGGGCCTGGCGACATTTTGATGGCCAACCCATCAATCGCCAGCATCACTTCCTCTTCCTTGATCGACTCTGTCAAAACACCAAGCGAGGGGTCTGCTCCTGGCTCAGGGATGGTTTCAGCCAGGAAAGCCGACATTTCGTCTCGGTTTAGATCCTGCTCACCCAAAAGCTGCGAATAAAAGGATCTGATGACCTCCAGGATCCCTGATTTGGATCTCATTAGGGAGCCTGTACTATCTACCAGTCCTGTCACCACCTTACGACTCACTGACATCTTGCAGTTCCTGTAAGGGTCGGGCGAGCGGTACCTCCCGAAATCCCGTTCAAGAACCAAAGACGTGTGCCTATCATATTGGCGTCTTTTGAGCAGAGCTTTCACCCCGGAGATTTCCTCACGGCTACCTCCGGTTGAGACTAGATGTTCGAGTTTCCTCCTCATGTCTTGATACAGGCGATACCTGCTCATGGACCTGAGGCACGAGATCTGGCGGGAAAACTCTGCCACCCGTTCTTTGAACACCTCCCACCACTCAGACTTAGTACCACCTAGATCCAATAAAGGTACCTGGCTCTGAAGAAAATCCTCGAAGGCCTGTCTTATCTCTGCTTCTTCCAGGAGAGTAGAATTCAGCCTCCATATACCTCTTCCCATCTGGAGGGACTCTGCAACATTCAAAGAAAACATAATCATACAGTGATCGGAGAACTCCACCTCAACGACGGACACTGCCGAAGAGATGGCGTCCTCCTTTAAAAAAAACCTGTCTATTCTGGACCTACGACTACCACTATGATAGGTGAACCCCGAATGGCCTGGGGTATACCGAATATGGATGTCCTCCAGGCGAGCATCACTAGCTATTCTATTCAACTCGACACTATCATAGGCCAGTTACATAGTTACATAGTTACATAGTTTGTACGGTTGAAAAAAGACACATGTCCATCAAGTTCAACCAAGGGATGGGAAAGGGGAAGTGGGATAGGAAAGGGGAAGTAAAAAATTTCTACACATAGCAGTTAATATTTTTTTGTTCTAGGAAATTATCTAAGCCTTTTTTAAAGCCATCTACTGTCCCTGCTGCGACCAGCTCCTGCGGTAGGCTATTCCATAGATTCACAGTTCTCACAGTAAAGAAGGCTTGTCGCCTCTGCAGGTTGAACCTTTTTTTCTCCAGACGGAGGGAGTGCCCCCTTGTTTTTTGAGGGGGTTTTACAAGGAACAGGATTTCACCATATTTTTTGTATGCGCCATTCATATATTTATATAAGTTAATCATGTCCCCCCTTAGTCGTCTTTTCTCAAGGCTAAATAGGTTTAGTTCTTTTAATCTTTCCTCATAACTTAGATTCTCCATGCCCCTTATTAGCTTCGTTGCTCTTCTTTGTATTTTTTCCAACTCCAGGGCATCCTTTCTATGAACTGGAGCCCAGAACTGGACTGCATATTCTAGATGAGGCCTCACTAATGCTTTGTAAAGTGGTAATATTACCTCCCTGTCCCGCGAGTCCATGCCTCTTTTGATACACGACAAGATTTTGCTGGCCTTTGAAGCAGCTGATTGACACTGCATGCTGAAATTTAGTTTATGATTTACAAGTACACCCAGATCCTTCTCAACAATTGACTCCCCCAGTGTAGCTCCCCCTAGGACATATGATGCTTGCAGGTTTTTCGTACCCAGATGCATAACTTTACATTTATCTACATTAAACTTCATTTGCCAAGTGGACGCCCAAACACTTAGTTTGTTTAAATCTGCCTGCAATTCACAAACATCTTCCATAGTCTGAACTATATTGCATAGCTTGGTGTCATCTGCAAAAATAGAAATAGTGCTATTAATCCCATCCTCTATATCATTAATAAATAAGTTGAATAATAGTGGTCCCAGCACTGAACCCTGGGGTACACCACTTATTACCGGGGACCATTCAGAGAAGGAATCATTCACCACAACTCTCTGGATACGGTCCTTGAGCCAATTCTCAATCCAATTACAAACTATACTTTCTAAACCTATAGTCCTTAATTTACCCATTAGATGTCTATGAGGGACAGTGTCAAATGCCTTTGCAAAGTCCAAAAACACTATATCCACAGCGGCCCCTCTGTCTAGGCTTCTGCTTACCTCTTCATAAAAACAAATCAGGTTGGTTTGACAGCTTCTGTCCTTTGTAAAACCATGCTGGCTGTCACTTATAATACTATTTATTGTCACATAATTCTGTATATAGTCCCTCAATAGCCCCTCAAACATTTTCCCCACAATTGATGTTAAGCTTACTGGTCTATAATTACCCGGCGAAGACCTAGTGCCCTTTTTGAAAATAGGCACCACATTTGCCCTGCGCCAGTCCCTTGGCACTATACCACTCTGGAAACTTTCTGGAACCTCCTCTGTCTTGGGGCCTAACGACAGTGTTAAAGTCCCCTCCAAAAATGACTTGTCGGCCTGTAAAAAGGAAGGGCTTAATCCTCATGAAGAGACTTTTCCGGTCCCACTTTGTCTGGGGACCGTAGATGTTAATGAGTCTTAGTTCTTGTCCCCTCATGAGAACATCTAAGATCAAGCACCGCCCCATTTCTAACTCTATCAACCGCCGGCATGTGACCGGTGCGGTAAAAAGTACCGCCACCCCGCTATATGGCTCAGCCGCAAGAGACCAGTAGGAGGGCCCACGTCGCCACTCCCTCCTAGCTTTCATGACCTCTGCCAAAAGTGACAGTCTGGTCTCCTGCAAAAACAAAATGTCAGCTTCAACCCGGCCGAGAAAATCAAAGGCTGCAAATCTAGCCATATTCGACTTAATGCTGGCAACGTTAATCGATGGCAGCGTCAACGGAGTGGGTGCCGCCATCATAAATTATTGAGTTAGACGGTTTTCTTCTTCCCACCCCTTGCTTTTTCCTCTGAGGAGGACCCCTCTCCAGCTTTACCTCTTTTTTTGATGTCGAGGAGTCCATAACCTCCACCACCCCCCTCCCATTCTCATCTCCTGGGTCCGGGCCGACCCCCTCCCCCGGGGACAGTTGCCCCCGCAGAAGAGGAGGCTTAACGACTACTGGACTCCCTACCGTGCTCTCCCCCCGGCCTGGGGGTCTGGAATATCCATGAGAACACGGTATCGGTTGGGGGAGCACACCAGGGGGGTGCAGGTTTTGCCTTCCGTGGCCGGGGCAGGGCCAGATGTTTTTAGCCCTGTTTTGATGTTACCCGGTGTCCCCTGTTTTGTTTTAGTCTGTGACCTCCCTTCCTCTTCCACACTTTCATAGTGGGAGGACTGGGAGTCCTCAGCTCTCTGCTCGCTCTCTATCCTCCGAGTTTCCTGGGTCCTCCTCAGCTCTCGTTCCCTTCTGCGTTTTTCCGCCCTTCTCTGACGAGAAGGTGGTCCCCTCCTGGCGTTCGTCCTTTGCTCTTGGGCTCTATCGTCTTTGTCCACCCCCTCGCCCACGGAGACCTCCCTCCTTACATTCTCCGTAGGGTTGGAGCAGACATTGACGACTGAGCGCGAACACCGACTGAAAGGGTGACCTAGGTCACCACACAGGTTACACCTAATCTGGTCACACGATGCGGCCAGATGGCCTACCCCGCCACAATGAGCGCACTTCTGCACAGTGCAGCTTGCGCTCAAGTGTGAGGGGTCGCCACACCGGTGACACAGCTTCGGCTGCCCCTGGTAGAAGACAAGGATTCGATCTCTTCCCAAGAAAGCAGATGATGGTATGTGGGACACCGTCTGCCCCAGACGCTTAAACTTAACCATAAACGTCCAGGAGAATCCTCCAGGAAGACCCATAGTCTCTGGTATAGGAAATTTAACTGAAAAATGCAGCATCTGGTTAGGTCATGAACTTAGAGATATAGTCTATCAGCTGCTTTCCTACACTAGAGACACAATGCAGATTCTAAAAGAGATAGAAGGGATCAATCTAAATCCAGATGAGATACTTGTGACTTGTGATGTGGAAAGTCTCTATACAAGTATTGACCACTCTAGAGGATGTAGAGCTGTGGAATTTTTTGTATCTAAAGACACCAATCACAACCCTATACGGAAAAACTTTGTTCTCCGGGCCCTCAAATTCATTCTCACCAGGAAGTACTTTTTATTCGATGGTCGTTTCTACTTACAAACTCGCGGAACGGCAATGGGAGCAGCAGTTGCTCCTACCTTCGCTAATATTTACTTGGGTTGGTGGGAGGAAATGATCGTCTTTGATGACAGAATGCGGTACTATACAAATCATGTTAGTCTATGGCGGCGTTTTATAGACGATATTTTGGTGGTTTGGAGCGACACTGTCTCCAACCTTCAAGAATTTGTATATCAGCTTAATGACAATGACTTCAATCTTAAATTGACCTTGGATTTTAGTTACAGTTCAATACCATTCTTGGACATTAAAATATATAAAGATGTCAATGGAGAGTTAAATACTGACCTATACAGAAAAGAAACCACCACTAACAGTTTGTTAGATGCTGAGAGTGCACACTCTCCTAGCACTATTAGGGGAATTCCCAAAGGAGAATTTTTGCGTCTGAGACGCAACTGCTCAACATTTGAGATTTTCAAGATAAGAGCTGTAGAATTAAAACTAAGACTACAAACTAGGAATTACTCTAATAGAAGCATAAAAGAAGGCTATAATATAGCATTACGAACAAACAGAACTGATCTTCTAACTCCAAAGAAAAAAGATCTTTAATTTCCACGCCAACCAAGATTTATTACTGACTATCATGAAGATTGGAACCAAATGCTTGATATATTAAATAAACATTGGCATGTTCTAAAAACTGATACAGATCTGGAAAAAATTCTGGGAGAAAGAATTCCCACAGGTTATCGTAAGAGTAATAGTATCTCAGATATATTGGTTTCAAGTCATTTTTCCCGAACGAATAATCAACCAAAAATCCTAGCACCAGGATTTCATCCTTGCAAGCTTTGCAGAGCATGCAAAATTCTTAAAAAAAACAAAGACCTTTCTGGATGGGTCAGGCAAGAACTACACAATAAGGGAACACATTAGATGTTCATCTACAGGAGTTATTTACTGCCTAGAGTGCCCCTGTGGCCTTAGATATGTAGGAAAGACAAAAAGAGAACTGAGGATTAGAATCAGAGAGCACATTGGCTCTATCCTAAATTATGAAAAAAACAAAAGATAGCCAGGCACAAAATAAACCTTTTACTCCGACCCCAATTGCTAGACATTACAAGCAATATCATAATCTAGATTGGACAAACCTCAAAGGATGGGCAATTTGCCAACTAAAAATGGGCATAAGAGGAGGCAATTTAGATGAGGCCCTTTTAAAAAGAGAAAGTCAGTGGATCTTTCAAATGAATTCTGTCAATCCAAATGGACTAAACGAGAGTTTTAATTTTGGCTGCTTTCTTTGATTAATTTCTTGGGCAAAAACCCTTAAAAACAAACTAATACATTTTGGATATATAAACAATTTATTAACCTTTATTGGTATTTCATAAAAAAGAAAAAGACATTTCAGTAATCCAATACACAAAATATTCTATATTTCTACCTATTTCTCTTCTTTTCCTAAAGAAATGTAAAAATCGGTTGAGCTCTATCTATGAATATTATTTTAGTATATGGAAGAATATTAACTAAAATATCCAATAAAAATATGAAATAGAAAAAATATACACATAGAAAAATATGTACTTTGAAGGATGTAGTAAATATTGACCCATTGAGTAATGTGATCCTTCATAAACTCCCTAGATGATATTGGAATAATCTTTCTGTTTGAACTATATATTTGTATGTGGAAAAAAATTGATATACAATAATCTGAGGTATAGTCGATATTCATCTGCAATTTAGAAACTCACGATTTGAATAAGATGCAGGAAACTAATAGTAATAGTTAATATGATAACCAAACATCATTTTTAATTGATTTTTCTGTTAAAAGATAACTTTGAGCCTTAGGACAGACATTTGGAATCGATCTACCTGTCATCTACACACTGTTATAACCAAAACAATCCTATTGGCCCCCTTAGCTGTCACTCAGTACTCAAGAGTACCCAAGAAGAAGCAGGAATGCCGGCGAAACGCGCGTCGGGTGTCCAGACATATCAATGTAATCAATGCATAAGGTCTTAGCCTTATCTAATGCTACCAGCCATAATCAATAATAGTCAGCATAGACTCACAAGTGGAAGCGCTGCTCCCGGCATGAGAGCGGTATTTGTATCCTGAAATACGCTGCAGGGTAACCTACCTGACAGCGCTCACCAAAGCCAGCTGATCTATCAAGCGGGCTAAGCAGATCACTCATAGGGCCGTCATTCACTGCCCTCTCCGTGTACACGGAAGACTAAGAAATGAACAGCAAGCAGCTTACGAATAAAGCAGACTACCAATGTAACAATACAGAGTCTTCAAAACACGCTTATATACATATATAGGCAATCGTATTAACACCATAATCTGCTGCTCTTCGTTGCCCTTCATTAAAAGCGGCAATAGTACAACATAACCAGAGCACTCTTGTAGTGCTCATTCACACAGGCTACCGCACCGCAACTAATCCTGGTTGTAATGACCAGCGTGGCATAATAATATTGTGGACTGCTGTAGGAATCTAATAACTATAATTGATAAAACAATAATTTAATATATAGGCGGCGGTATTAATACCACAATTTGCTACTTTTCGTTGCCCTTCATGAAAAGCGGCGATAGCACAATAAAAACAGAGCACTCCTTGTAGTACTCATTCACACAGGTTACCGCACCACAATTAATTCTGGTTGTGAAGACCAGCGTGGCATAACATTATTGTGGACTGCTGTAGGAATTTAATAACTATAATTGATAAAATAAATATTTAACCAGCACAATATAACATTGCTATTTATCCTAATGAATATGGATTAACAGCAAGTGCAGATAATTCACTGAACAAAAGAGAATTTTGAACTATTGACTACATCCATAAAATAGCAAGTTTTAAGTGACACAAACAGTGCACAAGAACAAGAGTTTGATACAAATTCTATTTACTAATAAGGAATGATAGAACTATGAGTGCATATAAAAACTGACACTATGTTCAATGATAGACAGCTAATGCTGATTCACACAGTGCATACAATCAACTAGTGTGAACAGATTTCTACTTAACTCAGCAAACAATAAAGTCCAACCCTGGTGGTGCAGGATAGTGGCATAGATAATTAAGTATACAAAGACAAATTTTGCTCTTCAAGTGCGGGATTAATTTACCTACATTGAGAGAAATATATAGGAACATTTTTTTAGAATTATTTTAACTTAAATATAATAATAAAATTTAATTGTTTTCAATTTCAAATAGGAACCACAATGCTTTTCCCTTCCTAATTCCAAAATAAGAATAATTCTAACAGGTGGTATACACCTTTGTGGTTCCCCAAAACTCACTTAGTATATATAAAAAAGTGAGGGTATCAGCAAAATCTCAATTTTTGACCATAAACGTCCAGGCTCCCGACCAGATGCCAAACTCATCGCAGTTCTTCCGTGGCATCTCTGCTACTTCACCGTATCTTCCCAACCAGGTCATGATGTCCACACAGGAAAGCGACTCGTTACGGGTAAGAACGGTCACTTTCCTGAGACCATTCTGGCGAGAGATTGCTTGCGCAGCAAACCCTCGCCAGCCGGGCTCGCTCTTCACCAGCTCATAGTTCCCCCAGAAGACCTCAAGGCCCCCCGGCTGAACAAAGCTGATGTCAAACTCTGCCGTACCATGAGGATGTATCAAGGCATAGATGTCACTCGCCTTGAAGCCCATCTCCAGCAGCAGCTCCACCACCCTCTTACGAGGAGGGCACGCATCATTGCCACGCCACTGGAGACGGACCACATTCCTCCTGGACACGGCCGGCCCGGTTGTTGGGAGCGACCACTGATCTCCCCGTCTCTCTCGGAAGGCATCCAGACCATACCTATTTATCCAAAAGGATAGGTCCTTCTGCACTCCCCCTACTGTTATCGTTTGCTTCCCCTCCCTTAAGGCTTCTAGGAGGCGCTGTTGCAAACTGCCGTCCCCGGGCCCAGAAGATGAGGATGGGTGGGCCGACGGTCCCCCCACCACAACGCCCGCATACGACCTGCCGGGCGCTCTGGCAGAAGGAGCAACCGGCCCGCCACTGGTTGACACTCCACAATATTACAACCCACATTAACATCCATAACATTAATATCCACAACATTACCACCACCAACAATATTACCAACACTACTAACATTACCATTAATATTAACATTTCCACTTACATTCCTCTCCACAACTTTCATACCGGCCAGGCTGGTTACGGAGTTCTTCCTCTTGTCCGTAGGCTTTTTATACGTTGTTTTTGTCATTTTTGGGGTCTCCACATCATCAGGTGCAGCTACTTCTGGGGCGCCGCCAGATATCTTAGGCGGCAATCCCTCAGCACCCTCCGCTTCACCGACCTCCATATCTGCTGCGCCACCAATACAATGTTCGGGAGGAGGGGTGCCGTCACCCCCCGTGCCCGCTAAACCCCTCCCACCGCCTTGCGGCGATGCAAATGGAGGGGCCGCAGGCACCGCTAGAGCCGCTCCCGGCACCAAACCACCACCCCCTCCCGTCGGGGGATGGCCAGCAGTGCCGGAGCCTCTCCTACCGCCACCACTCGCTGCCGCAACACTTTCTGGTACGTCCGCTGGCCGAGTCACATGACCAGCGGACTTCCGGTTTTCCGGCGCCACATCGGGTTTCCGGTTCCCCCCGGCCTCCGGCTTGCGCCAGATGCCGGCTTCCGAGGTTCCCCATCCACCGGACACGGGGACACGCCCCCTAGCGCCACGTGGCCATCGACACCACCTCCTTTACAGGAGACGGCATCTGGCATCATTGCTCAAAACCAGCACCATGTTTTTCTGCCCACATACCCGCCACGACCCCACTGCAGAGGTCGGAGCTGGGGGATTTGCGGGGTTTGCGCCCCGAACCGAGCGCTCACCCGGTCCGGAACGCAAGGAAGACAGGTAGGAATATTTGTAAGATACTCCACCTGTCTTCCCCTTTGCCTTTTTCCACCTCATCTTCCACAGTTTTTTCTTTTTTGTTTTCTCCTCCTCCGATGGCAACTCGGCTCCAAAAGTAAAGTTCTGGAGGGACACTGGGGACTCCTGCAGCCGTATTTGCGTGAGCAACCCCGGGGGGGTGCCCACTGCCCGATTCAATGTCTTGCACACCTTGGCTGCAGGAAAGTTCCCCACTTGCCCCTCCGTTACTGCCTTCCCAGGGGTCCTCTGAGCCCGTCTCCTCCTGGGTTGGCGTCCTCTCCACCTCCACACTTTCGTCCATTTCAGCGGCCTCCAATTTTGCGGCCTCCACTTTTGCGGCCTCCTCCTCTGCAGCTTCCGCTGCCACTGTACTTTTAGAAGCCAATGTTTTTGTTGTTACTCCCCTTTTGCAGGGGGTTTCATTACTTTGCGTGGGGGACGCCATCAGGGAAAACCTTTCATCATTCTCCAATTTCTACCCGAAGGCTCCCCCACCGACCACCATCTCCATCCTCCTCTCCTCCACCATATTAATTTCTTCAAGCATTTCCTTTACATGTAGACTATACCGGGACCTCTTGGCGCCTGATGTTTTCACGGCTCTTCCCCTGGCGACCGCCAGATCTTCCCGCAGCCGCCTCAGGGACTTACCGTGGTCCCAGTATTCTTCCAGCTGGGCAGCTAGGCGGGAGCTGAAGGTTTCCACCGACTCTCCCGACCGCAGTAACCCCCACTCCTCTACCGTGCTCTGGTCTGGTATCCTGCCTTGCTGGGCCTTCTGGTCCTCCTCCTGGGTGATCCTCCATCTCCTCGTCTCTCCTACTGGCTCCTTCCAGAGCCCCAGCATCAGGGGGGGCCGCACAGATCTTTCCACGGGATGACCTTCTCACCCCTGATGCTGGCTGCACGTTCCCAGCAGGTTGGGAAGACCCTCTACCCCCCGCCTGCATACTCCAGGGGGTAGAGGTCTGGGGCTCCATGTATGAATGGAGCCTCCTTCAGGGAAGCTTCCTTAGCCCAGGCAGGTGATATGAACCTGGGCTGGTGAAAAAAGGAAACTCCCTGAATCTCGGGTGTGGTCCACTCAACACAGACATAGCACACACACCGCAGCTCTCTCACACACAACCTCCCTCCTTGCTAGTCACTGCTGGTGTGGTGTTCCTCTGGTAAAACCTTCTGTGTTATAAAAAAAATTGTATTGAAAATTAATTTTTGCAAAAAAATATGAAATTTGTAAATTTCACCTCTACTTTGCTTTAAATCCTGTGAAATGTCTAAAGGTTTAAGACATTTTCTAAATGTTGTTTTGAATACTTTGAGGGGTGAAGTTTTTAAAATGGGTTGACTTTTTTTGGAGTTTCTAATATATAAGGCCCTCAAAGCCACTTCACAAGTGAACTGGCACCTGTAAAAATAGCCTTTTGAAATTTTCTTGAAACTGTGAGAAATTGCTGCTAAAGTTCAAAGCCTTGTAACGTCCTAGGAAAATAAAAGGATGTTCAAAAACTATGCCAATCTAAAGTAGACATATGGGGGATGTTAATTAGGAACAATTTTGTGTGTTATAACTGCCTGTCTTACAAGCAGATACATTTAAATTTAGAAAAATGCAAATTTTTGTAATTTTTCGCTAAATTTTGGTGTTTTTCACAATTAAATACTGAATATATCGAGCAAATTTTGCCAGTAACTTAAAGTCCAATGTGTCATGAGAAAACAATCTCAGAATCGCTTGGATAGGTAAAAGCATTCCGGAGTTACCACATAAAGTGAAACATGTCAGATTTGAAAAATTAGGCTCTGTCAGGAAGGTTAAAAGTGGCCAAAGAGGGAAGGGGTTAAACGATAAGATCTTCAACCGCTTTGAATATCAGAACTATTTTGTTTTTATTTAAAAAAAGAAATATCTACTGTAAATACAAAACCACTTGTACAATATATTTCAAACCATGTCTGCTATAAGCGTAAAAGATGGAAAAGGTACATATTTAACTTGCTGTATATGCAAAACCATGAGTACCGAACCAAATTTTCAGACATTATCTGCAAGTGATACAGTAAGACATAAAAATTCTTATGATATTTTTCTTAAACCCCTAACCCAACCCCATAAGAGGGCGACGAGACGGAAGATAGAGAGGAAAAAACATTACTTTTTTTTAAACTCGTTTTATTGAAAACATATAGTACAAATGCATTTACACCATACACTGTATACAAAAAGGAATGCAGAGATGTGCACATTACAAAGCGTCTCAATTTAACATATCAAGACAAATACATACATGTGAGCAGACAAACAATATATATCTCCCAGATCACATACTGAGCCAAGCACTGTAACGGAGGCTATGATTCATTTCCCTTTAATTTAACTAAGTGTCAGCGATCTACGGATGTCATGATATCTGTGTGGGGTATATTGAGTCACTGCTGATTCACACCATGCTTCCCATATTTTATAGAATTTATCAAGGCATCCTCTTTGTTTATACATTATCCGTTCGTAAGGGATGATCGAATTCACAAGTGATTTCCACTTATTCACCTTGGGAGGACGCAGGTCCATCCATCTAAGAGCAATAGCCTTCCTTGCCATAAACAGTATTTCCCTAAGAAATATTTTCATGTAATGCGGCCAACATTCGTCTTGGAGAATACCGAACAAGCAAATCTGCGGAGTTGCCGGGACTGGGATATGCAGAATTCCAGCTGCTACCCCAACTACCTCACCCCAGAAAGAGGAAATAAATGGACACTCCCAGATCATGTGCCAGAAGTCGGCCCTAGGAAACAGACACCTGTGACATTCCATACTCGGATATCTACCCATTTTTTGTAGCCTAACAGGAGTAAGGTAGCTTTGATGTATCATGGAAAGTTGTATCATCCTGTTATTGGCCGCTGGGGACACATAGAGTGGGGAAGAGAGAATCTCCCCCCAGTCCTCCTCAGTGAGGTCGGGTATCTGTGCTCTCCATTTGTCCTTTACCGGTAGTGGTATGCTGACTTTGGCCGTTATGAGAGACGTGTAAATGGCTGATATTAAACCTCTGGGTCCTTGGGATCTAAATATTCCTATCAATGGAAATTGTGAGAATGCCGTATCTGGGGCAGGGAACTGGGCCCTAAGAGCATGGCGCAATTGCAAGTACCTGTAGAAAGCAGTCCTGGGCAGTGTAAATTCCGACTGCAGCTGTGTAAAGGATTTGAGGCTGTTTCCCTCATATATATCCCCGATATTGTGTATCCCATGTTGAATCCAGAATACTGGAGCCAGGTCCTCTGATACCTGGGTGAGGAGTGGGTTTGACCATAATGGCATGTCTGTCTGCACGTCAGAGCACCCGTAAATGCCCTTTGCAGCTGACCATACTTGGAAAGCCACCCTATGAACCAGTAGTACATTCTTGAGTGCATTCATGGGTCCTTCCAATACTGGCCAAAGGGTAGGTATTTGCAGGTAAACCGCCAGGTGTTTTTCCCTATTTGTCAGTGTCGTATCATTTACCCATGCTTTTAAATATCGTAATTGCCCCGCTAGATAGTACAGAAGGAGATCCGGCAAGGCAGCTCCCCCCTGTGTTTTGGGCCGTTGCAAAGTAGTGAGGCTGAGTTTCGACCTATTAGCACCCAAATGACTGTTGGGAATAAGGTATGTATCTGCTTAAAGAAGGTTTTGTACACAGGTGTCGCTGCGTGTTCTAGGACATATAGGCATTTGGGGAGGATGACCATTTTAATTAAGTTAATCCTACCAGTTACTGCCAGGGGAAGAGTACTCCAGATCCTGAACTTGTCCCTTACATAATCCAGCAGTGGTAAGATATTAGTATCATGATCATTTCTATGGTCCCGATTTATAATGATACCAAGGTATTTAAATGAAGAGACTACTCGTAGACCCTGTATGATGTCTGGCCATCCCATTCCCTGCAGGGGCATAAAAAACGACTTGGTCCAATTAATGTGAAGTCCCGAGAACTTCCCAAATAATTCTAAAGCAGTAATCGCAATGGGTAGGGTCTCCCTGGGTTGAGACATAAGAAGGACCATATCGTCTGCATACAAGCCAATTCTTTCCTCCTTTCCCCCCAGACCTATCCCTTTGTACTCAGGGTGCTGTCGAATTCGTAGGGCTAGTGGTTCAATAGCGAGGGCAAACAGCAAAGGGGAGAGGGGACAGCCCTGTCTAGTACCCCTCTGTAAACGAAAATGCGGGGATAACACCCCATTCACCAGAATTTGTGCCCGTGGTTCCTTATATAGAAGAGAGATCCACCTAAGGAATTGAGGCCCAAATCTGTCCAGAGTCTCCAACAAGTATGCCAATTCAATGGAATCAAAGGCTTTATCAGCATCCAACGATGCCATTGCCCAATCTGCCTTCATAGCTTCTCTTATCTGTGCAAGTATCTGTACCCTACGGATGTTGTCGGATGTCAGATTGGTCCTCGTGAATTACTTGGGAGATGACTTTATGAAAAAAAACATTTTTTAACTTTACCAACACTGTAATTTCCCTACCAGGGCTTTACTAAAGTCAAATGTTACAAAAGAGATTTCATTAACAAATTTCTTCCAAATTAATACTTGTGGAGAATTTTTGGCCAGCCAACTATTGTCGATACAGTATTTTGCGATATATAATAATTAATTGATAAACATAGTGGTCTGCCAAGCAGAGAGAATTCCCATGGCCCAACACCGTTATTAGCAGACAGTCATAACTTTTTTTTACTTTGTTTTTTAACAAGACTGATGAGGCTTTCATTTTCTAGATTAGTTTCATTAACTCCATGTTTTATGTATTTATTATGAGCAGACAAATACTGTAAAAAAATTACATATATATATTCACACTGTATGTTCACATGGCTTAGCAAAATACGTATGAAAAAAATGAGTTGTTTTCAAGTGAAAACAGCTCCTGATTTTCAGACATTTTTGTAGCAACTCGCGTTTTTCGCAGCATATTTTACGCGCGTTTTTAGAGCAGTTTTTCAATGGAGTCAATGAAAAACTGCTCTAAAAATGTCCCAAGAAATGACCTGCACTTCTTTTTACTCGCCGTATTTTGAAAATAACGCGTAAAATTATGCCTCGTGGGAACAGAACACCGTAAATCCCATTGCAAGCAGTGGGCAGATGTTTGAAGGCGTAATGGTGTTGTTTTTTCAGGCGTAATTCGATGCGTAAATGCCCAGTTTTACGTCTGAAAGCACATCGTGTGAACATACCCTTAGTCGTCTACTCCCTGTCAACCTGGATCGCTTTAAGGGAGAGTAAAGAAGGCTATAAGGCTATATTCACACAAATGGCCATTAGAAATGGATCAACTTTCGGTTTTTCATGGCCATTTTGCATCAGTGTGCCTCAAAATTTTCATACAGTTTCTGGCTGTCAGACCATTTTTAACCGCCGTATGCCATCCGTTTTTCAGGGCCATGAAAAAAACTAATTTCATTTGTCGTTTTTTTTTTCCTTTCCCCTAAATACACCACAGGCCATATGAAGATAATGCACACTGTAAATAGTGCCACAGTGCCAAGAGTAGGTATTGCCACACACCGTGCCCATGTAGATAGTTCCCATATAATGCCACACCCCATGTAGATAGTTCCACACAGAGGCTCCCTCTAGGAGCGGAATCCCCAGGCAGAGCATTGACAACGCACTAGATCGGGGATTCTGTTCCTAGAAGGCACTTCAGTGGCGCTATCTACAGTTTATCAAGGAAAACATGGGAAGCAGCATTGGTATCAGCGACCTTCCCAATCCCTCCATCCTCCTTTGCACTACATTCCTTGGCAGTCTCTGTGTCAGCAATATTTGTGGGACAGGCATAGTTGACATCAGAGATCCCTGCACCAGGTCCGGTGCTCCAGGTCTTCCAACCTGCCTCATGCAAGGTGACCATGGCTACCTACACTCTCCAGGACCATACCTCCACCCTCCATTCTTTCTATTACCTGTATGCTGCCTGAGGAACTCATTCAGACACTAGCACCACCTCTGGTACTCTCTTGGTCCAGGCTATAGCCTCTCGCTCTTTGCTTTTGAGGGCCTTCACCGCCTCTTCCTCTCTCCCTCCTCCTCTCTCAAAGCGGCAGACCTTACCATGGTCCAACTCTCTGCCTCCTCTCTCAACACGACAACACCGCTGGATGACTGACCCGGACACCGCTCATGTCAACTCCACTGCCTCCTCTCTCCGCGTGGACACTACTCCCGGCTGTCAACACGGCAACCCCGCAGTGTGAAAGACGGACACCGCTGACCGGGGCACTGCTCCAGGCACTCTCCGGTCCTCTCACAGATAGAGCCGCTGCCTCCTCCTCGTTCAGCACAGCAACACATCAGGATCCCACGAAAACACAACATAGATAGACGTGGAACTGGTGCCGCTCTCCCTTGCTGCTGCTATCAGGCTGCCAACGTTTATATACGTGACAACTGCACGGAGCATTGGCAGTTGGATCGTATATAGCTGTATGGCTGTCATGAAGGGGTTAAATTATTTAGTCTAAAAGCTACGGATACAGCTATTTCTTCACATGCAAGGCAGCTGACTAATAAGCACTTACCAGAATATAAGATCAAAATCTAATGATGATTAATTTGATGTCCGTTTCAAATGGGCATAAAGCGACAGTGCTCGTTTTGGTATTATTGAGTTTTTTGTGTCTGTACTTTTTCATTTGACACAGCTTTAGTAAACTAAATTAAAAATAAATAAATTCAAAAGTAAATTAAATAACCCTTTTCTATTTTGTCTTGCAGCCAAGTGTCCATTTATGATGGGGACAAATCTGACTGCCGCAAGTTTTGTACCACAGGCATTGATGGTGCAATGACTATTTGGGACTTTAAGGTGAGTTTCAGCAACTGGAGCTTAAAGCCTATCCACAGGATCGGTCATCAGTACATGATTGGTGAGGGTCCGACACCTGGACCCCGCACCAATCAGCCGCTGTGGCTGCCTCCGTGCGTCGGAAATTTTGAACAGTATGCAGTAGTTGGAGCCGGAAGCAGATGGCTCTAGTCACGGAGTAGCAGCCGAGCTGCAGCTCTGCACTTATTCAAGTGAATAGGAGCAGAGCTGCAGTTCTGCAGAACGGACGCTATGCAGTGGTCAGACCCATCTGCTTCCACGGCAAGAAGGGGCACGCTGCTTTTTTTTCCCCACATGAGCGGCTTATAGCCGAACGGGTAAGAAAATTCCTCCGTCTCCCATTGAAAGCAATGGTAAGTGATTTCGGACGTTTTTTGGTGTGGATTCCGACGCGGTTTACGTGACAATCGGCGCCTAAAAACTCTGTGTGAACGGGGCCTATAACTGCAAGGAGCGTTTCTAACTTCTGATCATCATAAAAATTACTTAGTCCAATTCTGAAGACTTTTCTGAAAGGTCACAGCCTTTAAGCTAACAAAGTAACATTATAATGCTGAGGAAATTATTTTCATTTGACCACAGAATTTCAAAGGAGTCACTGGATGTGAGAAGCTGAGGGATTGTTAAATAGGCATTTGGAGGGCATAGCTGTTCTTCCTTGTGTCTTGTTTTGCTGCCACTTGTTTAACCAGATCTCTAAATTTGATCAGTTGGGAAAATCACACAAAAAAACAAAGGATTAATTCGCCTCCATAATCCTAATTTTTATTTGCAATTGCATATGTATAAACTACACTACATCCTCAAATGTAAGGGGTCACACCTCTTAATCATTGAATTCCGGATTTTCTTTTCAGTCCCATTGCCACAAGTGTATTAAATTAAGCACCTAGACACTCAGTCTGCCCTGAGCTCACTGAATTCCATTGTGATACAGTAATACACTGTTGCAACAAGACAGTTCGTGAAATATCTAGGTGGGAAGAAATTTGACGATCAACTGTGAGTGATATTGCAAAGTGGAAGCGTTTAAGAACCACAGCAACTTAGCCACAAAGTGGCAAACACAAGTTACAGAGCAGGGTCGCCGAGTGCTGAAGCGCATAGTTCATAAAAGTTGCAATGCTCTGCTGACTCGATAACTGCACTGTTCCAAATCTCCTCTGCATTAACATCCGTACAAAAAATGTGCGCCAAGTGCTTCATGGCAGGGGTTTTCATGGCCGAACAGTTGCTTGCAATTCTTATATCATAGAGAACCAATTGAGAAATAACACGACCTTTAGGCATAAAAATCAAACACCGCTTTATTGAACAATAAGATAAAAAATATACAAATATGATAAAATGGAGAGTACAACCTTCACAGAAAAAGCAGGAGAAAGAAGATAGCACTGTAGATGCAATTGGTACAAAAGACTGTGTCAAGGTCCTTCATGTAAAACATACAACTATGTAGTTAATCAACGCATCCCAGCACAGGTAATTCGTGGTGGACATAAATAATCCAAGTAATGACGAAGTGTCATGGTACACAGATACAAATACATGATGTGCTAAGCAAATACATATAATCAACCCCTAAGTGGGAAAAACAAATAGAGAAGATTACCAGCACTAGAGGAGGACCGGACCCACATACACCACCGTGCACCCGACGCACGTTTCGACGAAGCTTCGTCAGGGGATGGCATCATGAGCAAAATAACCCCCCCCCCCCCCTTAAATATCCCACCCTTATCCCACTTACCTCCAAACACCAGGTATCAGATTTGTACGGACCAGATGTAAGCCCACATGTAGAAAGAGCCTCCAACCCGGAAAGAGATGCTTAAGACCTATACTGATAGGTCAAAGTAACCTAGAGTGTGATTGGCTAAGGGAGGCCACGCGACTGAATAAGGGGCGGGCACACGGTGTCCCTTGCCAATCACAGGCCAGGATTGTGACTGTATCAAGGGAAGGAAAGACGTAATCAGACTGGCAGAGGCAAAAGCCAATCACATCCTTGACATACCAAACTAATGGGAAAGGAAGACCAGATATCATAAGCAATACATTAACCCCTTAAGGACTGAGCCTGTTTTGGCCTTAAGGACACAGCCTATTTTTTCAAATCTGACATGTGTCACTTTATGTGGTAATAACTCCGGAATGCTTTTACCTATCCAAGCGATTCTGAGATTGTTTTCTCGTGACACATTGGACTTTATGTTACTGGCAAAATTTTCTCGATACATTAAGTATTTAATTGTGAAAAACACCAAAATTTAGCGAAAAATTGCAAAAATTAGCATTTTTCTAAATTTATATGTATCGGCTTGTAAGACAGATAGTAATACCACACAAAATTGTTGCTAATTAACATCACCCATATGTCTACTTTAGATTGGCATCGTTTTTTTAACATCCTTTTATTTTTCTATGACCTCACAAGGCTTAGAACTTTAGCAGCAATTTCTCACATTTTCAAGAAAATGTCAAAAGGCTATTTTTACAGGGGCCAGTTCAGTTGTGAATTGGATTTTAGGGCCTTATATATTAGAAACCCTCGATAAGTCACCCCATTTTAAAAACTTCACCGCTCAAAGTATTCAAAACAGCATTTAGAAAGTTTATTAACCCTTTAGATGTTTCACAGGAATTAAGGCAAAGTAGATGTGAAATGTTCAAATTTCTTTTTTTTTTGCAGAAATTCATTTTTCATCTATTTTTTTTGTAACACAGAAAGTTTTACCAGAAAAACGCAACTCAATATTTATTGCCCAGATTCTGCAGTTTTTAGAAATACCCCACATGTGGCCCTAGTGCACTTATTGACTGAAGCACCGGCCTCAGAAACAAAGGAGCACCTAGAGGATTTTGGGGCCTCCTTTTTATTAGAAAATATTTTAGGCTCCATGTCGGGTCTGAAAGGCTCTTGCGGCGCCAAAACAGTGGAAATCCCCCAAAAGTGACCCCATTTTGGAAACTATACCCCTTGAGGAAATTATCTAGGGGTATAGTTAGCATTTTGACCCCGCAGGTTTATTGCAGAAATTATTGGAAGTAGGCCGTGAAAATGAAAATCTACATTCTTTCAAAGAAAATGTAGGTTTAGCTAATTTTTTCTAATTTCCACAAGGACTAAATGGAGAAAATGCACCACTACTTTTGTAAAGCAATTTCTCCCGAGTAAAACAATACCCCGCATGTGGTCATAAACGGCTGTTTGGACACACGGCGGAGCTTAGAAGGGAAAGAGTGCCATTTGTCTTTTGGAGATCAAATTTAGCAGGAATGGTTTGCGGAGACCACGTCGCATTTGCAAAGCCCCTAAGGGACCAAAACAGTGAAAACACCAAAAAAGTGACTCCATTTAGGAAACTACACCCCTTGAAGAATCCATCTAGGGGTGTAGTGAGCATTTTGAACCCACAGGGGTTTCATAGATTTTATTAGAATTGGGCAGTGAAGATAAAAAAAAAACATTTTTTTCCAATAAGACGTAGCTTTAGCTCAAAATTTTTCATTTTCTCAACAAATAAAGGAATAAAAGAACCCCAACATTTGTAAAGCAACTTCTCTGGAGTACGTCAATACCCAATTTGTGGTCATAAACGGCTGTTTGGGCATACGGCAAGGATCAGAAGAGAAGGAGTGCCATTTGGCTTTTGGAGCACAGATTTTGCTGGATTCTTTTCTTGACACCATGTCACTTTTGCAAAGCTCCTAAGGTACCAGTACAGTGGAAACTCCCCAAAAGTGACTCGATTCACGAAACTACACCCCTTGAGGAATTCATCTAGGGGTGTAGTGAGCATTTTGACCCCACAGGTGTTTCATAGATTTTATTAGAATTGGGCAGTGAAAATAAAAAAAATCCTTTTTCTTCAATAAGACGTAGTTTTAGCTGAAAATGTTTCATATTCTCAACAAATAAATGAAAAAAAGCACCCCAACACTTGTAAAGCAAGTTCTCCTGTGTACGGCAATACCACATATGTGGTCATAAACTGCTGTTTGGGCACAGAGTAGGGCTCAGAAGGGAAGGAGTGCCATTTGGCTTTTGGAGTACAGATTTTGCTGGATTGGTTTCTGGGCGCTATGTCGCATTTTCAAAGTCCCTGTGGGACCAAAACAGTGGAAACCCCCCAGAAGTGACCCCATTTTGGAAACTACACCCCTCAAGGTATTCACCTAGGGCTGTAGTGAGCATATTAACCCCACAGATGATTGGCAGAAATTGGTGTGCACTCGATATTGCAGAGTGAAAATGTTTTTTCAATAGATATGCCAATATGTGGCGCCCAGCTTGTGCCACTGGAGATACACACCCCAAAAATTGTTAAAAGGGTTCTCCCGGGTATGGCGATGCCATATATGTGGAAGTAAACTGCTGTTTGGGCACACTGTAGGGTTCAGAAGGGAGGTAGCGCCATTTGGCTTTTGGAGCGTGGATTTTGCTTGTAGTAGTTTTGTTTGGAGTCTTACTGGTGTTTCCGTTTATAATGTCGGGGTACATGTAAGGCGGGCGGAGTATATAAGGGGCATAGTCAGGTGGTATAGTGGGGTAAAAAAAACCAATAAAATAATCCATAGATGTGTGTTATGCTGTGACACAATCCTTTCTGCACAGGCCGGTGTCGCACTAATAAATGGTCTTTACTTATTCCCCTTTTGGTCCACACTCGGCACCTTTGAAGTTTGGGGAATTTTGCTGGGAAAGTGTTGTCCTGGTATAATACGGGCAACGTCGCTTCCAGCAGATATGTTCCTGGTTCCCTAATTTTAGGGGCCTTGATAATTCGCCACTTGAAACAGAAGAAATGTTCCCCTCGAGCCGGCACAACTACATATTTTTCTTTCCTGATTTATTGGTGCCTTGACTAATTTTATTTTTTCATAGACGTAGTGGTATGACGGATGGTTTGTTGCGGGACGGGCTGTAGTTTTTATTGGTACCATTTAGGGGTACATGCGACATTTTGATCACCTGTTATCCTTTTTTTTTTGGGAGGCCAGGTGACCAAAAAACAGCAATTCTGCCATATTTTTTTAGTTTTTTTTATACAGCGTTCACCACGCATTATAAATTACATGTTACTTTTATTCTGCAGGTCAGTCCGATTCCGGAGATACCTAATTTATAGCACTTTTTATGTTTTACAACTTTTTGCACAATAAAATAACTTTTGTAAAGAGAATGGATTTTTTCTGTCGCTATGTTGTGAGAGCCATAACGGTTTTAATTTTTCGTCGACGGAGCTGTATGAGGGCTTATTTTTAGCGAGACGAGTTATAGTTTTTATAGGCACCATTTTTAGGTACATGCGACTTATTGATCACTTTTTATTAAAATTTTTGGAAGACAAAGTGACCAAAAAATAGCAATTATGTCAGTATTTTTTAGTTTTTTTTTTTACGGCGTTCACTGTGCGGAATAAATAACATAATAATTTTATAGTTCAGGTTGTTACGGTCGCAGCGATACCAAATATGTATGGCTTTATTATTTTTTTCAATAATAAATGACTTGATAAAGGAAAAAGGGCGATTGTGTTTTGTGTTATTATTTGAAACTTTTATTGTATGTTTTACAACTTTTTTATTTTTACTTTTTTTACACTTTTTTTTACACTTTTCTTTAGTCCCACTAGGGGACTTGAAGGTCCAACTGTTTGTTTGATGTTCTAATACATTGCACTACCTATGTAGTGCAATGTATTAGAACTGTCAGTTGTTCACTGACAGCAAGCCGATCAGGCTCCGCCTCCGGGCGGGGCCTAATCGGCTAACGTAATGGCAGATAGGAAGCCATTGTTAGGCATCCTGTTGCCATGGTAGCAGTCGCCAGCCTTGCCATCGCATGGCAAGGCTGCCGATTGCATACAAACCACTTTGATGCAGCGATTGCATTGAATCGCTGCATTGAAGGTGTTAATGGCAGGAATCGGAGCTAGCTCCGGTTGTTGCCGATAGATCGGGGTGTCCGCTGTAACATACAGCGGACACCCACTGCTGATGACGCCGGCTCAGCTTCTGAGCCGGAAGCTGAGCCGGCGCCATCTTGCCGATGGTACCGGAAGCCTCCTGGGCCCCACCGACGACGGGGCATAGGAGGATTCCGTTACAGGCTGATCGAGAGGTAAGCATTAGCCCTCCGATCGCCTTTGCAGCCACCGGCAACCCAGCGATCACGTTGCTGGGGTGCCGATGGCTATAAACTCCTCACATGCTGCGATCTCTATTGAACGCAGCATGTGAGGGGTTAATCGGTCGGATCGGAGGCTAGCTCCGGTCCTGGCCGATACCTTAGGGTGCCAGCTGTAACATACAGCTGTCACCCGGCGGTGATGTCGCTGGCTCAGCTCCTGAGCCAGCTTCATCTCCATCACGTACAGTTACGTGGAGATGCGCGAAAAGGCCATCTCCCATCACGTAACTGTACGTGAAATGGCGCGAAGGGGTTAATAAAGGCACATTGCTAAGCGTCGGAAGGAGTGGTGTAAAGCGGGCTGCTACTGGACACTGGAGCATATGTTCTGTGTAGTGATGAATCGCGCGTCTCTATCTGGCAGTGATGGACGAGTCAGGATTGGCGAATGCCAGGAGAACGTTACTTGCCTGAATTCATTGAGCCAAATGTAAAGTTTGGTGGAGAAGAGATATTCCTATGGGGTGATTTTTTCAGGGGTTAGCCTATGCCCTTGGTTTGAGCATACCAAGACATTTTGGACAAATGCTTCCAACTTTGTGGGAACAGTTTGGGTAAGGCCCTTTTCTGTTCCAGCATGACTGTGCCCACAGAGCCATCACCCCCATCGAATACTTTTGGGATGAACTAGGACGGAAATTGTGTCTATATCTTCGCAAATTCTCTTCTGGATGAATGGGCAAAAATTCCTACAGACACTCTCTAAAATCTTGTAGAAAGACTTCCCAGAAGAGTGGAAGTTATTTTAGATACAAAAGCAGGACCAACTCCATATTAATGCATATGGATTTAAATGGGATGTCATAAAATCTCCTCTAGATCTAATGTGCAGGTATCCCAATACTTTTGTCCATATAGTTTGTTTGTGTAACCTATAAAAATGAACTATCAGCTCTCCTTATATGTCTGTTTTAGTAAATACTTTTATTCCACATGTAATAACTATGTTGGAAGATCTTTTCTTAGAACTCTGCTTTATGCTGTTCTTCTGTTAGTCCTCCTGGAAACGTATGAATAAATTGACAATTGCACATTACCGTTTCCCTTGTCCGTAAGTTGTGTTCCTAAACAATCTGAGACTGTCGGCACTGATGGGAATGTGCTAGGGCATTTAGGGACACAGAAGAGCTGACAGGTCCACTTTAATGTTAGTGGGACATAGTAGTTACCGTTGTCATTCATTGTTAGAATTTGTTCGTTATAAATTGTTGGTAAAATGTTAAGTCACTAATTGTCTTGTATTTGTATTCAAACTTATAGACCCTGGAGTCTTACATTCAAGGCCTAAGAATTATGTAGTTGAAGAACAACTTCCATTAAAAAGACATGAACAAGCAGTGGGATCTCCAATAACAAGAAATGGGAACTGGATTTAAATCTGTGGTGACCCTTCTAGCATTGATTGGAAAAAGTGTTTTCTATTATTCCAAATGTAACTAGTGTATTTCTTTAAAATATATTGCCATTTACTTTATATTTGAGACCTACTACTTGTTTGTTACTGAAAAAGATTGATACAAATTAAAGTGAGATATGTTATTGATTTCCTGTAGTTTATTCATGCATTTAAAGTAGCATAAAACTGATACATTTATTTCTAAAATCATGCCTGGATCAATAATGATTCTACACGAGGGTGTAGCCTGACTGCTAATGTCATCGGCCGCATAGTGTTAGAGCTTTGTTCTCTTTCGTCTTCTATAAGCGTCTCAAGTCATCTTTCCGGTCTTAGGAGGTCCAGATCTAATACTTGCCTCATCATAGCTCGGGACAGACCCACAAAACACAGGGTTTTTTTTGTCAGCGGCCCCTCGCGCTCCACTACAGCTTCGCAGGTACAATGCTCACCGCCTGTACTCTCCCCGGCATCCATCAGTGATAGAGCATCCGAACGGTCTGGCGCAGAATACGGAGGTGATGCTGCTGATTTACCAAAAAAGACTATGCAAATACTATTGACTTCACTCTGGTCCTTCCTGAAATAGGACTTTAAGTCTATGCTAAGGCAATTCAAACATGATATTTCATGTCTGGGAGAGCGCACGGCGAATATGTAATTTAACATGGCGGAGTATGCGTTGTCCCATAATAATTTGAAATCTAAAAACCTTCATTCCTCATTTCCACTTCCAAGTTTTTTGGGTTTTTTTAAGTAAAGGATGCCTTTCTACAACAACTGAGGCACAAAGAACTGTAGGGACATTTAATCTGCCGCGACACTTGCCAGTACAAAGACTTTCTGGGACAATGATGCTGCCTATAAATGGGGATATCCTGTGAAGTTAATTGTTCACAGGGCTAAGGTTTCTTATATCTGTCATACTCTGGAACAAGCTACAGACCTGCGTAAATTTTACCTGCTACCAGGGAATGCTACTTTTCTTCATTCAAATGCTACTACTCACTTCAAGATTGATCTAGAATGGTCTACAGTCTGATCGTACTAGCACAACAGTCTGGAGACTGATGGAGGTATTCGTGGACATCACTACTTGTTAGAGACTGACACTTTCTCACGGCTTTCTTCTTACCTACTCTTGAGAGTTATATTTGTCATTGCACGTAGGCCTTTGCATAGTTACTGATTAGTCTGTTACTATTGGTTACTGGTTTACATTATATTTTTTTTAAAACCGTTTTATGAAATTTTTTAACATATATATTGACAGAGGCATAACAATATATCTGGGGACACACGCCCTTCATTACAAAACATTCAACTCGATGTGCATTTTTTCAAGGCTCTCAAGACCATATAATAAACATGTCAGACTATGCTAGTCAGATATAACAAAAAGAAACATTAAAAGACTTTGCAGTCTAAGTCAATAGTGCCCTCTTCATCCCCACTATAAGGCTGGGTTCACACGACCATGTTACGTCCGTAATGTACGGAACGTATTTCGGTCGCAAGACCCGGACCGAACACAGTGCAGGGAGCCGGGCTCCTAGCATCATAGTGATGTCCGACGCTAGGAGTCCCTGCCTCTGCGTGGAACTACTGTCCCGTACTGTAATCATGATTACAGTACGGGACAGTTGTCCTGCAGCGAGGCAGGGACTCCTAGCATCGGACATCACTATGATGCTAGGAGCCCGGCTCCCTGCACTGTGTTTGGTCCGGGTCTTCCGGCCGAAATACGTTCCGTACATTACGGACGTAACATGGTTGTGTGAACCCAGCCTAAACCTCGCGATTCCTGTTCCAGAAAAACTCTTTTTCAGCCCTTTCCCCCCATCTTATTCTAGTCCACTTTTTCAATCCGCCCCAAAGAACCCTTTAGATTTTCCAAAAGATATCACTTTGTCAAGATTAGACTTTGGGTAGCGAGACAGTCAGTCTGGCTTGAGTGTTGTAGATGGCAGATTGAATGCATATATTGCTTTGTGCATTAGTCGAAAGTGCATGTCTCTCCATTTATCATTGACTGCTCTCCTTACCATTTTCCAACCCCTAATTATCTTATCTTCCAAGTCTGGGTCCTCTAACTGGCGTGCCCACGCCTGGAAAAATTGTGCAGGTGGTTTAGCAAGTAAGTGTTCTCGGTCTCCCATATATTATAGATATGGACAAACCGGATGTACTGGAAAAAGCATTTTGTCAATTTTATTTGGCTGAAATGCACTTCAAACATCTCTCAACTCATCCGTAATGTATTTTTTATTTGAGCAAATGGAATAGCCTGAAAGGGGTGTAATTGTATTTTGTTATTAATTCCTCCCTATTATACCACCAAGGCTTTGATTTCATGTAGAAGGTGTGCTATTTAATTGATACCTTTATCATGCCACTCGCTGAACAATTTGTTTTTCCTTGGGGAAAGGCTGGAAAAGACCAAAGTGGTAAATGTTTCAATATTCCTATTGTCAGTTTGAAGTGTTTACGAACTGATCTCCATGATAAAAGTGTCTCTTCATATCAATGTTTTTTTAAATGTGGGGAGGCAATTGTCCGACTTTCTAATGTAAAAGAGCAGTCAGATCCCAAGGATCCGCAAATTTATTTTCGAACTCCTAGTCAGAATAAAAACGACTTTGTTTTACCCAATCAAATATGTGTCTTGCATTGCAAGCTAAATTTTAACCTCGTATGGTTGGCACAGCTATTCCCCCATTATCTTTTGGTCGCCATCATCTTATGTAAATGAATGGGAGGACGTCTTCCCTGCGACAGAAAATGTGTCACCATCTCATCAAGTTTCATTACATCTGAATGCTTCAATAGCAGGGGCAATGTCTGTAAGGGATAAAATAGCCAGGAGACACTCGTCGTTTTGAGAAGATGATTTCTTCCCAATAGGGATAGTGGCAAATTGTTCCATCTAGCCAGCTACTGCTGCATCTTTTGAATTAAGGGGTGGTAATTTAACCTATATAACGAGTCAGAAGTGTGACCCACTCTGATAACTAAATATTTTATCGATAGTTGTGCCAAGGGAATGCATTGAATATTATCTCGCCTCTCCCGGGTTGCGGTAGTGTGACCTAATTTCAAAATGTCACATTTTCCAACCAGTAAAACCAGAGAATCTACCAAATCCCTCAATCATCGCCAGCACCCCCTGACAAGTCTCTGTCAGGATGTGCCATAAAAATAACTTTATCATTAAATAAAGCTGTATGCAGCTGAGTAGGTGGCCTTCCTTCGCCTATATCTATTCCCTGAAAAACCCCTCCTAAGTTAAGGAACTCTCGCTAATGGCTCTAAAGCTAAATTAACCCCTTCAGGACCCAGCCTGTTTTGGCCTTCCGGATACAGCCGATTTTTTCAAATCGGACGTGTTACTTTGGTAATAACATTGGAATGCTTTTTACCTATCCAAGCGAATTCTGAGATTGTTTTCTCGTGACATGTTGTACTTTGTTAGTAAAAAAATTTGGTCGATAATTTCGGTGTTTATTTCTAAAAAAAACACCAAAATGTAGAAAAAATTTGCAAAAATTAGCATTTTTCTAAATTTAAATTTATCTGCTTGTAAAACAGATAGTAATACCATGCAAAATAGTTACTAGTTAACGTTTCCCATGTGTCTACTTTATGTTTGCATCGTTATTTGAACGTTCTTTTATTTTTCTAGGATGTTACAAGGCTTAGAATTTTAGCAGTAATTTCTCATATTTTAAAGAAAATTTCAAAAGGCCATTTTTTCAGGGACCAGTTCAGTTCTGAAGTGGCTTTGAGGGCCTTATATATTAGAAAATCCCCAGAAGTCACCCTATTTTGAAAACTGCACCCCTCAAAGTATTCGAATCAGCATTCACAAAGTGTTTTAACCCTTTAGGCGTTTCACAGGAATTAAAGCAAAGTAGAGGTGAAATTTACTAATTATATTTTTTTTGTCGGAATTCATTTCTAATACATGTTTTTTTTGTAACACAGAAGGTTTTACCTGAGAAATTCAACTCCATATTTTATTGCCCAGATTCCTCAGTTTTTATAAATATTCCACTTGTGGCCCCAGTGCACTAATGGACTGACACACAGCCCTCAGAAGCAAAGGAGCACCCAGTGGATTTTGGGCCTCCTTTTTAAAAAAATATATATTTTAGACACTTTGTCAGGTTTGAAGAGGTCTTGTGGTGCCAAAACAATGGAAACACCCCAAAAGTGACCCCATTTTGGAAACTAAACCTCTCAAGGAATTTATCTTGGCGTATAGTTAGCATTTTGACAACACAAGTTTTTCGCTCAATATATTGGAATTAGTCTGTAAAAATTAAAATCTACTGTTTTTCTGAAAAAACATAGACATTTTTAATATTTACAAGGAATAACGAAGAAAATGCACCCCAAAATTTGTAAAAAATGTCTCCCGATTACAGCAATACCCCATATGTGGTAATAAACTGCTGATTGGACCCACAGCAGGGCTCAGAAGGAAAGGAGCGCCATTTGGATTTTGGAGCATGGATTTTGCTGGATTGGTTTTCAGTGCCATGTCGCGTTTGCAATGACCTGGAGGGACCAAAACACGGGAAACCCCCCAAAAGTGACCCCATTTTGGAGACACCCCTCAAGGAATTTTTCTAGGGGTATAGTGAGCATTTAGACCCCACAGGTCTTTTGCAGAATTTATTAGAATTAGGCCGCGAAAATGAATATCACAATTTTTTTCCACTAAAATTTCACATTTTCTCATTTTCACAAGGGATAAAGGAGAAAAAAACCAAACAATTTTTGTAAAGCAATTTCTCCTGAGTACGGAAATACCCCACATGGGGTCATATATTTTTTTTATTAGAAATGAATTAACCCTTTCAGAACTGATCCATCTTGCTTTCTTATTTTCGTTATTCACTACCCACGTTCTTAGAGCCATAACTTTATTCTTTTCCCGTCAATAGAGTGGTGTGAGGGCTTATTTTTTATGGGAGGACCTATAGTTTCTATTGACACAATTTAAAGTGCCATAAAATGTACTGGGAAACTGAAAAACAATTATTTGCGGGCTGATATAGGAAAAAAATCTGATTATGATTTTGGGGTTTTCGTTTTTACAGCTTTCGCCGTGCGGTAAAAACGAAAACTTTACTTTTATTCTGCGGCTCAATACAATTACGGTGATACCAAATTTATATTGTTTTTTTTTAATATATATTATACTACTTTTACAAAGAAAAATCTAATTGTTAAAATAAACATTGTTTTGTTTCACCACATTCTGAGAGCCGTAACACTTTTATTTTTCGGTTGATTGAGCAGTGGGAGGTATTATTTTGTGGGAGACGAGCTGTAGTTTTTATTGGTACCTTTTTTTTGGTACATAAAAAGTGATCCAAAAGTTGTATTTCATTTTTTTTTTAGAGCTAAAATGACAAACAGCGATTTTGGCAGTTTAAATTATTTAAGTTTTTTACGGTGTTCACCGTGCGAGTTAAATAATGGTATATTGTAATAGTTCGGCCTTTTACGGACGTAGCGATACCAATTTTGTTTATTTTTTTTACATTACTTTAGAAGAAAAATGGGAAAAGTATTTTTTTTTTTACTTTAAAAATTTTTCTTTCTCACTACTAATAACTTTAATTCTTCTACACATTTTATTAGTCCCCTTAGGGGACTTCAACCAGCAATCATTGGATCACTGGTACAATATACTGCTTCTGTAACCGCACGATCACTGTTCCTGTCCGTTAGTCCTGGGTGTCAGCTGTAATGCACAGCTGACACACGCAGCGTATGGAGCGGGCTCAGCACGTGAGCCCGCTCCATACATCAACCCCCGCACTATGACGTGCTATTAAGCCATAGTGCGCAAAGGGGTTAATGCATAGCGGATGGTGTGAAAATTGCAATTTTCCGCTGATATGCCATTTTAGTGCATAATATGTTGTGCCCAGTTTGTGCCACTGAAGACAAATACCTCATAAAACGTTCTCTCGGGTATGGCGATGCCATATATGTGGGCGCAAACTGCTGTTTGGGCACGCTGCTGGGCTCAGAAGGGAGGGACGCTATTTTGCTTTTGGAGTGCAGATTTTGCTTGGTGGTAGTTCTGTTTTGCTGGTATTTAAATTTATAATGTGGGGGCATAGGTAATATGTGTGCAGTACATCAGGGCATAATGAGAGGCTATAATAATGCGGTAAATAAATAATAATTCATAGATATCTGGCCAGTGTTGCACTGATAAATGGCGCCCGATCTTATCCGCTTTTTGAACCCTCTGAACATTTTGCAGCTCCATATTCTGAGAGCCGGAACTTTTTTATTTTTTCACCACTGGAGCTGTGTGAAGGCTTATTTGTTGCGGGACAATCTGTAGTTTTCATTGGTAACATTTTGGGGTACATGCGTTTTTTTTTTTGATCACTTTTTATTCCATTTTTTTGCAAGCCGGGTGACCAAAAACAAGCAATTCTGACAATGTTTTTTAGTTTATTTTTTGCAGCGTTCACCGTCTGCTATAAATGACCATTTTACTTTATTTTGCGGGACGGTACGATTACGGCGATACCATATGTATATAGGTTTTTTTTAAGTTTTGCAGTGTTTGCGCAATAAAATCACTTTTTTATAAAATAATTTATTTTCTGTGTCACCATATTCTGAGAGCTGTAAGTTTTTTATTTTTTAGTAAAAAAAAGCTGTGTAAGGGCTTGTTTTTTGCGGGACGGGTTGTAGTTTTTATCGGAGCTATTTTTGGGTACTTGCGACTTTTTGATCACTTTTTATTCACTTTTTTGGGAGGGGTGGTGACCAAAAAATAGCGATCCTGGTGTAGTTTTTTATTGATTTTTTTTTTTTGGGGTGTTCATCGTGCGGGAAAAATAACATTCTAGTTTGGGTTGTTACGAACGCGGCGATACCAAATATGTGTACTTTTTTTAATGTGTTAATTTTTTTCCTATAATGAAAGTCTTATAGGAAAAAAAAGCATAATTTGTTTTTATAACTTAACTTTTATTTTTACACTTTTTAAAAAAAAACATTTTTAGTACTTTATTTAAACTTTCTTTACTTGTCCCACTAGGGGACATTTAGACTTGCAGCTTTGATCGCTGCTAGAATACATTACACTACCTACGTAGTGTAATGTGTTCTAACTGTCATTGTGACGTGACAGTCACACTGACAGGAAGCCTCGGAGGACCGGCCGGAGTCTGCTTCTCCAAGGCTTCCGTACATGGCAACCCGGAGGTCATTGTCTGGCCTCCGATTGACACGACAAGCATCGGCAGCCGCCACAATCACTTCGTAGGGGCTGCGGATGTGCTTCAAACCCCTTAAATGCGGCGAATGCAATCTGTCGCTGCATTTATGGGGTTAATTGCCAAAATCTGCGGCGATGGTCCGCTGACCGGCAAGACTGGAGTGTCAGCTGTCGGGGACAGCTGACCTCCCGGTTTCCGGACACTGTCCGTTAAGACAGTGTACGCCGGGAACTACTCAGCAACTGTACGTCCTGATGTGGGAAGCAAGCCCTCTGCAGGACATACAGTTGCGGCGCAGCGCGTGAAGAGGTTAAAGAGCAGTAGTGAAAGCGGACATCCCTGTCTCATTCCCTTGTACAGTGGAAATGTTGCAGAACGAAAACCTGCTGTATATGTTCTGGAGATTTGGTTTCGTTATAAAACCTCAAGAATGCTACGGAAACACTCCTGAATACCTATTGAATCCAATACCCGCTAGCCACCCCCATCGCATGCTATCAAAAACTATTTGGACATCGAGGGTGACCAGGGAATGGTTTAATCACTTTACTACACCACTTTCCACAACATCCACAGCCAACAAGACCTATCTTATGTTTGTTACTGCAGAGTGTCCTTCCACAAATCACAAGTGCGCCAGTGTCACTAAATCTAGAAGAAGTTTGGCTAATCTACTAGCCAAGAGTTTTGATATAAATTCAATATCCTGATTTTTCAGGGCTATGGGGTGGTATGAAACCAGATCATTATCCCTTTTTCCTTCCTTCGGCAATAGTTTAATATATGCCACGTTAGCATTAGGCAAGAGTGATTTACCTGCCAGCAATTTATTTCACAAGCACTACAGGGTTGTTGTGATTTGAACTTGTAATGCCTTGTTAAAATTCCCAGAAGAAACCGTCTGGTCCCAGAGATTTGCCATTAGGCAAAGTCTTGATTACAGTCTGTATCTCTTCTGGTAGTGACTTGCGCATTTAATGAAGCTAGACCCTCTGCTGTGAGTGTGGGATGGTTACTTAAAAAAATCCCCATCCCCCTCAAAATCACTATAGAAGGCTGCGTAGTATTTCTGTAGTATCTTGTTAAGGCTGGGTTCACACAACCTATTTTCAGGCGTAAACGAGGCGTATTATGCCTCGATTTACACCTGAAAATACGGCTCCAATACGTCGGCAAACATCTGCCCATTCATTTGAATAGGTTTGCTGACGTACTGTGCCGACGACCTGTAATTTACGCGTCGTCGTTTGACAGCTGTCAAACGACGACGCGTAAAATTACTGCCTCGTCAAAGAAGTGCAGGACACTTTGGACGTAATTTGAGCCGTTTTTCATTGAATTCAATGAAGAACAGTTCTAAATTACATCCATCAATGACGCCTCGCAAAATGCGAGTAGGAGCAATTACGTCTGAAATGACGGAGCTGTTTTCTCCTGAAAACAGCTCTGTGATTTCAGCCATAATGGTAGTTAACGTGTGCACATACCCTAATTGTTTTAGGGTCGGATGTATGTATTCCGGCCTTATCACTCGTTTTAGAAATCAAATTAAAAGGTTGTCTTCCCTTCGCTAAGTTCGCCAATAATTTTCTTGCCTTGTCCCCGAATTTATAGAAATCCATCTCTAGCTGCGAATGTATAAAAAGTTCTCTCCGTTCAGCCCACACGTCAAAGTCCCTTTTGGAGGAGACCCACATCTCTTTGTTATGTTTATGTTAAGTCTGCTTCAGAAGGAAGTTGGTACATGCCCGTCCAAGAGTTTTACTTGTTCTAGCATGTTGATCCTGAGCAAACTTTTGAAGTGCCTGTACATGAGAACAATCTACCTCGCAATACTGCCTTTGCAGTTTCTCAGAATAGTTGTGGATTGTTCATTATCTTGCATGAATTCCGTCCACCATCCGCAGAGCAATAAAACAAAGTTTTCATCTTTTAACCCATTAGTGACCAGCCTATTTTAGGCCCTAATGACCAAGCTATTTTTTTCGTTTTTCTATAGTCGCATTCAAAGAGCTATAACTTTTTTATTTTTCCATCGACATAGCTGTATGAGGACTTGTTTTTTTGCGGGATTAGTTGTACTTTTTAATGGCACCATTTTAGGGTACATATAATTTTGTGATTAACTTTAATTAACTTTTTTTGGGGGTATTAGAAAAAAACCCGGAAATTCCACGATTGTTCTATGCGTTTTAAATTGACGCCGTTCACTGTGTGGCGTAAATAACACATTACCTTTATTCTATGGGTCGGTACGTTTATGACGATACCACATATGAAGAGGTTTATGTTTTATGACTTTTGCACAATAAAAACACTTTTGAATAAAATTATATGTTTTTGCATTGTCGCTTTCCAAGAGCCGTAATTTTTTTTTTTTCCGTCAATGTTGTGACTTTTTGGGCTTTTTTTTAGCGGGGCGAGACGTAGTTTTGATGGGTACTTTTTTGGGGTACATGGGACTTATTGGTTCATTTTTATTATGACTTTTTTGAGGGGCAATGGAAAAAAATAACAATTTCGCCATTGTTTTTTGCGGGCTTTTTTTTACGGTGTTCACATTGCGGTTTAAATTACATATTAACTTACCATATATGTGTACTTTTATTTATTTTTTACACTTTTACTAAATAAAACCACTTTTTATGGACAAAAATGGTTTTATTTTTTTACTGTAATTTTTATTAATAAGCTTTATTTCACATTTATTACTTATTTTATTGGTCCCACTAGGGGACTTTACTATGCGATCTTCAGATCGCTGCTATAATGCTTTGGTATACTTTGTATACCATAGCATTATTGCCGGTCAGTGTAATTCTGGCACGTCCTAATAGGCATGTGCCCATGGCAGACCTGGGGGCCTTTATCAGGCCCCCGGCTGCCATGACACCCCATCGGAGATCCGCAATTGCATTTGCGGGCCGCCAATGGGTGACAGAGCCCTCTGTAAACAAGTTAAATGCTGCGGTCGATATTGACTGTGGCATTTAACGGGTTAAACGGCCGCGATCTAAGTAAACTTCGATCACGCGCGTTGGAGCAGGAGTCCGGCTGTCATCAGACAGCAGAGCCCCGGCTCCAGCCTGCACGGGACACCCGTGCAGGACTTAGACTGGGCCGCCGTGAAAACGCAGCGGCCTAGCCTAAGGCCCCTTAGTGACTGCCGTGAAAAGGCGTATTGGTGGTCACTAAGGGGGTAATATAAAACATGCTGATTGCTTTAGTATAGGTATACTATGTGTATAAATGCATGTCTGCCTAACTATGTGTTGCACAATATTGTGCAGCACAATATAATAAGCGTTTTGTTTTTTTTTGTTGTTTTTTTACACACATTACATGTATTTGGTGGGTGATCACTACTAGATTTGTCTTTTTGGTTACAATATAATAACAGTATTTAATTAGAGACCAGAGCATGCTTTAGCCATGCCCCAGAAGGAGCTGGACAAGGGGAAACCCAGGGTCGGGCAGGAGGGGCTTGGTGTGTAACGTGGAGATTTTATATATTTATAAGCGCTTTTTATTCTGTCACTTTGTGAGTAAATGAAATAAAGTACCAAAAGATTTTATCAAACGCTGCAGTCTGTGCTATGTTTGTCTGCTTTTATCCTTTCAGAACCATTTTATGTGAAGGCTGGGAGACAATGCAGTAGAAAAACCAAGTGTGTTCTCATACTTCATCTACCACATCTAACCTCCTTGATATTGGGGATAGTGAGGAACTTTTCCCGGAGTCAGTGTGTTGAATTTTTATCCAGACTATACAGTGTGTAGCCCGATTGCACATAATTTTTATATATGTATTTCTGAGTGTATTGCTGGACTTTATTCACTGCAATTGGGTGCTCCACTGAATACAGATTAGTGCAAACCTATATGTCAATACAATATACAGCGCCTCCAAGAACAGAGATTTCCCCTGGGACAATTCAGAGAGGTACATGGAACCTTTTGAGGAGTGGGAAGAAATCATACGGGGAAGACATTCATCCTCCTGAACTGAGCAGGGCAAGGTGGCGTCTACGTCCCGGGCCACCACACCACCACATACTGATAAGATGCCTCTGGAGACCTCAGTCAGGCTTTTCAAGAGGAACGGAACCCAGCTGGGTTTGACTATAGGAGGTTGGCAATTGAAGTAGCAAGGCAGCTGGCACCTGATATTACCAGTACACTTGAAGTCACGGTTGAAGCCACGCTTAACAGACTACAGAAGGAAGTCACACAACATGGTGGATGGCTTGATGACGTAGAACAGAGGCAATCTAATGTAGAAAATGCAGTAACATCTCTTCAGAAGCAGGTGGGGGAATGGCTCCACATGAATAAAACATTGACAAACTGAATAGAAGAACTGAAAAACAGATCTAGGCGCAGCAACTTGAGACATATAGGTGTACCAGAAGCTGTTCAACAGAAAGACCTCAAACAGCTCTGTGAGGTGGACTTTACCGAAGCCATGGGACTCTCTCACAAAAAGAAGGTAGAAAGAGTTCATTGTGTTGGACCACCTCCTGAAAGCAATAACCGACAACAAGGGGGAAGAGCAGATCGCTCAAGACAAATAATAATGAAATACCTTGTTTACACATATTAAGAGGACATTTTAAGAGCTCATCGCAACCGAAAAGAACCATTTACGATAGGTGGATTTAAAGTCCTACTCTTTGGCGATTACTCTGCGGTAGTGACCTGTAGAAGACTGGCGTTCAGCAAAGTATGCACCCTGTTATATACAGTAGAAACGTACATTTTCAACTACTTTATCCAGTCGCGCTAAGAGTGCACAGCACAGATGGCTTCTTTAACCCCTTAGTGACCAGCCCATTTTAGGCCCTAATGACCAAGCTATTTTATTCGTTTTTCTATAGTCGCATTCAAAGAGCTATAACGTTTTTATTTTTTCGTCTACATAGCTGTATGAGGACTTGTTTTTTGCGGGATTAGTTGTGCTTTTTAATAGCACCATTTTTGGGTACATATAATTTTTATATTAACTTTTATGAACCTTTTTGGGGGGGGTTATAAAAAAAAACTGAAATTCCGCCATTGTTCTATGCGTTTTTAAATTGACGCCGTTCACTGTGCGACGTAAATAACATGTTACCTTTATTCTATGGGTCGGTACGATTACGGCGATACCACATATGTAGAGGTTTTTTTTATGTTTTACGACTTTTGCACAATAAAAACACTTTTGCACTAAAATTATTTGCTTTTGCATCGTCGCTTTCCAAGAGCCGTAATTTTTTTATTTTTGAATCAATGTAGTGATTTTTTGGGCTTGTTTTCTGCGGGCCAAGACGTAGTTTTGAATGGTACTGTTTTGGGGTACATGGGACTTATTGATTCATTTTTATTATGACTTTTTGGGGGGGCAATGGAAAAAAATAGCAATTTCGCCATTTTTTTTTGCGTTTTTTTTTACGGTGTTCACTTTGCGGTTTAAATTACATATTAACTTTATTAATGGAGTCATTACGGTCGCGGCGATACCACATATGTGTACTTTTTTTTTTTTTTTACACTTTTACTAAATAAAACCACTTTTTATGGAAAAAAATGGTTTTATTTATTTTTTTACTGTACTTTTTATTAATAATCTTTATTTCACTTTGATGACTTATTTTATTAGTCCCACTAGGGGACTTTACTGTGCGATCTTCAGATCGCTGCTATAATGCTCTGGTATACTTCGTATACCAGAGCATTATTGCCTGTCAGTGTAAATCTGACAGGCAATCTGTTAGGACGTGCCTCCGGCGCGTCCTAACAGGAATATGTCCAGGGCAGACCTGGGGGCTTTTATCAAGCCCCCGGCTGCCATGACACCCCATCGGAGACCCGCGATTTCATTCGCGGGCCGCCGATGGGTGACAGAGGGAGCTCACTCCCTCTGTAAACAAAGTTAAATGCCGCGGTCGCTATTGACGGCGGCATTTAACGGGTTAAACGGCCGCGATCGAAGTAAACTTCGATCGCGGGCGTTGGAGCAGGAGCTCAGCTGTCATCAGACAGCAGAGCCCCGGCTCCTGCCTGCACGGGAGACCCGTGCAGGACTTAGACTAGGCTGACGTGAAAAGGCGTCAGCCTAGCCTAAAGCCCATTAGTGACCGACGTAAAAAGGCGTATTAGTGGTCACTAAGGGGTTAAAACATCACAAGAACCAGCGGAGACTGCTTTCTTCAGTATGGATCCAGCAATTCAGAACCTATCATACAAGTCGTCTTGCTCTCCCGCCTCCAAACGGAGATCCCCAAGTCAACATGACTAGACAGAAGCACCATCAAGAAGTCCAGTGATATATTGCAAGTGTTTACTATTTTGAACAACTGTATAGTTTAACCAACTGTGACCAGCCTATTTTAGGCCCTAATGACCAACCTATTTGTTTTTATTTTTCTATAGTCGCATTCAAAGAGCTATAACTTTTTTATTTTTCCATCGACAAAGCTGTATGAGGACTTGTTTTTTGCGGAATTAGTTGTACTTTTAATTGCACCATTTTGAGGTACATTCAATTTTTTGCTTAACTTTTATAAACTTTTTTTGGGGGGGAATACAAAAAAACATTGAACTTCCACCATTGTTATATGCATTTTAAATTGTGCGCCATAAACAACACATTACCTTTATTCTATGGGTCGTTACGATTGCGATGATACCACATATATATGTGTATATGTATATATATATATATATATATATATATATATATATATAGGTTCTTTATGTTTTACAACTTTTGCACAATAAAAACACTTTTGAACTAAAATGTATTTGTTTTTGCATCGTCGCATTCCAAGAGCCGTAATTTTTTTTCTTTTTCTGTCAATGTAGTGATTGTTTTTTTGCGGGACGAGACGTAGTTTTGATTGGTACTGTTTTGGGGTACATGGAACTTATTAATTAACTTTTATTATGACTTTATGGGGGGGCAATGGAAAAAAATAGCAATTTCGTCATTGTTTTTTGCATTTCTTTTTTACGGTGTTCACCTTGCGGTTTAAAGGGAAGGTGTCGCGAAAAATTTTTCTTTTATACAAATTTGCTTTTTAGTATATTATTAAAATAAATTGTATTTATTTGTGTTTTTGTGTTGTACTTTTTTGTTACTTTTACTTCACTATGGGGGCTGCCATTTTTTTTTTCATCTCTATGTGTCGGAGGAGTGGGATCGGAGGCAGCAGCGGTGGCAGGAGCAGGTAATTTATGTTTGTGTATGTGATGTGTGTATTATGTTCGTATTATACTGTCTGATTACCACTGTATCTAATCCTCCTACACTGTGTGCCACCATTTTCTGATCGAATGCACAGTGTAGGAGGATTAGAAGATTCAACCACCTTCTTCCCCTGGCACTAGCCAGGATAAGGGAGGGGGGATTGTGTGAGCTCACTAGAGCGTGTGTGTCTACACCAAATTTGCAGCATAAAGCAATGAGGTTGCTTTACCACATTGCAATGCTGCAATTTTGGGACCAGCACATGGAAATGTTATAAATTAGAATCTAATTTATAATATTTCCTGACTTGTGAAAAAAATTAAAAAAATTAAAACAATGTTTAATCACTTAAATACTAACTGTTTAACTGAAAAAAATAATAACAATCCTAGCGACACATTCCCTTTAAATTACATATTAACGTTATTGTTTGCGTCATTACGGTTGCAGCGATACCATATATGTGTACTTTTTTTTTTTTTTTTTTTACACTTTTACTAAATAAAACCACTTTTTATGGAAAAAAATTGATTTATTATTTTACTGTAATTTTTATTAATTTATATTTCACATTACTTATTTTTTTAGTCCCACTAGGGGACTTTACTATGCGATCTTCAGATCGCTGCTATAATGCTTTGGTATACTTCGTATACCGGAGCATTATTGCCTGTGTAAATCTGACAGGCAATCTATTAAGACGTGCCTCTGGCATGTCCTAAAAGGCATATGCCCAGGGCAGACCTGGGGCTTTTAACAGGCCACCGGCTGCCATGACACCCCACCGGAGGCCCGCAATTGCATTTGCGGGCCGCCGCTGGGTGAGTGCGGGAGCTCCCTCCCTCTGTAAACAAGTTAAATGCTGCGGTCGTTATAGACTGCGGCATTTAACGGGTTAAACGGCCGCAAACTAAGTAAACTACGATCGCGGTCGTTGGAGCAAGAGTCCGACTGTCATCACAGCCGAGCCCCGGCCCCAGCCTGCACGGGACACCCGTGTGGGGCTTAGACTGGGCCGCCGTGAAAAGGCAACGACCTAGCCTAAGGCGCCTTAGTGACTGCCTTGAAAAGGTTTATTGGTGGTCACTAAGGGGTTAAAATGCAATATAAAATATTATTTCCTCCACTCTTTTCATTAATAACAGATTATATTGTCAAATCTGAAAATAAAATGAGTGTATAGCAGAAAAAGTCCACTGCAATAAGACATAGTTCACACTTGCTCTACTGCAGACAGATTATAGATTCTTTGAAAATAGATTCATATCAGAAATCCACCATATTGCAATCAATTTATTCTTTGCAATGAGACTTTTCTAAACCCCATAAAACATGGCGAATTAGTTAGCATAAAAGCAATAATAGCCAAGTACTGCACACAATAATAGTCCTGTTCACACTTACTTTCTGTCCACACTGTTATGAATTTTTATCTGAACTATACAGTGTGCACATAATTTTTATAGCTGTATAATATATATATCCGAGGAGGGGAGGAGTTTAGTGCCCAGGGGAGAGAGGAGCTCTGTGTCTCGTGCCCTCACATACCAGCATCAGAACCGTAATTCTACTTATATTCTTTTTAAGTTCCTTTGACCGCGAATGCTTTGCTTAGGTTATGATCAATTAAGTTGTACTAGAAATGGTTTTCTATAATCACCAGGGTTATTCAACTATTTTCTTTAAATATAAGGGAGTTTAAGTCCCCATTCAAACGTTCTCTTTTATGGATAGACATTCTCAAGGCCAAATGTGATAGAGCATGTGTTCAGGAGACGCACATCCTTGGGGAAGACCACAAACGTCCGGTTCATAAATCCTATCCCCTCGTATTCCATGCTAATGCTCTGACTAAAAAGGCAGGAGTCTTTTGATTTAACATTCTGTGGCCTTTACATATGACCTTTACTATTTAGACCTCTGTGGGTGATTTTGCATTGTGGTGTGTACAATAATTGGTCAATTATTTACGCTGGTCATGGTGCATGCTCCCAATAAGGCCAATTCCAAATTTTCCTGAATTTTTTTTAAGAAAGTGACCTCAATAGTTAAAGGAATGCAACAAAATTGAAAAAAGACGGCTTGGCGTTCCTGGCGCTGTACCTCATTAGGATAACAGGATATTGTAATTTTCCGATCTTATTTTCGTTAGTGTCATAATAAAATAATAAGTTCAAAGTAAGATTATAATCCATAGGTTTATTATAGTGTTTAGTACTACAACGCGTTTCAAGATCAGACCAATCTCTTCATCAGGCAAAAAAAAAACAACACATCTAGAATTCCAAGTTAAAAGCGGTGGTTTTATATCTTTAAAAAGACTGCTAAAGATGGATTTTGGGATCAGGGGTCAGCAGTGATGCATTTACTAGCAACGAAAAACATAAAAATTAGTTGAGATAAAAATAAATGTGTATTTAGGTTGAAATGTTACTATTAAAATATTACACTCTTACGGACAGATATCTGCGACTGTAAATAAAACTGTACGGACGAGCCAAACGGGGAAGTTTATCCCATATCAAGGGCCGGTAACAATTTATTGATGGAGTGGGGTACTGGTCAGGTGATGATGGCCATTTTCAGTACTGATAGGGGATCAGAGGGAATGTGGCTGGTTTGGGATCTCTAGGTGAGATCTATTTCAATATGGGCAGCTAACCGCGTCCTTAGTTGTTATGGTAACATACAGAAGATGTTACGGAACCCTGGTGAGGTCAAGGGCAAAGGGATATCGGCTCCAGTAGAACAAGGGGGAAAACTATTTATACTCGGCGAAAACCAAATTTACAGCATACTTGTGTGTGAGGATGAAGGTCTGTATATCTATTCTATATTTGTTCATAGATTATCCCATACGATGGTTCTAATTTGTTTATAGATGATCCCATATGATGGTTTTTATGGTAATTTATTTATTTGCCAATATGTATGGGTTCGTTTTCTGAGAAATGCTAAATACTACAAAGATTTTATTTGGAGCTACAATGGTTGTTAGTGAATAAATGGGGGGGGGGGGCAGATCTCATATTCAGGTAGTTGTATCAGTTATCTCATTTGAACATTCTTTCAGTTATCTCATTTAGACCGTTTGGTATTAGTGTTTTCAGTTTATATATCTAATAGACTTCTGTTTGCCTAAGTTTTCATAGCTGTTAGTTTGTAGTGGATCAATATGATCAATAGGATATATTATAGAATAGCAGTGGAAATCTCCTTTGTGGTGCATTGTATAACGTCTGGATATACTGTGTTGCATAAAATTGTTCATGCAATTAGACCTATGTTTGTTTAACCGGCAGTGAAGTGTTTTTATTGTTCTTCCAACATATTGTATATACAATGTATCAGATCTATTACAGAACTACATTTGCAGGTGAGGTTGTGTTTTATATTAAAAATGTCACCTGAGTAGTAGGCTGATTTAAATGTTATCTCTGTGTGATAGTTTTACAGCATAGGCATCTTTTAGTACCACATTTGTATCTCCCCAATGGTCCCCCGGGATTAGTAGGGTTTTTTTCTGACCCCAGTGGCGGATTCTGAGGGCTAACGTTATTTAGGGTGGGGGCTGGTCTAAAAGTTATTGTGGGTTTGGTGGGTAAGAGGGGTTTCAGGTAGGGATCTAGCTCTAGTATATGCTAATGTTTGAGGAGGCTTTCTCTGATTTTTGTGTGTGCTCCATTAGAAGTTGTGATAAAATTAAGGTTATGATGAGATATTACTGTGTTCTTGTATAGAATTTTTTCAGGCACTCTTCTTGGGATAGCTTGGAAGTTTTTTTTGAAAGCTTGAGTTAATAAGTGCTTCAGGTAACCTTCTCCCTAACATGGGTATTTAGTATTTTAGATTGACTGAACAAATCTTTGTCTAAGGTACAGTTTTTTTCTTAGTCTTGTACTGGCTATACGGGATGTTACTGATCCATTTGGAGAAATGGCCGCTCGTGTATTCCAGGTAGCTGTTTGTATCAGCCTTATTAAAGAAGGTCTTTGTAGCACTTACACATTTTGTATGCGTCAGGATGAGATCTGAAAATTCTATTGGCATGTCATTGAGAGTACTAGTGAATGTAAGACCACAGGTGTTGTTGTTAAGGAATTACAAAAAAGGATACAAAAAAAGAGTGCTTACACAATACTTCCTTTCCACAGGAAGATGAGATCATATATATATATATATATCTTTTGTACATCATTATGTGTGATTTGGCTCAAGGATGATTCCACATATGGATATCCTCAAAGTCACCCATAAATAGGTTTGCATAGCTCGTGGCCACATGGGTCCTTATTGCTGTTCCTTTGATTTGATTATAGAAATCGTTTTTGGATGTCAAAACATTGTTTTTTCAAATGAATTCCATACTTTAAAGTAGAAAGTTAGATTGAGTTATAGACATATTTTCGTCCCTTATTAGGTATTTTTTTTTTTGGACTAGTGAGGCCCAATTTGTGGTCTATATTGCTATAGAGGGCACTAACGTCAAGAGTGGTAAAGATCACATCCCCAGTCTATTAGATATTTTTAAGTCCCCCAATTAATTGTGTGGAATCTTTAAGAAAACTTGGTAGATTAATTACATATAAATGGCAGGTGGGGGAATGGATGCCTGAAATTATAGGTCTTCCAAAGGGGTTGGACATGGTCTTGTGGATCTTTGGGAGATGATAAAAAAAAAAGTGGAATCTGAGTTTTTAACAGTAAAAGATAATTTCTCAAATTTTTATTTAATATTGACTGTGTATGCAAAATGTATATGTTTTTAGCTCTTCTGTTATTTTTTCACTGGGAGGGCAAGTGATTATAATAGGATGAATCTGATTGGATTCGAAGGGCTTCTCACTCATAGTCTTCAATGTCCTGTTTTGCTGTGCCCCCCCCCCCCCCTTATCCGCTGCTCGAATGACAATATCGCTATTCCTGGGAGTTTTGGTTTCTAAATGTTCTTGTCTCTAAGTTGTCTTTATTGAGTATATAATAAGCTTCCAACTGGTTGAGGTCTTTAGCTACAAGATGGTGAAAAGTAGATATAAAACTCCCTGGTTTTCCACTGGCTAAACCTGGAAGGGGTTTTCAGATCTGTATGTTTATAGGGATCAGCAATACTATAATCGTTGTGGGTTGGATTGTCGGTTTTATTTTTGGATGCGGTTATTTTAAAGTGTCTTTTTCGGGTCAGCTACCTAGTATATTTATGAAGATCAAGAAATAGATCAAACCCCTTAGCTGAGGAATTTGGGCAAAAGGATAGACGTTTTTGTAATAGGGTTAGTTCTTGTGGTTTGATGGGGTATTTGGATAGATTAAAGATAGGAATATTTTTAGCGGTGGTAAATTTATCTATACTTTTTGCCTCCTGTAGTGCCTCTGAAGCATTTTTTTCGGTTTTGTATGGGAAAAAAGTCTGTATTGGTGAGTGGTGCTTTTATTTTGGTTATTTCTAGGGGAGGAGGGGCTATTCCTAAAAAATTTCATCCCAGTACTGAGGGATGAGTATATGGAAGTGGGTGATTGTCTATGCTGTGTGGTAGAAGTGAGGTAAGACATGAAACTAGAGGTTGTCCCCAAGCACATGTGTTTTCTAAAATGATGGGTATTGTAGAAGAAAGGGTTACTATGAGATCAATCTGTTCAGGTTCCGGAGGGACTGTGTCCTCTCCGGAAAGATTCCCATGTGTGGTGATGATGGAGGAGTTGAGTGAGATGTCACAGAGTGGTGTCCCTAGATTTGGGGCATCAGGATGGTCTGATGGTAAGGAGGTATTCGGTGGTATGTGTTGAGGGCACTGTTGCTTTCGTAGAACTGTTAGCTTGGTGTGTTGGACGATCGCCCACTTAGTTTGTACAGTGGGCATAGCGGAAGGATTTGATCGGTTGGGCAGCTTGGCTCTTGGCGTGGAATTATGTTGTCTATCATCCCAAGGTTTCTGTTTGGAATATTTGCTGTTTAGGAAAAAGTTACTATTCATAGGATTAGCTCTATAATTTATTTTTTTTAACCATCCTTGGTATTTTGATTGTTTTTGGGGTTGGATAGTTTTCTAGGGAATTTGGTTGGTGGATGGGGACCAGTTTTGGGAATAGATTCAGTCATTTTGGGGGCCGTTTTGTTCAGCATCTAATTTGGTAATCTAGGCGATCGCGATAGAGTTTGATCTCTATTGAGATCTTTTCTATTAGGTCTCAATAGAGAAGTCTATTGGATATATAAACTGTATACACTTATACCAAACCGTCTAAATCATGCGTCTCAAACACTTGGGCCGCATGAGGCCCTTGAGGCGGTCATCTGCGGCCTGCGGGGCACCATAGCTCCCTCGGGATAGAAGAGATCAGGCTGAAGGAGGAGTGTGCTGGCGCTCCTTCATGACGTCCCAGAGCAGAGCTTATACTAGCGCTCTGCTCCGGGACTCCTGCTCTGAGGAAGCCCCCGACATCACTGTCCATATATGGACAGTGATGTCTGGAGCAGAGCTGGAGTCCCAGTCAGAGCGCTAGAAGCGGCCCTACTCCGGCTATGGAAGCCCCTGATATCACTGTCTATATATGGACAGTGATGTCAGGAGCAGAGCTGGAGTCCCGGGAAGAGCGCTACTAGCGCTCTGCCCGGGACTCCGGCTCTGGGGTTGCTACAGACATCACTGTCCATATATGGACAGTGATGTCTGGTGCTTCCCTAGAATTTTGGAGCAGAGCCTTTACTAGTGCTCTGCTATGGGACTCCAGCTCTAGAGTTTCCCCCTGACATCACATTCCGTTCCAGGAGGATACCCTGACGTCATTCTCTATGGACAGTGACATCAGGGGCTCCTCCAGCAGTGGAATCCCCAGCCTAAGTGTCAGGGTGTGTGTGGCACTATCTATAGGGGGTGTTTGTGGCATTAGCTATTGAGGGAACTGTGGCAGTATCTATGGAGGGCACTGTGGCAGTATCTACAGAAGGCACTGGCATTATCTACAGAGGGGGGTGTGGCATTATCTTCAGAGGGGGTGTGGCATTATCTAAAGAGGGTACTGTGGCAGTATCTAAATAGGGGCTGCCCAATCTTGATATTTGTGTCTGCCAAACACCGCCAACAGAGCAGCCAGACTGCATTTAGCGACACTTAAAATGGAAAATTTGATTGTTAAAAAACACGTGGATTAAACTTGCAAATTTCCCTTAGGTTTAAACCTAGCGCTATTATTATAGTATTATTGTAGTAATGTAGTATTATTATAGTCATTTAGTATTGTTATAGTAGTTCAAATAACTAATCGATTAACAATACTATTGCATTGTATCAAACTTGAAAGTAATGTGACCCGTCAGATTTTCTATGTGCGGCCTATTTACCCAGCCGAGTTTGAGACCCCTGGTCTAAATTATATAACTGAAACAATTATCTGAATTTGCAATCTTGGTCTCGGTCCAAATGAGACAGATACAACTATCCGAATATGAGATCTCCTCCTCCCAGTTTCTTAACTAACAATTGTTGTAACTAAGATTAAAATCTTTGTAGTATTCAGCATTTCTCAGAAAACTAACCCATAATATTGGAAAATAAATAAATTACAACCATTATATGGGATCCTCTATAAACAAACATAGAATACATATACAGACCTTCATCCTCACGCACAAGTATGCTGTAAATTTGGTTTTAGCAGAGTTTTCACCCTTGTTCTCTCTGAGCCGATATCCCTTTTCCCTCGATCTCTTTTTGATCACACCAGGCTTCCATAACATCTTCTGTATGTTACCATAAGGGTATGTTCACACGGGCTATTTTCAGCCGTTTTTATGCCGTAAACGTCCCGAAAAACGGCTGAAAAATCAGAAGCACAACGCCTGCAAACATCTGCCCATTGATTTCAATGGGAAATACGGCGTTCTGTTCCAACGTGGCGTTTTATTTATGCCTCGTTTTCAAAAAGCGGCACGTAAAAAGACCCCCCTGTAAAAAGAAGTGCATGTCAATTCTTGAGCCTTTTTTGGAGCCGTTTTTCATTGAATCAATAGAAAAACAGCTAAAAAAAAACGCCGCAAAAACCGCAAGTTGCTTAAAAGACGGATGAAAATCAGAGGTTGTTTTCCCTTAAAAACAGCTCCATATTTTCAGACGTGTTTTGGTAAGCGAGTGAACATACCCTTACAACTAAGGACGCTGTCAGCTGCCTATATTGCAGCAGATCTCACTCAGTGAGCCCAAACCAGCCACATTCCCTCTGATCCCCTTTTAGTACTGAAAACGGGCATCATTACCTGACCATCAATAAATTGCTACCGGCTAATCCGTAGAGTTTTAATATGATTGCAGATATCTGTCCATAAAATTTTAATATTTTAGTAGTAACATTTTAACATAAACACACATATTTATCTTCAATTTTAATGTTTTTAGTTTCTAGTAAGCTTTTGCCTCACTTTTATTGTATTGAAAAGCATCACTACTCACCACAAAATCCATCTTTCGTAGTCTATTTAAAGATATAAAGCCACTGCTGTTAACTTGACATTCTAGATGTGTTTTTTTTTTTGCCTGAACCAACTAGACTCAAAATAGGCCTTTCTTTATTGAAGATATAAGTTTTACTATTAGATCTATAGAACAGTTTAATTTTATTTTTTTGCCATGCTAATAACGCCTATTTTACTATTGACAATCCTCCTGCGCCATTTCTCACAATTATTAGGAAGCTAAAATTACTCCATTGTCTAAAGCAGGTTACAGTCCATATTAGACCAGCAAACTTTTGTCCCATTTCACTTCTAAATTGTGACTTAAAAATTTACTCATCTATTGACGATTCAACTTCACAAAATACTGCCTTCTCTAATTTCTCAGGACCAGGTAAGATGCGTGGCTGGTAGACAGTCAAAGATGGCACCTAGGATTCCTAGTGTATTTTTGTCTTTAGATGCTGAAAAAGCTTTTGATAGACTACACTGGGGGGACCTGGACACTATTCTTTCTAAATTGGTTTGGTTGGCCTTATTAAACAAGCTGTCCTTGCTTTATATACCAACACCAACGCAAAAGCCCTGGCATCAGAATTTATGTCCTCAAAATTTGATATTAGTCGTGGAACTCGACAGGGGTGTCCACTATTATTTTTGCTATAGTATTCGAGCCCCTGGTGGAGTCTATACGGACTAATCCAAAAATTCAGTGTGGGATTTGAGTTTCACTCTTATAAGTCTTTATGCAGATGATATGATCATTACTTTTCGGGATCCTTCTAAGTCTTTGCCTGCTATTATGATCTTGATCCTACCTATTCATGTTCCTCCTGATAAGCAGTACCCTTTTCCAGTACATCCCTCATGACAGCACCACATGAGGTTTCCTTATTGACCTCTATAGGGACAGGAATACAGAGCAGTTAAAAGGCCCCTGTCACCACCCACCACCCACTTGCCAGTGTTCTTCCTGTCCCTACAGGGTCAGGAGCAGAGAGACGTCGCTCCTGTGTTACTGCAGGGGAAAAAAAACTCGGGCAGGGGGCAAGATCGGGGGGTCCTTGCACTCACCCTTCTCTTCCCCCTAAAGCCTAGGCTAACACCCCTCTAACGAGAGGTCCCTTAGCTCCCAACCTAAGACACCTACTGGAGGAATCCTAGGCAGGGTTCTGGTAGTGTGTGGGGTTCGGGATTCCCAAGCAGGCTTCGGCCTGGCCGCATGACCAGGCGGGGACCGGCAGCTTCATAGGTTTGGACGCACCGGCAGGGTATCCTCGCTGCGCCGCATAGCAAGCCTCAGTCGCCGGCTATGAGCGGCTGCACCTCAACGAATAGCCGACCGGAAATGACATCGGGCTACTTCCGGTCCGCGGCCATCTTGGAAGGCGGGAAATTCAAAACGCCAGCATTTAAAGGGACACGCATAGGTATGTAGTTAGAGCTGATACCTCTAACTTGGATTGATTTTGTGGATTGCATATTGCATTGCCTGTTACCTGTCGCGGTATGGAACTTCCTCGTCCTGACGGAACTCCAGATATGTCCCAGGGTCACGTGAGTCTCACCCTTGGGGTAAGGGTTATGACTCCTTCTGTATGCACACCATACTTTACCTACCTTCTGTTTTCTCTAGGATAAAGATTCCTCTCAGAGACAAACTGATAAAAAGAAGGTTAAAAATTGTGCGACTTGTGCAGAAAAATTGCCAGAGTCACATAGGAAACAATTGTGTCAGGATTGTATTGCAAAAATACTAAAAGAGGAACAACCAACGTTTATGTCTGAACTTAGGGCTATGATTCGTGAAGAAGTGAGTCAGTCAGTAGCCTCCCTCGCCCCTCCTCAAGAAACTCCCTCACACTCCCGGGCAAAAAGACCACGGATTGAAGTGGATCAAAAATATTGTCCTCCTTCTCAGGGGTCTGACTCGGAGCAGGAGTGTTATTACCTATCGGAGGGTGAGTTAGAAGAAGGAGAGGAACTCTTGCCTTCAACTTCATCCACTCAAGAGAAAACATTTTTCTTCTCTTCCGAGATGTCTGATACCTTAATTCAGGCAATACGGGAAACCATGGATATTCCCGAAGAAGACCAACCACATACCATCCAGGATGAGATGTTTGGAGGTCTAACGGAAAAGAAAACAAAGGTTTTTCCGGTAAACGAAAATCTCAAAAGAATGGTGACAACTGAATGGGAGGATTAAGAAAAAAGGCTCTTCATTTCAAGAGATTTTAAAAACAGACTTCTCTTTGATCCAGAAGACACTAAACTTTGGGATGAGATCCCAAAAGTAGATGTCCCAGTAGCCAGGGTTGCTAAAAAACAAAACGCAATCCCATTTGAAGATTCCTCTCAGTTGAAGGACGCCATGGACCGAAAGGCAGACGGACTACTGAAAAGAGCGTGGGAATCTTCCTCTGCTTTGATCTCGACTAATATCGCGGCCACATCAGTAGCAAGAGCAATGTTTACATGGTTAAACCAGCTGGAGACCCATATGATGATGAAGACATCACGACAAGACCTATTAGAATCTCTACCCTTACTAAAGATGGCAACCGGATTCTTGGTAGACGCTTCAGCGGAATCTATTAGATTTGCTGCCAGGAATGGGGATCTCTCAAATGCTGCTAGAAGAGCATTATGGCTCAAAATGTGGTCAGGAGATACGAAGTCCAAGAACAAATTATGTTCTATACCGTTTACAGGGTCTCTGATGTTCAGTCCTCTCCTGGATAACATGCTGGAGAATGCAGCAGATAGGAAAAAGGGGTTTCCTGAAGAGAAACAAAAAAAACCCCTCAGTTTGGGAGGTTTCACCAACGGAGGGAACCTACCTTACAGAACTACAGCGGGAAAGGGAAGTCCGGTCGCTGGAGTTACCCCAAAGGAAGAAGGGGTCGAGGATATCTCCTTAACCCCAATAATTCATTTCAGCCCTCAAAGCAATGACGCCAAGAGCGTGGGGGGAAGACTCCTACAATTTTATCCCAAATGGTCGGGAATAACCCAGAACCCCTGGGTTCTAAAGATCATAGAAGAAGGGTACAAAATAGAATTTTCCTCCAGAGAAATTTCTAATAACCCAGTACCAAGCAAAAGACCTTCATCAGATCCTTATCCGGGATGTCCAGAAACTACTCAAATTGAGAGCCATTACTCCAGTTCCCCACAACAAAAAATTCAAAGGCCACTATTCAAAAATCTTCTTAGTCAATAAACCAAACGGTACCTACAGGACAATAATCAACCTGAAGGTCCTAAACAAGTGGGTGAAATATCGAAAATTCAAGATGGAGTCTATCAAATCGACTATTCCTCTAATAAGGGAAGAGGCATCAATGTGTACGATCGATTTAAAGGATGCGTATTATCACGTTCCTATCCACCCCACTTACCAGAGATTCCTCAGATTCGCGATTCAGAACGGTCCTTCCATTCTCCACTTCCAGTTTGTCTGCCTCCCTTTCGGCATTTCCTCCGCCCCCAGAATTTTTACAAAAATTATGGCAGAGATCATGGCATTCGTAAGAAGTCAGGGCATAGTAATTATCCCATATCTAGACGACTTCTTGTTGACAGCAGATACTCCGTCTATCTTAGACAGTCATCGGTCACAGGTTCTTTCCCTACTACAGGAATTGGGATGGATAATCAACTTTCAGAAGTCAAGTCTTCCTCCCCAAAAACAGAAGCTCTTCTTAGGAGTATTACTAGACTCCTCCCTTCAACATTCCTTCCTCCCAAGAGCGAAACAAATACTCCTACTGGCAGAAGTAAGGAAATTTTGGGGGAAAGACGCCTGTTCCATAAGAGAATGTATGCGGATGTTGGGAATGATGACGTCTTGCATCCAATTTATTCCATGGAGTCAATTTCACTCCAGACCCTTACAGAATCTGATCTTGTCCCAGTTCAAATTCAAATTTCCGAGACCGTGAAATCATCCCTCCTGTGGTGGCTCTGCACAAACAACATAGACAAGGGAGTCCCTGGAGAATGGTCCCTAAACAGGGAAGTCTTTCTGTCCTTAACCCGAAGATGGGGTTATCCACAAATAGACCTGTTTGCCACAAGGAAAAACTCCCAAGTAGAGACATTCTTCTCCCTAAATCAGAGACAACCCATTGGGAGTAGATGCATTGTCCCAACCCTGGGACATGGATCTGGCCTATGCCTTTCCTCCGTTTCCTCTAATACCAATGGTATTAAGAAATATCCAGGAAGATTTGACAAAGCTCATCATTATTCTTCCCTATTGGCCAAAAAGAAGTTGGTTTCCAATCGTAAAATACCTAGCGTTGGAAGACCCTATCATGCTCCCAGTCAAGGAGAATCTTCTCTCCCAGGGTCCCTTATTCTTTCAGGGAATTGAAACTCTGAAGTTGTCAGCCTGGTTCCTGAAAGGCAGATCTTGAGAAACCACGGTCTGTTAGATGAGGTAATTTCAACTATCTTATCAAGTCATAAAGAAGTTACCTCAAAAATCTATCAAAAAATTTGGAAGAAATTCTGTTCCTGGTATGGAGACCCAGGACCAGATCCCTTTTCTCCCAACATCGCGAAAATCCTACATTTTTTACAATCGGGATTCAAAAAAGGGCTTAGCCCTAGTACCTTAAAAGTGCAGATTTCAGCCTTAGGTAATTTTTTTAACACTCCCCTGGCTGAACATCGGTGGATCAGAAAATTCAATCAAGCAGTCTCTAAACTGAAACCTTCCCGTCAATAGGGCAACCTCCTGTGGTGCTGTCATGATGGATTCCTGGAAATACAATTACCGGTAGGTCTAATTCCTATTTTCTGTGGACAGATGATGGGATCCCATAGTTAGGGATTTGTTATTTTAATAGTAAGGGTATGTCCACACACAAACTCAGAAACGTCAAGGGAAAACAGCTCCTGATTTTCAGAAGTTTTTAAGCAAACTCTCGATTTTCTCTGCGTTTTTTTACCGACGTTTTTGGAGCGGTTTTTCTAAACGTCCCTAGAAGTGACATTCACTTCTTTTTCGCGGGCGTCTTTTTACGTGCCGTTTTTGGAAAACGAGGCGTAAAAAAACGCCCCATCGGAACACAACGTCGTATTTCCTATTGAAAGCAATGGGCACATGTTTGTAGGTGTTCTGCTTCCGTTTTTCAGGCGTTTTTCGAATCGTAAATGCCCCGAAACACGCCTAAAAACACTCTGTGTGAACATACCCTTACATTTATAGAAGTTTGTTAATTGGCAAAAATTTTCACAAATTATGTGAGTCCTTGAAACCTGAAATGGATAGAATTTGAGTTGTCCTGGATACAATCTTCTAAGATGTTGATCTTGCCTAAGATTTTATATTTGTTAAGATGTATACCTCTACATATACCTAGGTCTCTTCTTGACCGGATTCAATCTTTGGCAATACAGTTTATTTTGGCAGGAAAATGTCCTAGGTGGCCCAGAAGTTTCTTTGTTATTCATTTAAGGATGGGGGATGGGTGTACCTAATAGTACTTTGCAGGGGCGTAGCTAAAGCCTCTTGGGCTCCGATGCAAAAGTTCTTATTGCCCCCCCCCCCCCGGAAACTTCTCATGGCCAATGATCCACAGCTTTCAGATGCATCGCTGTGTCTCCTAAGTGACCCAACAATGCAGCACTAGCAGCCAGGGGCTTCACTAAGGACTTAAAATGTCAGGGGAAATAGCCCCAATACATATGTGTCCGCCCCAAAAAAATGTGTGTGTGTGTATAGGAGACAGCATATCTATAGCACTACGACCCTATCAACTATGGATAGGATTAGATACATTGGCTCAGCAGACAGTATCACACATGATAGGATTAGATACAGTGGCGCAGCGGACAGTATCACACATGATAGGATTAGATACAGTGGCTCAGCAGACTGTATCACACGATAGGATTAGATACAGTGGCGCAGCGGACAGTATCACACGTGATAGGATTAGATAGAGTGGCTCAGCAGACAGTATCACACATGAAAGGATTATATACAGTGGCCCAGCAGACTGTTTCACACATGATGGGATTAGATACACAGCTCAGCAGACAGTATCACACACTATAGTATTCGATACAGTGGCTCAGCAGTCAGTATTACACATGATAGGATTAGAGAGAGGGCCCAGCAGACAGTATCACACATGATGGGATTAGATACAGTAGCTCAGCAGACAGTATCACACATGATAGCATTAGATTCAGTGGCTCAGCAGACAGTATCACACATGATTGGATTAGATACTTTGGCTCAGCAGATAGTATCACACATGATTGGATTAGATATAGGGCCCAGCTCACTGACATTGCAGCTCCAGCGCTGGACCCAGGAAAGGTAACAATAATAATTTTGCTTCTTTGTGTTACTAATTATTTTTGTGTGTTTGTGTTTTTTTACAAGTTTGGTTGTTGGACTACTTCGGATTCGAGGACTACTTCAATGACAGTGTTTTTTTATTCTAAATAAAATGGTTAATGGGGGTTGTGTTTTTTTATTTCAATAAAATATTTTTTCTATGTGCTTTTATTTTTTTAAACTTTATTATTACCGCCTTAGTAATGGCCACTGGCTGATTGACAACCTCCATTACTAAGGCGGGGCTTAATGTTAGCAGGTGTAGAGGCTATCACTAACCCCTATTATTACCCCGGTACCCACCGCCACCAGGGGTACTGGGAAGAGCTGGGTACGAACCAGTACCCGACCATCTGTAGTGACGGTCAGGCACCGGGGAGGCCGCAGGCTGGTAGTATTAGGCTGGGGAAGGCCAAAAAAAGTGGCCCTTCCCACCCTGGTAATGCTGCCTGCTGCTTTGTTGTATCTGACTGGTTATGAAAATTGGGGGGGACCCCACATCGTTTTTCCAATTATTTTTTATTTCATTTTTTTTTAAATGACGTGGGGTCCCCCCCATGTTTCATAACCAGCCAGATACAATAAAGCAGCAGCCTAGCATCACCAGGGTGGGAAGGCCCACTATTTCTGGCCTGTCCCTGCCTGATAATACCAGCCTGCAGCCGACCCGGTGTCCAACCATCACTACCGATGGTCAGGTACTGGATCGTACCTGGCTCTTCCCAGCACCCCTGGTGGCGGTGGGTACTGGGGTAATAATGGGGGTTAGTGTTAGCCTCTGCACTGGCTAACACTAAATCCCGCCTTAGCAATGGATGCTGTCAATCAGCCGTCGGCCATTACTAAGTAGTAATGTAGTTTAAAAAAAAAACACAAAGACATAGAAAAAATATTTTATTGAAATAAAAAAAACCCACACACAACCCTCATTAACCATTTTATTGATAATAAAAAAAGCTGTCACCGGTTTTTTATTTTATATTTTACAGCATTCACCGGGTGGTTTAAATAATGTATTAGCTTTATAGTCGGGGTCGTTACGAATGCGACAATACCAAATATGTGTAACTTTTTTGCTTTATTTTTGTTTGTTTTTTAATAGTAAAGCATTTTGTAAGGGGAAAAAGTGGGTTTTTAATTTTTTTTCAACATTTTTATTAACTTTATGAAACTTTTTTTTAACTTTTTTACTAGTCCCAATAGGGGACCTTAATATGCGATCATCCGATCGCTTTTATAATACATTGCAATACTTCTGTATTGCAGTGTATTACTGCCTGTCTGTTTAAAACGAACAGGCATCAACTAGGCCATGTCTCTGGCATGACCTAGCAGGCATTCACTACAGGCAGACCTGGCAGAGGGTTCAGTAGCACCTTCTTTGACGTCTTTGGCTTTTTCTAAGGCTATCTTTTGACTCGTAAGTCATAGGCACTCGTTCTAGTTTGCATTCATTTCTGCGCCTGGCAAACGGTTCAGAAGCACCTTCCTTGACGTCTTTGGCTGTTTCTAAGTCAGACTTTTGACTTGTAAGTCATAGGCGCTCGTTCTAGTTTGCATTCATTTCTGCACCTGGCAGACTGTTCAGAAGCACCTTCTTTGACGTCTTTGGCTGTTTCTAAGGCTATCTTTTGACTCGTAATTCATAGGCGCTTGTTCTAGTTTGCATTAATTTCTGCTCCTGGCAGACGGTTCAGAAGCACCTTCTTTGACGTCTTTGACTGTTTCTAAGGCAATCTTTTGACTCGTAAGTCATATGCGCTCGTTCTAGTTTGCATTCATTTCTGCGCCTGGCAGACCGTTCAGAAAGCACCTTCTTTGACGTCTTTGGCTGTTTCTAAGGCTACCTTTTGACTCGTAAGTCATAGGCGCTCGTCCTAGTTTGCATTCATTTCTGCGCCTGGCAGACTGTTCAGAAGCACCTTCTTTGACGTCTTTGGCTGTTTCTAAGGCTATCTTTTGAATCGTAAGTCATAGGTGCTCGTTCTAGTTTGCATTCTGCCCCTGGCAGACGGTTCAGAAGCACCTTCTTTGACGTCTTTGGCTGTTTCTAAGGCAATCTTTTGACTCGTAAGTCATAAGCGCTCGATCTAGTTTGCATTCTGCGCCTAACAGACGGTTCAGAAGCACCTTCTTTGACTTCTTTGGCTGTTTCTAAGGCTATTTTTTGACTCGTAAGTCATAGGCGCTTGTTCTAGTTTGCATTCATTTCTGAGCTGTCTTTGACTTCTCTGACTTTTTCTGAGGCTAGCTATTGACCCGTAAGTCATAGACGCTCGATCTTGATTGCATTTGTTTCAGCGCCTGGCAGCCAGTTTAGAAGCACTGTCTTTGACTTCTCTGGCTTTTTCTGAGGCTAGCTATTGACCCGTAAGTCATAGACGCTCGATCTTGATTGCATTCGTTTCAGCGCCTGGCGGTCAGTTCAGAACCACTGTCTTTGACTTCTCTGGCTTTTTCTGAGGCTAGCTTTTGACCCGTAAGTTATAGGTGCTCGATCTTGATTGAATTCGTTTCAGCGCCTGGCAGAAAGTTCAGAACCGCCATCTTTCACTTCCCTGGCTTTTTCTGAGGCTAGCTATTGACCCGTAAGTAATAGACGCTCGATCTTGATTGCATTAGTTTCATCGCCTGGCAGCAAGTTCAGAACCACTGTCTTTGACTTCTCTGGCTTTTTCTGAGGCTAGCTATTGAACGGAAGTCATAGACGCTCGATCTTGATTGCATTCGTTTCAGCGCCTGGCAGCAAGTTCAGAACAACAGTCTTTCACTTCTCTGGCTGTTTCTGAGGCTAGCTATTGACCCCTAAGTCATAGACGCTCGATCTTGATTGCATTCGATTCAGCGCCTGGCAGCCAGTTTAGAAGCACTGTCTTTGACTTCTCTGGCTTTTTCTGAGGCTAGCTTTTGAACCGTAAGTCATAGACGCTCGATCTTGATTGCATTCGATTCAGCGCCTGGCAGCCAGTTTAGAAGCACTGTCTTTGACTTCTCTGGATTTTTCTGAGGCTAGCTATTGACCCGTAATTCATAGACGCTCGATCTTGATTACATTTGTTTCAGCGGCTGGCAGCCAGTTTAGAAGCACTGTCTTTGACTTCTCTGGCTTTTTCTGAGGCTAGCTATTGATCCGTAAGTCATAGACGCTCGATCTTGATAGCATTCGTTTCAGCGCCTGGCAGCAAGTTCAGAACCACCGTCTTTCACTTCTCTGGCTTATTCTGAGGCTAGCTATTGACCCGTAAGTAATAGACGCTCGATCTTGATTGCATTCGTTTCATCGCCTGGCAGCCAGTTTAGAAGCACTGTCTTTCACTTCTCTGGCTGTTTCTGAGGCTAGGTATTGACCCGTAAGTCATAGACACTCAATCTTGCTTGCATTCGTTTCAGCGCCTGGCAGCCAGTTTAGAAGCACTATCTTTGACTTCTCTGGCTTTTTCTGAGGCTAGCTATTGACCCGTATGTAATAGACACTCAATCTTGCTTGCATTCATTTCAGCGCCTGGCAGCCAGTTTAGAAGCACTGTCTTTGACTTCTCTGGCTTTTTCTGAGGCTAGCTTTTGACCCGTAAGTTATAGGTGCTCGATCTTGATTGAATTCGTTTCAGCGCCTGGCAGAAAGTTCAGAACCGCCATCTTTCACTTCCCTGGCTTTTTCTGAGGCTAGCTATTGACCCGTAAGTAATAGACGCTCGATCTTGATTGCATTAGTTTCATCGCCTGGCAGCAAGTTCAGAACCACTGTCTTTGACTTCTCTGGCTTTTTCTGAGGCTAGCTATTGAACGGAAGTCATAGACGCTCGATCTTGATTGCATTCGTTTCAGCGCCTGGCAGCAAGTTCAGAACAACAGTCTTTCACTTCTCTGGCTGTTTCTGAGGCTAGCTATTGACCCCTAAGTCATAGACGCTCGATCTTGATTGCATTCGATTCAGCGCCTGGCAGCCAGTTTAGAAGCACTGTCTTTGACTTCTCTGGCTTTTTCTGAGGCTAGCTTTTGAACCGTAAGTCATAGACGCTCGATCTTGATTGCATTCGATTCAGCGCCTGGCAGCCAGTTTAGAAGCACTGTCTTTGACTTCTCTGGATTTTTCTGAGGCTAGCTATTGACCCGTAATTCATAGACGCTCGATCTTGATTACATTTGTTTCAGCGGCTGGCAGCCAGTTTAGAAGCACTGTCTTTGACTTCTCTGGCTTTTTCTGAGGCTAGCTATTGATCCGTAAGTCATAGACGCTCGATCTTGATAGCATTCGTTTCAGCGCCTGGCAGCAAGTTCAGAACCACCGTCTTTCACTTCTCTGGCTTATTCTGAGGCTAGCTATTGACCCGTAAGTAATAGACGCTCGATCTTGATTGCATTCGTTTCATCGCCTGGCAGCCAGTTTAGAAGCACTGTCTTTCACTTCTCTGGCTGTTTCTGAGGCTAGGTATTGACCCGTAAGTCATAGACACTCAATCTTGCTTGCATTCGTTTCAGCGCCTGGCAGCCAGTTTAGAAGCACTATCTTTGACTTCTCTGGCTTTTTCTGAGGCTAGCTATTGACCCGTATGTAATAGACACTCAATCTTGCTTGCATTCATTTCAGCGCCTGGCAGCCAGTTTAGAAGCACTGTCTTTGACTTCTCTGACTTTTTCTGAGGCTAGCTATTGACCCGTAAGTCATAGGTGCTCGATCTTGATTGAATTCGTTTCAGCGCCTGGCAGCAAGTTCAGAACCGCCATCTTTCACTTCCCTGGCTGTTTCTGATGCTAGCTATTGACCCATAAGTCATAGACGCTCGATCTTGATTGCATTCGTTTCAGCGCCTGGCAGCAAGTTCAGAACAACAGTCTTTCACTTCTCTGGCTGTTTCTGAGGCTAGCTATTGAACGGAAGTCATAGACGCTCGATCTTGATTGCATTCGTTTCAGCGCCTGGCAGCAAGTTCAGAACAACAGTCTTTCACTTCTCTGGCTGTTTCTGAGGCTAGCTATTGACCCCTAAGTCATAGACGCTCGATCTTGATTGCATTCGATTCAGCGCCTGGCAGCCAGTTTAGAAGTACTGTCTTTGACTTCTCTGGCTTTTTCTGAGGCTAGCTTTTGAACCGTAAGTCATAGACGCTCGATCTTGATTTCATTCGATTCAGCGCCTGGCAGCTAGTTTAGAAGCACTGTCTTTGACTTCTCTGGCTTTTTCTGAGGCTAGCTATTGATCCGTAAGTCATAGACTCTCGATCTTGATTGCATTCGTTTCAGCGCCTGGCAGCCAGTTCAGAACCACTGTCATTGACTTCTCTGGCTTTTTCTGAGACTAGCTATTGACCCGTAAGTCATAGACGCTCGATCTTGATTGCATTCGTTTCAGCGCCTGGCAGTCAGTTCAGAAGCACTGTCTTTGACTTCTCTGGCTTTTTCTGAGGCTAACTATTGACCCGTAAGTCATAGACTCTCAATCTTGATTGCATTCGTTTCAGCGCCTGGCAGTCAGTTCAGAACTACCGTCTTTCACTTCTCTGGCTCTTTCTGAGGCTAGCTGTTGACCCGTAAGTCATAGGTGCTCGATCTTGATTGCATGCGTTTCAGCGCCTGGCAGCAAGCTCAGAACCACCGTCTTTCAATTCTCTGGCTTTTTCTGAGGCTAGCTATTGACCCGTATGTAATAGACGCTCGATCTTGATTGCATTTGTTTCAGCGCCTGGCAGCCAGTCTAGAAGCACTGTCTTTGACTTCTCTGGCTTTTTCTGAGGCTAGCTATTGAACGGAAGTCATAGACGCTCGATCTTGATTGCATTCGTTTCAGCGCCTGGCAGCAAGTTCAGAACAACAGTCTTTCACTTCTCTGGCTGTTTCTGAGGCTAGCTATTGACCCCTAAGTCATAGACGCTCGATCTTGATTGCATTCGATTCAGCGCCTGGCAGCCAGTTTAGAAGCACTGTCTTTGACTTCTCTGGCTTTTTCTGAGGCTAGCTTTTGAACCGTAAGTCATAGACGCTCGATCTTGATTGCATTCGATTCAGCGCCTGGCAGCCAGTTTAGAAGCACTGTCTTTGACTTCTCTGGCTTTTTCTGAGGCTAGCTATTGATCCGTAAGTCATAGACGCTCGATCTTGAATGCATTCGTTTCAGCGCCTGGCAGCCGGTTTAGAAGCACTGCTCTTGACTTTTCTGGCTTTTTCTGAGGCTAGCTATTGACCCGTAAGTCATAGACGCTCGATCTTGATTGCATTCGATTCAGCGCCTGGCAGCCAGTTTAGAAGCACTGTCTTTGACTTCTCTGGCTTTTTCTGAGGCTAGCTATTGATCTGTAAGTCATAGACGCTCGATCTTGATTGCATTCGTTTCAGCGCCTGGCAGTCAGTTCAGAAGCACTGTCTTTGACTTCTCTGGCTTTTTCTGAGGCTAACTATTGACCCGTAAGTCATAGACTCTCAATCTTGATTGCATTCGTTTCAGCGCCTGGCAGTCAGTTCAGAACTACCGTCTTTCACTTCTCTGGCTCTTTCTGAGGCTAGCTGTTGACCCGTAAGTCATAGGTGCTCGATCTTGATTGCATGCGTTTCAGCGCCTGGCAGCAAGCTCAGAACCACCGTCTTTCAATTCTCTGGCTGTTTCTGAGGCTAGCTATTGACCCGTAAGTCATAGACGCTCGATCTTGATTTCATTCGTTACAGCGCCTGGCAGCCAGTTTAGAAGCACTGTCTTTGACTTCTCTGTCTTTTTCTTAGGCTAGCTATTGAACGGAAGTCATAGACGCTCAACCTTGATTGCATTCGTTTCAGCGCCTGGCAGCCAGTTTAGAAGCACTGTCTTTGACTTCTCTGGCTTTTTCTGAGGCTAGCTTTTGAACCGTAAGTCATAGACGCTCGATCTTGATTGCATTCGATTCAGCGCCTGGCAGCCAGTTTAGAAGCACTGTCTTTGACTTCTCTGGATTTTTCTGAGGCTAGCTATTGACCCGTAATTCATAGACGCTCGATCTTGATTACATTTGTTTCAGCGGCTGGCAGCCAGTTTAGAAGCACTGTCTTTGACTTCTCTGGCTTTTTCTGAGGCTAGCTATTGATCCGTAAGTCATAGACGCTCGATCTTGATAGCATTCGTTTCAGCGCCTGGCAGCAAGTTCAGAACCACCGTCTTTCACTTCTCTGGCTTATTCTGAGGCTAGCTATTGACCCGTAAGTAATAGACGCTCGATCTTGATTGCATTCGTTTCATCGCCTGGCAGCCAGTTTAGAAGCACTGTCTTTCACTTCTCTGGCTGTTTCTGAGGCTAGGTATTGACCCGTAAGTCATAGACACTCAATCTTGCTTGCATTCGTTTCAGCGCCTGGCAGCCAGTTTAGAAGCACTATCTTTGACTTCTCTGGCTTTTTCTGAGGCTAGCTATTGACCCGTATGTAATAGACACTCAATCTTGCTTGCATTCATTTCAGCGCCTGGCAGCCAGTTTAGAAGCACTGTCTTTGACTTCTCTGGCTTTTTCTGAGGCTAGCTTTTGACCCGTAAGTTATAGGTGCTCGATCTTGATTGAATTCGTTTCAGCGCCTGGCAGAAAGTTCAGAACCGCCATCTTTCACTTCCCTGGCTTTTTCTGAGGCTAGCTATTGACCCGTAAGTAATAGACGCTCGATCTTGATTGCATTAGTTTCATCGCCTGGCAGCAAGTTCAGAACCACTGTCTTTGACTTCTCTGGCTTTTTCTGAGGCTAGCTATTGAACGGAAGTCATAGACGCTCGATCTTGATTGCATTCGTTTCAGCGCCTGGCAGCAAGTTCAGAACAACAGTCTTTCACTTCTCTGGCTGTTTCTGAGGCTAGCTATTGACCCCTAAGTCATAGACGCTCGATCTTGATTGCATTCGATTCAGCGCCTGGCAGCCAGTTTAGAAGCACTGTCTTTGACTTCTCTGGCTTTTTCTGAGGCTAGCTTTTGAACCGTAAGTCATAGACGCTCGATCTTGATTGCATTCGATTCAGCGCCTGGCAGCCAGTTTAGAAGCACTGTCTTTGACTTCTCTGGATTTTTCTGAGGCTAGCTATTGACCCGTAATTCATAGACGCTCGATCTTGATTACATTTGTTTCAGCGGCTGGCAGCCAGTTTAGAAGCACTGTCTTTGACTTCTCTGGCTTTTTCTGAGGCTAGCTATTGATCCGTAAGTCATAGACGCTCGATCTTGATAGCATTCGTTTCAGCGCCTGGCAGCAAGTTCAGAACCACCGTCTTTCACTTCTCTGGCTTATTCTGAGGCTAGCTATTGACCCGTAAGTAATAGACGCTCGATCTTGATTGCATTCGTTTCATCGCCTGGCAGCCAGTTTAGAAGCACTGTCTTTCACTTCTCTGGCTGTTTCTGAGGCTAGGTATTGACCCGTAAGTCATAGACACTCAATCTTGCTTGCATTCGTTTCAGCGCCTGGCAGCCAGTTTAGAAGCACTATCTTTGACTTCTCTGGCTTTTTCTGAGGCTAGCTATTGACCCGTATGTAATAGACACTCAATCTTGCTTGCATTCATTTCAGCGCCTGGCAGCCAGTTTAGAAGCACTGTCTTTGACTTCTCTGACTTTTTCTGAGGCTAGCTATTGACCCGTAAGTCATAGGTGCTCGATCTTGATTGAATTCGTTTCAGCGCCTGGCAGCAAGTTCAGAACCGCCATCTTTCACTTCCCTGGCTGTTTCTGATGCTAGCTATTGACCCATAAGTCATAGACGCTCGATCTTGATTGCATTCGTTTCAGCGCCTGGCAGCAAGTTCAGAACAACAGTCTTTCACTTCTCTGGCTGTTTCTGAGGCTAGCTATTGAACGGAAGTCATAGACGCTCGATCTTGATTGCATTCGTTTCAGCGCCTGGCAGCAAGTTCAGAACAACAGTCTTTCACTTCTCTGGCTGTTTCTGAGGCTAGCTATTGACCCCTAAGTCATAGACGCTCGATCTTGATTGCATTCGATTCAGCGCCTGGCAGCCAGTTTAGAAGTACTGTCTTTGACTTCTCTGGCTTTTTCTGAGGCTAGCTTTTGAACCGTAAGTCATAGACGCTCGATCTTGATTTCATTCGATTCAGCGCCTGGCAGCTAGTTTAGAAGCACTGTCTTTGACTTCTCTGGCTTTTTCTGAGGCTAGCTATTGATCCGTAAGTCATAGACTCTCGATCTTGATTGCATTCGTTTCAGCGCCTGGCAGCCAGTTCAGAACCACTGTCATTGACTTCTCTGGCTTTTTCTGAGACTAGCTATTGACCCGTAAGTCATAGACGCTCGATCTTGATTGCATTCGTTTCAGCGCCTGGCAGTCAGTTCAGAAGCACTGTCTTTGACTTCTCTGGCTTTTTCTGAGGCTAACTATTGACCCGTAAGTCATAGACTCTCAATCTTGATTGCATTCGTTTCAGCGCCTGGCAGTCAGTTCAGAACTACCGTCTTTCACTTCTCTGGCTCTTTCTGAGGCTAGCTGTTGACCCGTAAGTCATAGGTGCTCGATCTTGATTGCATGCGTTTCAGCGCCTGGCAGCAAGCTCAGAACCACCGTCTTTCAATTCTCTGGCTTTTTCTGAGGCTAGCTATTGACCCGTATGTAATAGACGCTCGATCTTGATTGCATTTGTTTCAGCGCCTGGCAGCCAGTCTAGAAGCACTGTCTTTGACTTCTCTGGCTTTTTCTGAGGCTAGCTATTGAACGGAAGTCATAGACGCTCGATCTTGATTGCATTCGTTTCAGCGCCTGGCAGCAAGTTCAGAACAACAGTCTTTCACTTCTCTGGCTGTTTCTGAGGCTAGCTATTGACCCCTAAGTCATAGACGCTCGATCTTGATTGCATTCGATTCAGCGCCTGGCAGCCAGTTTAGAAGCACTGTCTTTGACTTCTCTGGCTTTTTCTGAGGCTAGCTTTTGAACCGTAAGTCATAGACGCTCGATCTTGATTGCATTCGATTCAGCGCCTGGCAGCCAGTTTAGAAGCACTGTCTTTGACTTCTCTGGCTTTTTCTGAGGCTAGCTATTGATCCGTAAGTCATAGACGCTCGATCTTGAATGCATTCGTTTCAGCGCCTGGCAGCCGGTTTAGAAGCACTGCTCTTGACTTTTCTGGCTTTTTCTGAGGCTAGCTATTGACCCGTAAGTCATAGACGCTCGATCTTGATTGCATTCGATTCAGCGCCTGGCAGCCAGTTTAGAAGCACTGTCTTTGACTTCTCTGGCTTTTTCTGAGGCTAGCTATTGATCTGTAAGTCATAGACGCTCGATCTTGATTGCATTCGTTTCAGCGCCTGGCAGTCAGTTCAGAAGCACTGTCTTTGACTTCTCTGGCTTTTTCTGAGGCTAACTATTGACCCGTAAGTCATAGACTCTCAATCTTGATTGCATTCGTTTCAGCGCCTGGCAGTCAGTTCAGAACTACCGTCTTTCACTTCTCTGGCTCTTTCTGAGGCTAGCTGTTGACCCGTAAGTCATAGGTGCTCGATCTTGATTGCATGCGTTTCAGCGCCTGGCAGCAAGCTCAGAACCACCGTCTTTCAATTCTCTGGCTGTTTCTGAGGCTAGCTATTGACCCGTAAGTCATAGACGCTCGATCTTGATTTCATTCGTTACAGCGCCTGGCAGCCAGTTTAGAAGCACTGTCTTTGACTTCTCTGTCTTTTTCTTAGGCTAGCTATTGAACGGAAGTCATAGACGCTCAACCTTGATTGCATTCGTTTCAGCGCCTGGCAGCCAGTTTAGAAGCACTGTCTTTGACTTCTCTGGCTTTTTCTGAGGCTAGCTTTTGACCCGTAAGTCATAGACGCTCGATCTTGATTTCATTCGTTACAGCGCCTGGCAGCCAGTTTAGAAGCACTGTCTTTGACTTCTCTGTCTTTTTCTTAGGCTAGCTATTGAACGGAAGTCATAGACGCTCAACCTTGATTGCATTCGTTTCAGCGCCTGGCAGCCAGTTTAGAAGCACTGTCTTTCACTTCTCTGGCTTTTTCTGAGGCTAGCTATTGACCCGTAAGTCATAGACGCTTGATCTTGATTGCATTCGTTTCAGCGCCTGGCAGCAAGTTCAGAACCACTGTCTTTTACTTCTCTGGCTTTTTCTGAGGCTAGCTATGGAACGGAAGTCATAGACGCTCGATCTTGATAGCATTAGTTTCAGCGCCTGGCAGCAAGTTCAGAACCACCGTCTTTCACTTCACTGGCTTATTCTGAGGCTAGCTATTGACCCGTAAGTAATAGACGCTCGATCTTGATTGCATTTGTTTCAGCGCCTGGCAGCCAGTTTAGAAGCACTGGCTTTGACTTCTCTGACTTTTTCTGAGGCTAGCTATTGAACGGAAGTCATAGACGCTCGATCTTGATTGCATTCGTTTCAGTAGCTGGCAGCCAGTTCAGAACCACCGTCTTTGACTTCTCTGGCTTATTCTGAGGCTAGCTATTGACCCGTATGTCATAGACGCTCGATCTTGATTGCATTCATTTCAGCGCCTGGCAGCCAGTTTAGAAGCACTGTCTTTGACTTCTCTGACTTTTTCTGAGGCTAGCTATTGACCCGTAAGTCATAGGTGCTCGATCTTGATTGAATTCGTTTCAGCGCCTGGCAGAAAGTTCAGAACCGCCATCTTTCACTTCCCTGGCTGTTTCTGATGCTAGCTATTGACCCATAAGTCATAGACGCTCGATCTTGATTGCATTCGTTTCAGCGCCTGGCAGCCAGTTTAGAAGCACTGTCTTTGACTTCTCTGGATGTTTCTCAGGCTAGCTATTGGCAGCAAGTTCAGAACCACTGTTTCTGAGGCTAACTCTTGAACCGTGAGTCATAGACACTCGATCTTGGTTGCATTAGTTTGAGCACATGGCAGCCAGTTTAGAAGCACTGTCTTTGACTTCTCTGGCTTTTTCTGAGGCTAGCTATTGACCTGTAAGTCATAGACGCTCGATCTTGATTGCATTCGTTTCAGCGCCTGGCAGCCAGTTTAGAAGCACTGTGTTTGACTGCTCTGGCTTTTTCTGAGGCTAGCTATTGACCCTTAAGTCATAGACGCTCGATCTTGATTGCATTTGTTTCAGCGCCTGGCAGCCAGTATAGAAGCACTGTCTTTGACTTCTCTGTATGTTACTGAGGCTAGCTATTGACCTGTAAGTCATAGACGCTCGATCTTGGTTGCTTTCGTTTCAGCGCCTGGCAGCAAGTTCATAACCACTGTCTGTGACTTCTCTGACTGTTTCTGAGGCTAACTATTGAACCGTAAGTCATAGACGCTCGATCTTGGTTGCTTTCGTTTCAGCGCCTGGCAGCAAGTATAGAAGCACTGTCTTAGACTTCTCTGGATGTTTCTGAGGCTAGCTTTTGACCCGTAAGTCATAGACGCTCGATCTTGGTTGCTTTAGTTTCAGCGCCTGGCAGCAAGTTCAGAACCACTGTCTGTAACTTCTCTGGCTGTTTCAGAGGCTAACTATTACACATGAAGAAAAAAGACCCCAGCGGTTGGCAGGATTTAGAGACCATATATTTACAAAAGGCTGCTACCAGTAGAATAATTCCTCTTGCACCAACTGCTAATATTGAATGTACGAAAAAGTAAACTAAATAAATTTTAAATTTTATTGTGCTTCTTGGAGCAAAAAGACTGACTACACTAATTGTTTAAAATAAATAACATCACCTCCGTTAGAATTTAGATTAGCTGTGCACCACGTATGTATTGTATCAGATACAGTGCCGCTCCTGGCTGCAGCCCAGCGAGTCAGGCACTCAGCATGTGTGGAAGAGAACGGAGGTACGTATTTGAGTTAAAAAGTATGTGTTAGAGCCCCCCGACATGTTTCGCTGTGCTATACAGCGTCTTCAGGGGCTTAATGAGATTGCGCCGAAAAGAGCATTTAGTTTTAAGCTGTCCCGACGGAACAGCTGGGAAATCATTGCCAGCCAATCATATAAAGTTACTGCAACCAGGCCCCCACAGCAGCAATATTGACATATCCACTGACTAATCGGCGACATAGCACCGACTGTCAATGGGAGGGAAGCTTGAGCCTCCGTTCAGCCCTATGTGAAGGGGAAGAGACACAGTCCCCGCCCCCGCTCTGACAGACACCCAAGGCAGCCAATTAGAGGAGGCCAGCGGCAGGGCCGCAACCCATACACGCCCCCGTGTATTAACCAATGTACATCTTGTCCCGAAGGACGCTGTGAGCCGTTCACGCATACAGCGGCACCGCAGCAGGTGACTGAAAGTCTTCTATGTTCATATAAGGTGTCCGTGCCATACATTCGGCACCGCTCTCATGCAAGGGCATCAATCAGATCAGGCAGTTTAATGGGAACTGCACCTATGTATAAGATCTGTGCAGTCTGTCACAGGTCCGCCGTGTCCAGCAGCGCCGCAAAGGCCCCTAGATCGCTTATCTACCGCACACCGTACATAGTTTACCATGTCCCATAGTGGACAGTGACCATCCAGGCATAATCTGCATACCGCTATTACGGAGCTGCCGCACAGTGTGAATGGCCACTCAAATCACCCATACATAGCGGTACCGCTGCAGGTGACCAAAATTACCACGTTCATGCATGAAATCAATGCCACACGTTAGGCGCCGCTCCAATGCGGCTGTGTCACAATGTCACACGTTCATCACATTCAGCAGCGCCATATAGGACACAGGACCTCATATCCACTGCACTTAGTGCAGAGTCCACCATGCTCAATGATGGACAGCAGGCATCCAGGCAGCAACCATATACCGCTGTTCTGGAACCGCCGCACGGTGTAATTGGCCATTTGTTGACCGCATTGGTGTGCAGGATACAGAGGGAACTCCCACTGGTCCGAACACACTAGGGGCAGTTCAAGGGGGGGGGAGCACGACAGCCGGGCCGGGACAGACGTGTGTCTCCCATACGTGGTCAAATCATATCTCCTCATGGAGATGCTGTGGGGCTATAACCGGGGACATACCGACCAATGAATCGATGTTCAGGGAAGGTGGCAAAGATGTATATCCCACGTTAGCATATATTTAAATAGCGCAATCTCAAAATACACAATAAAAAGGGGGGTAGTCAGTGTTGCTCTATCACACCGACTCAAGAAATGCTGAATCTATGATGGTTAGTAGAACAGGAAGGTGTGCACGAATGCACTAGCCATTCCAGTAGAATTGGTATATAGAAATAATATAGTGGTCAGCCCAACCACATAGCCTACATATACGTCTATACCTATGCATCACACAGAGGTATTTAAAATAAAAGGTCAAAAGATAGGATGTATTTGTCAAATGAAAGCTGCAAAATTGAAGCCCTCATTAAGTCCATCAGGACTCAAAGTGTTAAGACGATAGATCCATCTCGCCTCTTCCTGCAACAATTTTCGGTCAAGATTGCCCGAACGTGGACCCATCTTGATCAAGGATACACCCCAGAACTTCAGTACCCGAGTGTCACCACCATGGAGAGAGCGAATATGTCTCGATAGTGGTGTATCTTCCTTCCCAGTGATGGAAAAGCAATGTCGAGAGATTCTTCTCCTGAGTTCCTGAATTGTCTTTCCTATGTATAGTTTCGGACATGGACATTGAGCCGCATATATCAGACCACTACTCTGACAATTCATGAATTGTTTTATCTGATAGATCTTACCATCAGAGTTATTACAGAAGTTTTTAGTGACGGGCATATAGAGGCAGAATGAGCATCTGCCACACGGATGTGAGCCCGTAATTGTTATCTTGAGCCAACATTTAGAAGTAGATGATGGTTTTGAATAGTGGCTATGGACTAAATGTTCCCGTAGATTTTTCCCTCTCCTATATGTGACACTAGGGATAGGAGAGATCCGATCACGTAGGTCAGGATCTGCTCTTAGAATAGGCCAGTGTTTTTCCAAAATCTTTCTGACCTGGGAGGGACATGCATCGTAAGTACCGATGCATCTGATGACAGAAGTGGGTTCAATAGAGTTGGCATCTCTGACAGAGACTGGTCCACACAGATGATCCTGCCTTTTTGTTGCCCTGGCCCTGGCATAGGCCCTATGTAAATGTTTTTTTGGGTAACCCCGAGCTATGAATTTTTGGAACAAGCCGTCACACTCAATCTCAAAGGATGTTTCATTTGAGCAGTTCCTTCTGGCTCTCAGATACTGACCCACTGGGATACCCCTTTTCAAAGCCGGGGGATGATGACTTTCCCAGTGGAGAAGACTATTGGTAGCCGTAGGCTTACGACTAATCTTAGTCTGGACACTACCACCAGAATCCAGAGATATCCGAAGGTCCAGGAATACAATTTCTTTATGATGAATTTCGTGCGTAAATCTCATACCGACAGCATTGCTATTCAGTACAGACATGAAGTCCAGAAAAGTGGTGGAGTCTCCCTCCCAAAGTTTCAGTATGTCGTCTATGTAACGACCCCAAAATAATATATGACAGGTGTAGCAAAGTAAATCATCTGTGAAAACTATTGTATCTTCCCACCACCCCAAAAATAAATTTGCGTAGGTGGGGGCACATGCTGTGCCCATTGCCGTGCCTTTCGTCTGGTGATAACATTTTCTATCGAAAATAAAGTAGTTATGAGTCAAAAGAAACCGTAAGAGTGACAGAACGAAATTATTGTGCATTTGAAATTGTGTACCCCTGGTGCTCAAAAAGTGAGTGACTGCAGTAATACCCAATTCATGTTGTATGCTGGTATATAAGGACTCCACGTCTATACTGGCGATCAGAGTAGATGAATTGACCTGGATATCCTGGATCCTGGTGATAGTGTCTTTAGTATCTTTGAGATATGACGGTAGTGAGGTAACGAATGATGATAGTACCTCATCCACATAGAGGCTATTTGCCTTGAGTAAGGCTGTCATTTCCTGATACAATGGGCCTGCCAGGGACAGGGTGAGTGGCCTTGTGTATCTTGGGGAGCGCATAAAAAGTAGGGATTGTAGGACTGGGAATGAACATCGATTTAAATTCGTCTTTAGTAATGATGTTATGTATCTTTGCCTCGACAAGGATGGTCCTGAGTTCAATTAGAAAATTATCTGTAGGATTTTTATCTAGAATAGTATATGTGGACCTATTGTCCAACAGCCTGTGTACCATTAGGACGTAGTCCCCTTCATCCATCACAACAATGTTACCACCCTTATCAGAGGGTTTGATAATAAGTTGTTCATTCTGACACAGATCCTCAAGTGCCATTCTCTCTGTCATATCTAGATTGTTATATCTATTCTCTCTGTTCGATCTCAGTTTTTTCAGATCTGCACTCACCATTTTAACAAAAATGTCTATGTGAGCGTATTGTGAAAAAGGGGGGTAAGTCTAGATCTGGGTTTAAGGGACGAAAAGGGCCCCTCCGCAACAGTGCCTCCATCCTCTTTTTCAAGTAGTAGTGTCTCAAGATCACGTAGAGTCCTATGCTACATCATACTAGTACCATTGTCCCCAGTTACATTGTTCTTAAAGTATTTACCCAAGGCCAACTTTCGGGCAAAGAGATTCACATCCTTCACCCAATTGAATTCATCAAAAGCAGGGACTGGAGTATAGGAAAGGCCCCTACGCAGAAGAGCTTCATGGTGTGAAGTCAATTGGGTAGATGAGATATTGCAGAATTGTTTGTCATCATCATTTATGAGCAACCTAGTTATCCTCATTGTTTCAGACCCCAATGTAGGTTCGGTGGCCCTAAAAAAGGAAACCCATTTGAAGAGGGGGCACTGGCAGCGCCTGTATTGATTAATTGTCTCGTATTTGGACGAGAAATCGGTGGTATATTTGAAGTGGTGGGCACAAAGGGAGATATAGACAAGGAACTGGGCCCAGCACCAGATTGAGTTGCCGAGGTGGTTTGGCATGTTAACACCGATTTCGTCTGATTTGGAGTTCTCTTGGAGGAATTAAATTTAGTGTTCCTAATTTTTCGCTTAGTTCCAATCCTGGAGCTATTAGACTCGTCTGTGCCCGAGATGTCAAACTCTGAGAAATCAGTAGTATATGCCGTCTGTCTAGGCGCAGGATATGAGCGAGTTTTATAAGTGTAAGCTTGACCGGTTTCAAAATCCCTTTTATCCCTAATATATTTCCGGTGCTTCCTTTCTTTAATCTCGCCCTGTAGTTTTGTAATGTTATTTTGTAGTTTACTTTCACAACTAGCAAATTCTGGCAGTGCACTGAATGTTCGTATATCAGTGATCTCCCTCTCTAGCTGTGCGATGACTTTATCAAAGTCTCTTTTTTCGAACTCCAAAATATAGGCGAGCATACGTAATGTGTTAGATGTCAACAAATCCTCCCACCACTTTACAAATTCAGCATCTCCACGGAAGGAGTTGAGGGTCAAATTGATGCGCAGGCCCCTATACACGATTTGCTGTTCTATGTACGTTTGTAGGCTCGCTATCTCCCAGCATGACCGCACGTATCTTTGATATGTCTTCTGCAGATCTCTAAAGGCTGTCAAGACGTCAAATTGATGCAGGAGAATGCTTCCTGTAGATAGGCTATCTGGGTTGGGCTTTTGGGACAGGAAACCTGCCATAACAAATGTCTAAAAAGTCTATATAAGTTCCCTAGTAGGAACAGGGTCACGGAGCAGGGTGATTAACCCAGTATCAATAACACATGAAGAAAAAAGAACCTAGCGGTTGGCAGGAATTAGAGACCATATATTTACAAAAGGCTGCTACCAGCAGAATAATTCCTCTTGCACCAACTGCTAATATTGAATGTACGAAAAAGTAAACTAAATACATTTTAAATTTTATTGTGCTTCTTGGAGCAAAAAGACTGACTACACTAATTGTTTAAAATAAATAACATCACCTCCGTTAGAATTTAGATTAGCTGTGCACCACGTATGTATTGTAACAGATACAGTGCCGCTCCTGGCTGCAGCCCAGCGAGTCAGGCACTCAGCATGTGTGGAAGACAACGGAGGTAGGTATTTGAGTTAAAAAGTATGTGTTAGAGCCCCCCCCCCCCCCGACATGTTTCGCTGTGCTATACAGCGTCCTCAGGGGTTCAGGGGCTTAATGAGATTGCGCCGAAAAGAGCATGTAGTTTTAAGCTGTCCCGACGGAACAGCTGGGAAATCATTGCCAACCAATCATATAAAGTTACTGCAACCAGGCCCCCACAGCAGCATGATTGACATATCCACTGACCAATCGGCGACATAGCACCGACTGTCAATGGGAGGGAAGCTTGAGCCTCCGTTCAGCCCTATGTGAAGGGGAAGAGACACAGTCGCCGCCCATGCTCTGACAGACACCCAAGGCAGCCAATCAGAGGAGGCCAGCGGCAGGGCCGCAACCCATACACGCCCCCGTGTATTAACCAATGTACATCTCGTCCCTCTGTGTGATGCATAGGTATAGACGTATATGTAGGCTATGTGGTTGCGCTGACCACTATATTATTTCTATATACCACTTCTACTGGAATGGCTAGTGCATTCGTGCACACCTTCCTGTTTTACTAACCATCATAGATTCAGCATTTCTTGAGTCGGTGTGATAGAGCAACACTGACTACCCCCCTTTTGATTGTGTATTTTGAGATTGCGCTATTTAAATATATGCTAACGTGGGATATACATCTTTGCCACCTTCCCTGAACATCGATTCATTGGTGGGTATAAACGCACCACTCACCTATTTGATCTTTGCGAGTGGCCCCAAGTGTAAGTACAGAATAAGCCCTAAAGCGAATGCGTGAGCTGTCGTGCTCAGCTGCCCGGGCTTCTCACTGTTCCATTGGCAGTTTCATCTGCCATTCAAATTGGGGTGGGAGATTCCCGCCCACCCCCACCACTATTGGTTCTATATGTACACACACCTCCTGATATGTCATAGAGGATTCCCATAATAGAGAAAACTCGGCGCGCCGTCAGTAGCCCCGTGAACCCCTGAGGAAGCTACGTATGTAGCGAAACATGTCGGTGGGGGGGGGGGGGCGGGCTCTCCTTTCTATTTTAATACATGCTGGATGTTAGGATTTATAATTTAACAATCTAACTGCTCAGGAGTCCATTGTTGCTATAAACGTTCTCCAGACTTTGCCGGTCTGCAGATATGGACGGCAAATACACGTGCATACTGACACAGCCACTAATGGTTGTTGACCCGATCCATGCACTGAGAATTTTAAACATTTGTGTTGGTCTGTCTGTTTGTCTGTTTGCTGAATCAGCATAATAAAGATTACATTTTAAAATTTAACAATTTCTATGGTAGCTGGGAAATAGTTACATAGTTACATATAGTTTGTGCGGTTGAAAAAAGACACATGCCCATCAAGTTCAACCAAGGGATGGGAAAGGGGAAGTGGGATGGGAAAGGGGAAGTAAAAAATTTCTACACATAGCAGTTAATATTTTTTTGTTCTAGGAAATTATCTAAGCCTTTTTTAAAGCCATCTACTGTCCCTGCTGCGACCAGCTCCTGCGGTAGGCTATTCCATAGATTCACAGTTCTCACAGTAAAGAAGGCTTGTCGCCTCTGCAGGTTGAACCTTTTTTTCTCCAGACGGAGGGAGTGCCCCCTTGTTTTTTGAGGGGGTTTTACATGGAACAGGATTTCACCATATTTTTTGTATGCGCCATTCATATATTTATATAAGTTAATCATGTCCCCCCTTAGTCGTCTTTTCTCAAGGCTAAATAGGTTTAGTTCTTTTAATCTTTCCTCATAACTTAGATTCTCCATGCCCCTTATTAGCTTCGTTGCTCTTCTTTGTATTTTTTCCAACTCCAGGGCATCCTTTCTATGAACTGGAGCCCAGAACTGGACTGCATATTCTAGATGAGGCCTCACTAATGCTTTGTAAAGTGGTAATATTACATCCCTGTCCCGCGAGTCCATGCCTCTTTTGATACACGACAAGATTTTGCTGGCCTTTGAAGCAGCTGATTGACACTGCATGCTGAAATTTAGTTTATGATTTACAAGTACACCCAGATCCTTCTCAACAATTGACTCCCCCAGTGTAGCTCCCCCTAGGACATATGATGCTTGCAGGTTTTTCGTACCCAGATGCATAACTTTACATTTATCTACATTAAACTTCATTTGCCAAGTGGACGCCCAAACACTTAGTTTGTTTAAATCTGCCTGCAATTCACAAACATCTTCCATAGTCTGAACTATATTGCATAGCTTGGTGTCATCTGCAAAAATAGAAATAGTGCTATTAATCCCATCCTCTATATCATTAATAAATAAGTTGAATAATAGTGGTCCCAGCACTGAATCCTGGGGTACACCACTTATAACTGGGGACCATTCAAATAGGGCTTCTTTGCCTCTGGCATCCGTTTTTCAATTGTTGTATCTGGCCTGCCAGCTACCAAGGGTCCAAACTATATTTTTTTGCAGCCAGTATAGAAGCACTGTCTTTGACTACTCTGGATGTTTCTCAGGCTAGCTATTGGCAGCAAGTTCAGAACCACTGTTTCTGAGGCTAACTCTTGAACCGTAAGTCATAGACGCTCGATCTTGGTTGCATTCGTTTCAGCACCTGGCAGCCAGTATAGAAGCACTGTCTTTGACTTCTCTGGATGTTTCTCAGGCTAGCTATTGACCCGTAAATCATAGACGCTCGATCTTGGTTGCTTTCGCTTTAGCGCCTGGCAGCAAGTTCAGAACCACTGTTTCTGAGGCTAACTCTTGAACCGTAAGTCATAGACGCTCGATCTTGGTTGCATTCGTTTCAGCACCTGGCAGCCAGTATAGAAGCACTGTCTTTGACTTCTCTGGATGTTTCTCAGGCTAGCTATTGACCCATAAATCATAGACGCTCGATCTTGGTTGCTTTCGCTTTAGCGCCTGGCAGCAAGTTCAGAACCACTGTTTCTCAGGCTAACTCTTGAACCGTAAGTCATAGACGCTCGATCTTAGTTGCATTCGTTTCA